>NC_138663.1:27853970-27856470 GCF_964273445.1 Streptopelia decaocto
TTGGGGGGTAAAATGTCAGCCAAAATATTTAGGGTTTTTTTTCCTCTCCCTGTTTAGACAATTGCACTGAATCTTATTTTGGCTGTTGTTTATATGTTTCGGTTTGAGAACTTCAGACTTCTTTTGTAATGGAATAAGTAGTGTACAGGGCTCTTCCTGTAGAAATGAGCACCATTGTATTTCCTTTTATAACTTGATGAAGGGAACTAACCACAAATATAGAAATGTGAAATGTTTACTTGTGTGGTAATACTGCACAAAACTAAAACAAAACAAAACAAAACAAAAACAAAACCACAACACCCCCCCCCACACACACCTCTATTTACAGCAAAATGTAGTATTTATTGAACCAGGCCATTAGGGTAATGTTACAAACAACTGAAATATCTACCATGCTCTTTTCCATTTAATCTGTTAGTGCTGCCACAGTTATCAGGGTGCAGCAATTTCAGTGCAGTCAGAAGGTGGCTCTAGTGCTTTAATTTTGCTACTTTACCTACCAAAAGATCCAAGGAGTAGAAATCACTTTTGTGCTACATTTTTTTTTCAATTTAACTGATGTTCCAACTGGAACACAACATTTGATTTTATATATCAAACAACTTCACACTCATGGAGATGTGCGCACTCACAAATTTTCTGCTTTTTAAGGTTCAGCTGACTAGATGACAAAGAACATCAACAAGAAAAAACAACAAAAATTTAAAATATTAAAGTTGCAGCTGACACCTCCAAAACACTGCCCATCAAGATACCTAGACATATTTAATTCCTTCCAGGATGATACCATGAAAAATCAGAACTTTCCTCCTCTACTGTGGCAAATCAATCTTCACTATCTCTGTGGGAGCCTTGCAGAGTTGCTGGTTATTGGGACATTTGTTTAGGGGTCGAAGTCACTTCAGGTGTATTAAGGCAGGCTAACCAGCCTTTACATAGATGAAACATAGAACGTATGGAGGGGAGACAGTCATGCCTGGCCAGATGAGAGTTACTGCTCACTTGCCTTCCCAGTGCAGTGGTTGTGCCTCCTCCTGATGGGTCACAGCCACTAAATGCACATTGTCATAGGCTCTCCCCACTGGCTTGTCCCTATTTCTCCTTGCTGGTTCTCTTCAGCCTGGCCTGATTCTGCTTTTGTGTCCTCACCCCTGATTGTTGCCTCCAAGGTGGCCTGGAGAGCTTGCCTGCCTGCTCTCAGGCAATCCCAGATGTGAGACATCTGTGACACAGCCTTGTGCACTATGGAAATTATTAGACCACTCTTACACTTTTTTCCCCTCTTATTATCATTATCATCATTGTTCTGAGAGCATCCCTTGAAAGGAGATTTATAAGACCACATAAACATGTAAGATGATGTCCTGCCTTGACATAGTCACAGTTCTCAGAAAATATTCGAAGTTCCACCGGTATTGACATGAAATATTCCTTTTGACGCAATGACTCAAATGGGTTGCACAGGATAGGGCCAAATCTTGTGCTGCTCTAGCTACATAAATATATTTTTACAGGTCTGGTCTTTTTACCTTTTTATCAAATGCTTATTATTTAAATGAGCTGATATGAGCTGTACCTGTCTCCAGTGTAACCAGTGTTAATTGTCTGTCTTCTTTAAGAGGTCAAAGGCTGCCTTGAAGAGACATTTGAAGGAAATAGACAGATCAGACCACCAAAATGTGTGACCTTCCGCAGCATGGACAGGGGTGTCAGGATACCTTCTAACTACTCATTATATTTTAATAAAAAATATTTATGGGCAAATCTTCCCCTCATTTTTAATAGGTATTCTATATAAGTAAGAAATTAACACTGTGGTCCGTGAATGGCCCATCTAATTGAGCACAATTAACATTTGTTGATCAAAATAAGTCAGATTTCAAGCTAGTCAGGCAAAGATTAAATAGCTTTAAAAATACTTAATTATGATAGGTCTGATTTATAAAATTTATTACCCAACTAGTGACTTTTAGAGGTCAGCCACTTGCTAGTTGAGTACATAAAAAAAATTATATGGAATTTTGTGATTAGCATTGAAAGCTTTGAGAAAGGATATGGAATTCATTAGATATAGTGTGTGGATCTGTTTTAATGTTGTACAGTAGTTTAATTTATTTCATGTAACATGCATCATTTTGCAAGAAAACATTTCTAAGGGTATACTTGTTTTGTGTCATAAGGCTGTTTTAATAAAAGTGAATTGTGTTCTTGGTCTTTTAAATCAATCCGAGCAAAATACTGTACTTTACAGTGTTTAAGTGTTTGGGGTTTTTTTTCCCTGCTTCTCTTTCTTCTCCCCCTCCTCCTTCCCTTAATGCTCTTGCTGGCTTTGGCACAGTTTTAAAACATGCTCTTTCAATAAAAACCAGACCAGCAAACAAACGAAGCTTATCAATAATATTTGTAAAATATGTTCCACCAGAAAAATAAAAAAAAATAAAATTCCCAACCTTTGACCAACCTCGTTTTGAAATAAACAATAAGGAATCATTTAAAC
>NC_138663.1:27858970-27883970 GCF_964273445.1 Streptopelia decaocto
ACTGGAGAGCAAGTTAAAGGTTCTGCAGACAGCTGCACTGTCCTTCATACATTCTCCTACTCATTCTTCATTTTTTATTTCATTTGTGAGAGGCCTCATAATATAGTGCCGTCTTTCCACAGCACCGTTAGTTGGACTTAGAGAGTGCTGCAAAGTTTTTACATAGCTAGTCATACCCCAATGCCAATGTGTTGCACAATGTTATCACCTCATTATTAATGGTCTTCCACCATTGTTTCTTTCATCAAGGGTCTAAGGAATGTGAACCCACCAGCAGTTACATTAGACATGCTTAAATTATTTCCCACCACTGTTACCAGAGCAGTTATTTAAAAGAGGTGTCGCCTTAAGACAACATATACAGAATCACAGAGAATGAAGCTGAAGAACACCCCAAGAGGTTATCAAGTTCATCACTCTCTCCAGCCATGACAGACATTATCTAAAATGTCTATCTCTTCATTCCAACGCTTTGGGACAAATTTACTAAAGGTGTGAGAAGAGGAATCCCAGTATTGTCAACAGAGTTGTAACTACTCTATTTCAGGGTAACATGTGTTCTTCGTTTACAAGGCAGATACCTTTATAGCCACATATATGGATTTCCAATACCTGTTGTCATGTAAAGCTCTTTGGAGTGGAATACTGACTGAGTAAAGTACATTTGAATCCTTAGTCTTCTGAAGTAATGAAACAGCTTTTGCTAAGTGCTGTAGGTAAAACAAACAGAGCAGATAAAGGAGATTCGGAAAGAATTTTTCAAAATTATTTAAACTTGAAAATTCACTAAGAGGTCAACCAGTCACACTTTTGGTCTAATGGAAAAACAAATGAAGGTGTAAAAGAAAATGCACAAAAAGAGGAAAAGAAGTGGGGCAATGATTTGGAATCCAGACAGACAACGAGGATCTCAGAGCTGAACTCCGCAGGTGAACATGCAAAACTGAACAAATGTCGTATCAGAGAAAAGGTAGCTTGAGCTGCAGGTATGCCGTAACACACATGTAAGTTGTCCAGCACCTCTCTAGGGAGTCCTAAAAGGCAGATCGGTCTTCTAGAGGTGACAGCCTGAATTAATTACCCTTCTGTGTGATTCCCATTTTGCAGCTGGCAAAACTGCACCATAGGGCCTGGTTTCGATGTCATTGCCAACAAGCAGAAATGTGGCAGATACACAGCAGCCCAGATCTTTCCCCATCATAGTATCCATTGCACAAGCTGTACAGGGAGATACAGCATAGTATCTTGCCCAAGAAAATGTAATTAATATCAGAAAAACTCTCTTCCCTTTATGCAGGAGAGGTCTCTCATGGGCAGAGGAGTTGGAAAAAAATAATCTACCCTATCCCCACAGCAAAAATCAGAAAAAAGAGTTAGAAAACTAGAATCTACTCTCTCTCTCCTCTATATCCAATGTGAAAAGAATCAGCATTAGAAGAAGAGGCCAAACTGCGGAACAGGGAATAGGGATAAAAGGCAAATAGAAAGTGGCTTCATGTGCTGTCTGGTCATTCGAGACCAGTAAGGTTTAATTGTTCGTATGCAACTGGGAGGAAGGAAGCTGACAGTGCTGATGGAGGATTTTTGCAGAGAAATCTTGAATGAATATCCTGCTTCCAGGTTACTGCTACCACCCAGAAGAGACACCCATGTCAAAACCAGGAAAAGAGTTTAGACAGTGTCTTCTGTTTCCTAGTACTTCAGGCACTAGCACACAGTATGTGTCTGGATCAGAACAAAAAATAACATGCTCATGCATTCTTCTTTAACTTTGCTTTGAGGTCTTCCTGATGGTGATCCCCATCTTGGGATAGTGTTTTGTAGGTTTCCTTCTGAGCAGTCATTTGAAGAAGAACAAAAATACCTCAGAACGAGTTAATGTGACCTTTCGTAAAGTGACTTGTCTGCTGGTCCCTGGTGGAGGGTGGAGAATGAAGACAAAATTTGAGACCAAGTGTTTCTAGTCAAGAAGGCAAGCAAGTGCTTCGAAAACTACAATTCACCATGGCTTTAAAAAAATAAATAAATAAAACATCCCAGGTTTTTCCACCTAGAAAGTATGGACATGAATTTGTTACTGAGCACAGGAAGGTTATAAAAATATACAGGCTGGATAGAAAGTTATGTGAGCATCACAAAATGGAAACCAAAAATGTTGTTGCCAAGAGAGAAATTACCTAGCAGCCTGAGAATTCACAAACGGTGTCACCAGATAGGAGTATGGCAAACTATTATGAGTCCACTCCTCTCCAAAACAACTAAGTTTATCTTCCCTACATACTGTTTTCACCTCCTTTCTCTGTTCTTAGTCTGTGAGTAGATGCTTTTAGGAGATACACATATTTTTTACTTCTTTAAAAAAGAGTGACATACTGCATTACTACCTGATTGATTTTATCACATTCTATACCACAGAGACCAACACAGCTGCCTTCCTACCATAGTCTTTTCAGTGAGACCATGGGAGTGTCAATGCCTTTAGAGTGTGGCTGCACCACCATACTAATGCAGGTGGCTTAGCAGATTCAGAAAAGAGTAAACATAGCTTCTCAAACTGTCTGAAAATTAACGAGTGACAATGAAATGCAAAATCAGAATCAAAAGTAACCCTCTGCTGAATATTCTCACAGTGTCTAAAGCAAAACTGAGAGAAAGCATATTTTGAAGTCTTGTGTTTTGTTTTGCTTTTGTTTAACAAAACACAGTATCATCAAATTCAATCATGCTCAGTTCTCTTTTCCCATTTTCTTGTTGCTGGTTTGTTTCAGTACTTAGGCTTAGAGAAGCAACTATGTGAGATAACACTGGATTTGTTTTTACGAAAAAGGCACCTATTACCTTTACTCTCACTTTCCTGGCAGCAGAGGAGCAGCTTCATGTCACAGGCCTGCTTTGTAACAGGAAGATATACAGAGTGAGAAAGAAAGAGAGTGTAAGTGAGAGACGGAGAGAGACAAGGAAGTGAGGGGATTATAATGAATGTCTCTGTAATATTTTAGGAAAATATTCTGGCTTCTTAGGTGCTCCATAGCTTTGGTTTTATGAATGGAGAGAGAAAAAAAACCACTTACGAATAGTAAAAAGCATATTTTTGCCAGAGAACATGATTTTTACTTTTCCACTTTAAAGCCAGAGACTCTCCGAATGAACATTTTGTGAACTAGACCTAAAACTTTTTATTTTTCAGTCTCAAAACAGAACTGTCTTTTAAGATTTATGGGTTTGAGTGTCTTTTAAAGTGTAAATTACTTTTTTTGCTAATATAAAAATGACAGCCTCTGGAGCTTTTTTAAAAATGGGACTGCAGCAAATAAAGCACAAGCTTCCCACACTTCACTGTCAGAAGGCCTCCATGCCATCTTACAACACCCTTGCTATTTCTGCTCTGACCCTCCTTCAAGCAGGAGCTGACAAACCTGCTAAATCATGTGGTAGGTTAGTGATGTGGGAAAATGTCAGCATGTGATTGCAATAAATCTCCAAACTCTGTTTCACTTTATGTGACCCATTCAGGTTTCAAATTTAGAAGAACAATGTGGTGAAGTTGGAGAAGAGGTGCCGATTACATGTTCCTGGGTCACGTGGAACAGGGGCCCGCTCAAGGGATGTATGTTTCCTCTATGTTTTCCATTGGAGATCAAAGAGAAAGGGAAAAGAAACTTTAGTTTGTGGCAAGGGCTTGAAGGAAGTCCACTGGAAGAAGTTGAACTAACCAAGGGTAAATCCAGGCTGACTCAAACATCTGTTTGATCAGCAACTCTCATTTGAAGGGCAACTCTAGAAGTTGTTTCTGATAGTGCTAAGGCTTGCCACCACCATGTCCTCCCCAAAGCACCTTCTACCTTGGAAGTCTTCCTGATTTCATCTTAATTCCCATGGCTGGTATATATAAGCAAATTAAACAAATATAGTTCCAGTTCTCTACTGGACTTCACTAAATTTTCTTTGTTAAAAGAGGATTTGCTTAGAAAACTTTCATCACATCATTAATGTGTCGGTTATGCATATATACTTAGTTGATAGCGAATGCTATCCATGTTGCTGTGAAGACTGTCAGATATTACACAGCTTGAATTTCCACATATATTCATTTCTGTAAAACCTTCTCCAGCCTGTTCTCCCTCTCAGGTATTTTAAGCCAAGCTGTGCAATCTCCAGAGGCCCCTAGAAATGTGAAAGCATATAAGTGGGTCATGGAAGCACACATGGTCAAAAGTAAAGCTGGTCTCAGCTAGCAATGACTAAAGACCAGAAGTAAGGTTTTGAACCAACCCAGAAGTAGCAAGGTAAGAAGACTGAGAGCCTGGATAGGATGGACAGGCAGATGGACACACCCAGAATGGCTGTGTAGAATATGGAGACCCATGTTTCTCGTATGATGAAGTCTTTGTACAGCCAGCACAGACATATGGTGGTGGACACACCAGTCACTGAGCAGCTCCTCAGAGGAAAGGAATGTGTTTCTCAGTGGGATGCAGGTGAAAGAAACCTTTACTTATCTCACCCATGCTAAACTGTATTTGTGTTTGTGCTCTGTTCGCCTTTGGAGAATAAAAGGCATCTCATGTACTGTGCTACCTTCCTTCCCAGTTTATGTGTATTGCAAATATTTTTTTAATTCAGTTGCAGGTCTGTTCAGGAAGTGAATAGTGTGTTTTGTTTTTAAATCTAGAAGCTACATGCTATAAAAAATAAAACAAAATACAGCACCACAGGGAGCCCAGCTGCCACATAGAAAGTTGATCTCTCTAACCTGAAGGAAAAAAATGAGTTTAGACATTTTTATGGGATTTCTCTCACTAAAGCCCACCTTCAAATCCCACTTAACTTAGTATGTTTACGTGTGTCAAAGTTTCATTACATAATAAACAAAAACATGTGTACAAATGCAAAGAAACTAAAATCAAATGGCTGGTAGGCCAAAGAGAACTATGCTTGTTCAATTCCCTGCTGATATCTTTCTAGAATATCATGTCCAGCTGCAAATTTTGGCAAACTATAACCATTTTGCCATCCTTAAACAGTTCTTTGTATTTGACAAAATTGCCTTTTCTTCTGCAACAATAGAGACTATATATTTTTTAGAACTGGATCACACTAAAAGACTGATAACATTTCTAAATATCACTGGATTTCACTCTAAGATACTATTTTTCTATTGTAATGTAGAAGATATTTATCTTTACTGATCTTCCCCCTTACACTAGTATGAAATTAATTAGTATCATAATTACACTGATTCCTTTTCCACGTACTATTGCTGGAAATGGCCACAATCATACAAAACACTTCTTTAAGTCTGGATGTGTGGATACAACATAAACCTCATCAGACACAGAGCATGAAGAACATGCAAATGGCCAAGTGATGCACAAAAATAATGCACAGCTCCTGGCCTACAAACACAGAACCAGCAGCTGGAGCTGCTTAACTATGGGATCAAGACAGGTGGGACTAGAGAGATGAGAGGGAGAGAAGGGCTTTGGGAAGCAGTCTAGTGCAGACATGGCTGACCTCATCCTCCAGCTAAGGAAGCCAGTTCTGCATCGACAGGGTACTGAAACGTAAAGCAGTAACCAGACTAGGCTTGAAACATATCAGGCATCAATCACTGTTATTAATGTATGTCACTGGATAATGTCTTATCCAACAGATGTGAAAGTAACAAATCTCACAAGTCTAAAAACCACCCAGTAGTACAAATGCTATAGAAACAGAGAAAGTAAGCTGCTATCAGACTGCCATACAGCAACGGCCATTGTGGTAGAGTCCTTTTCTAAAATAGGGAATTTCAGCTTTTCAGTGTATTTTTGAGAACTTGGTACAAACAATGGGGAAGGTTAACAGCACTGAAGTAATTCTGTGGCTCACATCATCTTCCATCATACCTTGTATGTAGTAACAGGTAAACCACTGCTGTGGAATATGCTTGTTAGACAGCGAAACACGGAGACACAAGTAAGAACTGTGGTTTAACCATTTCTAAGACAGTCTGGAAATACTGGGAGATTCTTTTGCCTCTCTTCTATGAAATGGGAGATTTGATAGTGGGAGATATGAAATTGGCTCACAAGGTTGCTCTGCAGCCAGGAAAACTTGGTACTTATTCCCATTTCTGATGATGTCTTGGCCTCTTGGAATTTTCAAAGACAGTAAGAGTTAAAAATTTTTTTTTTCCATAATTTCTATCTGCAACAAGCACTGTCTGTCTCTGAGTGTGCCTGTTTGCAATAGGCTGACACAAACACAAAGTAACAGCTATGATTTATGTCAAGCTTACAGCAAGAGTAAAACTTTCCTTGCAGCATCTCTTTCCCTTGTCTAAA
The DNA here is from genome assembly GCF_964273445.1 of Streptopelia decaocto. Taxonomy (NCBI): domain Eukaryota; kingdom Metazoa; phylum Chordata; class Aves; order Columbiformes; family Columbidae; genus Streptopelia; species Streptopelia decaocto. Next base: position 27,865,297 of record NC_138663.1, read on the forward strand.
ATGACCAATGTGCTGCCAAAATTATCCCAGTACCCAATGTACGAGATCTTGATGAGCGGACTGTGATGAGGCAAAACAGTCAGAGATTTGGCTAAAAATGGAAATGTTCTAGAACTCCTCGATCGTCTCATCAAGGTTCTGGGTAAAAGATAGCCAGCATAGCTGCCTTAATGAGACTGTCAAAATATCGCTGACAAAATCTTTCTCAAAAGGACATTAACACAACCAAGCAGTCACTGGCAAAATTGACAACTTCGTCATGGATTAGAAACCAAAAGACAGAAAGCAGAGCAAAAATGATTTACTCAATTTCAGCATTACAGAAAGTTAATGTTTAGGTATCTCAGGTTCCCTGCTTAGGCAAATGATGCTGACAGTCTTAGCATCTGTAAAAGAGAGGTGAATATTAACATAATCAAACAACAGATATCAGTTTATCATTCCAGATAAATGCTCCACATTTAGATAAACGTGCACATATTTTTTTATTCATGTTTACATGTGGGGTAAGGCAGACCCCACTTGCTTGGCTCTGCCTGAAGGAATAACTAAGCCATTTCATTTACATGTAGAGATTTAATTTAGGTTTTGTAAACAAAACTGTAAATTAGAAAGACTGAGAAACACACTGGTATATCTGCTGAATGTCCTCAGGGCCTTAAGACAGAGAGACAATTTTCACAAATCATGTGCAAAGAATCTTGTTTTCCTGGAACAAAGTAGTGCTATGCACCGTTTTACCATACAGATCTTGTTGCAAGCACTTCTCGAATAAGGGGAAGGACCTCATAGTCCTTATAGTTCTTAAAAGGTTTGATTCTATATGCAGCTGCATGCTGAGGAGGCACTCAGTACCAGGCAGGATCAGCCCTTCAACCCTTTCACTGCTAACAATGACATTTCCTTCAGGACTAGGCTGCATCCATAAATTTTTCCAGCAAGAAAATCTAGCAACCACTCAGGGAGAAACTATAGGACAACTGCAAGGGCCTCAGCAGCTTCAAGGCAGTGAGAGTCCTTCACAAAAACAGCTGTTCAGAAGCAAATCCCACCATCTCTCCACCTCCCCCTCATCACTGCCTTACACACACCAGCAGCAACCAATTGGCCCCCAGCTGGCAGGCACATTATTTTTTCTATTTAACAACCTCCAGGGTGGTCTCTTTCACTAATCCCCCAGGCCCTACAACAGAGCTGGAGCTGAAGTAGCTTCTGCAGTCAGCTGTTGGGAGGTACATAAAATGAAGCAGCTATGTTTGTTGGCAAAAATGCATTCCTTTACATATTTTCCTCATATCCCCGTCCCAAGCACCCCTTCATGCTTCTTATATGTTATTCATTTGTTACTTTGTCTTTCTAACATTGGAATGAGATTTAAAGGGTGGATCAGGGCACTGGATATAACATTTAACTGTACAATGTCTTTACTATTAAGTTCCCAAGCATTGTTAACAATTGTTAACAATTGTTTAAAACTGCTGCTGGGGATTCTCCCAGGTTAGGATGCCCATTCCCCATGGTCCAGCTGAAGTGCTGCCTGAGCTGTCCAAAGCAAATTTAAGATTTCAGCTCTACCATAAATTAAAAAAAAGGCTTTTGAAGACACAGGGAAGTGTCCGGTTTTGTGTTTTCATTCATTGTTAGTTCTTCTACTGAGAATTTCTGATTGTTGTTGCTAAATGCCATATGTTCACAATATGTATTTCTAACACTCTGCTTTCCTTGGATGTATATTTATGGGCATTTGTTTCCATGTTGCTTTTAGACACCAGGACAGCTTATAACTTCTGTAATGTTGAGGTGTGCCATCTATCCTCCACTAAGACATAGAGAAAATGTCCTGAGTTTGAAAATCTGCTTTTCTAGCTCAATCCTTAGGGAAGGAAAGCAAAGAAAGAGAAAACAAAATACTGTTTCAACTCTGGAGGTTTCTGGTACAAATCAAAGTGGAAAATGGAGACAATTCACAACATAACATTTTTTTAAATGAATCCATTTGAAATATCTCAATATACCATAAGAAATGTGAGCCCATGAATGCTTCCAGTGAACCCTGCTGAGTGGTGCCAAGGAAGATGTCCCAGTGTGTGGAAGCAGTAGCAGTATGGCAATGCACATGGACTGATTTCCTTTGCTGCTCCGAGTAAATACTGCTGCATTTCCATTTGACCACTGCTCCTCATACCTGAATCAACCCATTTAGCAGCAGGTATGACATATCCCAAGGCAGCAGTTTACATACTACTAAATATGAGGGCTGATGGAAGACATTGCATGCCAAGGAGTGAGTTACTTTGGTGCTGTTAAGCTATATAGCTGGTCTACTACCACTTCTAAACATTTGGTGTGATGGATTTGGCGCGAACTATGTATGTGTAACATGCTGAGCTTCTACATTTTCCTGTGAAGTAAAGTAAAACTTCACTGATCAGTCTGTGTCCATGGAGTTTCCCTTTTTTCTCACAGTTAATTGATGAATAACTCCCAGTTTGCATCTTCTGTCCATGTGCTTTTTGGTTTTGACTTCATTCTACCTTCTTACCTATTTTTTTTGTTTGTTTGCTTTTTTATTTCAAAATTGAACTTTTTCTGGTACTCAGCTCATTCGGAAGATGGAGAAGGGAGTCTGTAACACCAATTCGAAAATGAAAACATTGTGATCCTCAAAGGAAGGATTTCTCCTGTGTTTGGGAGCTGTAAGCTGCAGGAGCTCACCCACATGCTCCTTTCCCCATACAAACCAAAGATGAGCTTCCTGTGGACAGGGAAATCTCCTTGACTTTCTCAGATTTCACAAGACTGGAGTCAGTTCAGTGTCCACAGAGGGCAGCAAGGTGAAGGGTACCTTCCTCTTCCCACATAAGTGCTCTTTTGTGGGACCTGAGAAAAGGCACAAAAGTGACCTTTAAAACCCATACATATTCACCAGACCAGCTTCTCACTGAGTAACTTCAGTGCTACCCAGCATTAGCATCCAGCAGGTTCAGTGGCAGCTCAGAGATACATCATCCCCAGGCAGAACTTCCATTGATCCTCCACCCTTAGATCCAAAACCAGTGGACTATATTCTCAGATAGTTAAACCAATATAGCTCAGTTATTTTATAACAATTTAAACATACTGTGATCCTGGCCCATTTTTTAAGATTTATGCCCTAATCACTTGTGTAAGCAGTGTCAGAATTTGGTCCTAGGAACAAATAATATCTTTTGAAAATAGATTCCTGGAAGATGAGGTAGAAATATTTGATGCTGGTAAACCTTACAAAAGGATTTAAGTTAGCTAAGCTGATTGGAAGGAAAACCAGTTAAAACCTGATAGTAACATCAATGCATAAAACAGAGCACTCCTAAAATAAAATTAATATAGGTCAGAAGTTTTCAAATTAATACTTTCATTCACTCTATCTGCTGGAATAGATTTTGTGGAATCACTCATCATTTTAATGTCCTTAATTCATTCCATTTAAGAAGCAAATATTACATAAATTATTATCAAAGTTTTCTTGTACTACTTATCTTATTTTTTAACAACTTAAGAACTATTACCAAACATATACACCACACATATTAAAATGTGCAGAGACCACAGAACATTTATATTAATAATAACGAGATAATCCACCTGCCTCTTTCACTGCACAACAGCTGCACAGATTTAAAAGGGTTCAATTAAACTTTATTCTGTGCATAGATAATTGATCCAATGTGGAGAATGATGTCACTGGTAGGTTAAAAAATATATTTTACCTTTTAAATAAAATTGCTCCATTAGAAAAACTGGAAATATAAACCTGACACATAAATCATTCTGGAAACTTTGTTTTAAAGAGCAACAAAAAGAAGGAAAATGAAATAAAAGTGCAGCAGATGCAACATGCAGACGCCCATTATTTCATTTCCTCTCCAAAAGGGGCAATAGAAATCTAAATGAGACATTGCTGTTGCTCTCCTTCCATGTGGGAAGTTCAGTTAGTCTTTGGTACTTCACTGTATTTGTTTTTATCTTTTCTGACAGTTTCAATTTTCTTAAAGGTTTTGTCTCCCTACCCTCTGCAGCAGTGAAACATCACAATTTTCCTGTTTTAATTACTAATTTTAGATGGCACCAAACTTGTGTAAGATGCTTTTCCAATAAATAGGGAGGAATCAGTCTGTAAAGATCTGTCCTGCCCACCATCTGCCTGGGCACTCTAACGGTTGCTCTGGGATCTGCAGGTGGACCAGAAGGACGTACTCAGGCCCTTGATCCAGGCTACTGAAGATAAAAGCACAGCTTCTTGCCAAGTTTTTATCTCTCCATATTTATGGTAGTAGACTATAAATTGCATTACTTAAGTTCTTGATACAACATAGCGTGATTTCTGACACTGCAAATGGCAGTCACTAATCTATTCCATGCACCTCATGTCAAGATGATACAAACATTGAGAGCAAGAAGGACAAAAGCTAATAATCATCTTTTCACTGAGGTAGTAATGTAGTTCCCATCCTTACAACATTTCAGTAACTATTCAGTGTTGGCATTGAAATAACAAATTAAATCTAAGATTGTCAAAGTGATTTGCTTTAGAAGGGGCTACTGTAGAAAGAAACTGAGGAAAAGGCCATTTAACCTGCACACATCATCAGTAATGGATTTCTCTGTTGCAAAGAGAACTGTAAACAAATTTCTTTTCACTCACTACCACCCAACATATAATATTCTCACCAATGTGATGAAGCTGTGTTATCCCTGTTTGGTTCAGGACCCTGTATCCTTCTGACTGTGTGAGGGCTGACCTGGAGATGCAGGTATTGAATGCACTTACAACACCTGAGGAACTTTCCAGCAAAGCCAGGCGTCCACAGTCCCCTCTCTTGCCACAGGTAGGATATTCTGCAGTGCTACTAGTGCATCCTGAGTGATGGGGACTTTGGACCTGGTTCCTTGTGTCACCTGTCCAATACACAGGGTGGTTTGAAGAGATGGACCCAATTTCAAAGGCATAGTGATTTCAAACTGGGTCCCTCTTTTTGAAACACCTGGTATCTCAGACAATTAAGGTTGGAAACAAATTTTATCAAACTGGACTAACCACTGGATCATGATACTCTTTAACTGTTAATGGTATGTTATGATACCATAGTTATGTATCTGCTGTTCCTGTAAAACTTACTATTGGTCTGACCCTAAACAAGAAAAACAGTTCTTAGAAAAGTACTACTAAAACAGGCTGTTTCCCTTATCTGTGTACAGCTGTGTGCATGTCAGATTAGTTTCTGGCAAGTGAAATAGGGTAAACAGTAATGTCAACTGCATGCCTACACCATGTGCAGATATGAAGATACATATAGAGTAAATCACATTCTATAGATTTAAGCAAATCTCACTGAGATTCCTTGTCTTATCTATGATTTTGGATTGTAGCTTCACAAAACTCAGTGTAATTCAAGTTACTATAGATATATTTCAGACAGACAGATATACACACATATTAATATACATACACATAATACAGTCCATTATTCTTGACTGTGAGGGCTTATGACTATTGACACTGTCAATTTTTATCTCATTACTCATCACTGCTTACTCTGAGTGCTAATAGTATATTTCCATGGAGTTTGTGTGTGCTGCAATGTACATTCTGACATAGCTAGTGTCAGTCAATAATCTACCTCATTCAGTTCATGTCAAGATGATACATCACAATGCTCAACAACTGTCATTCCTGCTTTAAATAGATCTACATTTTTCTCAACTTTACAATTAAGTATACATATACATATATATATGTTTCTTCACTTCCACATCAAGTTTTGCTTTTACAAGATGACCACAAAACTCATCTTAAATATTTTCCAGAACAATGATAATACTAAGTGTGGTGTTTTTATATTGGTTTGGTTTCTTACAAACTGTTTTAGAAAGCTAAAAGCAAACAATGAAAAAATCCAGACATGTTTATATTAATTTATATGTCCAGATTTTTTTTCCCCAAACATAAAAGTCATATTTTCTCTCACTGAATTGTGATGCCTGAATTATAACTGGGACTGGTTTATAGCATTTCCAAATTGATGCTTAAAAAAGATCAGTCTATAAGTGCTTACAAATATCACAAGTTAACTAGAGTGTTTTAACTAACCAATGTCACTATGGTTTTGAGTATAATTTTAAAGGAAAACCTAAGCTTGTTGTCAGTCAATCTTATCTCTTTGCTGGACTTACTCCTTGGTGTCACTATTTCTGTGCTTAAGTTCATGTTATTTCCTACAGAAAGGCCAAACTATGTTTATACTTTCTTCTGCTTCACTATTATTACTATATTTATGTCTTAGAACTCCTGAACTCTTCTACCTTTACCTAGGTTTATTGTTGCATTTGACTTTTCTGCACTTTAATACACTTCTTTCTCTTGCCCTGGTCTGGCCAGCAGTGTTGTTTGGGCATTTGGGTGCACGTTGTTGTTTTAGCCAATGTAAATACAAGGCTCTGCTGCTGTGCCTGGGCTTCTGCAGTGAGACTTTGGAGGCTGAGAACTCCTCTGAAAGCCAGTACCAGGGACTGGGTTCATGGCAGGGACCCCAAGGACAGTACTTGTGCCTCACTCCTTGCTCATCAGCTCAGCTCTGGAACTGGCTCGTGTTTGTATCAACAGGGAACAAGGTCTGGTATAGGGTCTGCTGAGCTCTCCTTTGCACTGACAGGTGCTGAGTATCATTGGAAAGGGAAAAACTATTGAGGAGGTTAGCAAGAATAGATAAGGTACTGAACCGATGAAAGTGGTATAACATGGATGCTATACACGTATAAATTTCTGGTGAACCTCAGTTCCTAGCCAAACTATCTGCATAAAAATATTATCCAAAAATGTATACTAAGGTTTCTTATCCTTTGCAATTCTAAAAGGTAAGTTCCTGTAATACTGAAAGCCCAGAAACATATGTATTTTAACAATTTTTTAAACTCTGCAAATGTAATAAAATATCTTAATTTCTTTTTTGTCTCTCTCTCTCTCTTTTTTTTTTTCTCCCCTTTTTAATTTTTCCTATTCACATTCAGCTGGGGTTTAGTCATCAGCAGGACTGGAACCTTGAATGTTTTAAAGGAATGCGATTTTGAAATAGAGAAGCTATAAATAATGGACATTTTAGTGCTGCAGCTGCACAATATAACTACTATGTCTCATTTTTAACAGCAAAAGAAGTTGCATTGATCTGGACACAAACAGACTTAAGCACATGAAAATCTGTGGTGCACATGAAATGGATATGGTTGAATCTATTCCAATTATTTCATTGATTATGTGCATTTTTTCTCCAATGTATGAACTTACACATGTATGAGAACTTCAAAGAAATACAATCAGTGCCTAGCAGGATTTTCAAAATAATCTAACCTTTGAAAATCCCATTGGGAGCCTATCCACATTTTTAAATACCTAAACATCTTTTAAAACTTGGTCCTCTGCAACCATAAATTTGTCCATGTATAAGAACGTGCAACATGGTGTTCAAATCTTCAAATTTGTGTGGCTTTCTGACATTACATGCTTAATAAAAGAAACATAAAGCAAAAAGGGAAGACCAGCTTTGTTTCACGCTGATTTATAGAAGAACTTGTTAAGACATTAATGTTATCTGTGCAAAGTAAGCATGAAAAAGTAACATGTTGATCTTTATTTTTGTTGCATATAAGACAAGACATAACTATAAGAAAGAGCATCATTGATTTAATCAATTGATTTTAGAAGTAAATGTCTATTTACAATGGACTAAGCAATGTCACAAATGGAGTTTTAGGGAGCGCAGTAGTTCTGTTGTAGTTAACATAAGAAATCCAAAATAAGTTTGTTTATATGAATGGAATTTCTTAAATCCATTGGATCATTAAAAAAAGCCTGGTTTTATGCAGTGTAACTGAGAGCAGGATTTAACCCATAAAGCTAAGTTAACTTTATGGATGATCATACATACACACACAAATAATAATCAGGAAATCAAGAAGTCATATTTCCCATAGCAAACATAACTCATCTAGATTGCAGAGACATGGATTATATGAATGACTAAAATGTAGCAGTAATAGGAAATACTACCTATGTACATGGAGGTCAAATTTTAATTCCTGTGGGAACTGTAACTTTGAATTTTCTGACGTGCATATTTAAATTTTCAGACATAATGCTGATTTTCATGTTGAACATAATTTAGTTTTTGGAATCACACATACCATCCCCATAGTACTCAGTTCACCTCTCAGAAAAATATGCTTTTGAAGTAACAGTGTTTAATATGATAGGTCTGGCATAGCTCTGATTAATTGAGCTGCTGCCTAGGAGTTATACACGCACCACTTGCTACCTAAAAATCCTGTCTGCTTTTAGTTAGGACTAGATCATCACTACTCATTCCTCTCATGAGCAAACAAACCTAATGACAGTGTTATGGATTCAGGAAAGGTTTCAGATGCAAACGTGGTAGACTGCACAGCTAAGACATACATATATCCTTTATTTAGGATGACAAAAAACTTAAACATATCTTTCAGTACTGTCTCATACAAACACAGTACATCACTAGCCTGGACGCCAAGTTATTTAAAGCTATTATTTAGTACCATAATAAGTAGCAATTTAAACACAAGGTAAAATCATTACATTGTCTTGTTTACTACTGATGTAATGTCAAGCTGACGTGTAATGCTCCAAAAAAGGCAGGCTATGATTTGTTATCATTAAACTGTCAGTTCTGTCATGTGTTAGGCATAGATTCATACTATACTTCTTTCAGCATATCACTTTATTTTCTATCAGTCAAAAACCGAAGTGTTTTAATTGTGTCTCTGCTATTTTTCTATTAACTGTTTCGTGCATTTTTTCTCTGGCCTTTTAATTGCAGTTTAATAGTGGTCATTAACACATTAAGGGGTGTTAGAAGAACATTTGAAGTCCTCTTGACTTCTACCAAAGTTGACACTTCAATGCTAGAGTAATTTCAGCTATTCATTTATTTAATAGTGACCTATGCAAATGTGGAACCATGTCATTTTACAAATTGACTGTAATAATTAACTAGAAAGGCAGAGTAAAATGAAACAGGTTATAATTAGAATAAAACTGCTACAGTATTACGTCAGCTAGAATAAAATAATCTCAAATGATTAAATTGGTTTCAATTATTAAGAATCAGTTTAATGTACCCACTGTTCTGATTTTTTACATTTCTCTTTTTTGTGTGCATTAGATGTCACCTCATACAATTTATGCATTTTATTCATCTTGGTAAAACAGGCATTACAAAAGTTTAATTAAGTAGTAAAAGACTTCATATTATTCTGGTGAATTCTAAATTAGTTGAAGAAAGAAATGATAGTGCATAGTACATACCATTCATACACATTTCAATTAGGTGCATCTATTGTTAGCTAATATTTCTCTACTCTGGTGTATAGATAGAGGAATATGTAGGTATGTACACAGAAGTAATGGTGCTGGCTCCCACAGTGTCTTTTTAACTCACATGAGAAATATAGTTTTCAGCTAGATTGTTTAGATCTTTATCTTCAGGGCACTCATGACACAGTTAGTGATAAATATGGAATTGTAAAATTATATTTTCCTTAAAATTTTTACCTTGTTTATTCAGTTGTTCATTTGGCAGATCGTGTATATGTAGACAAATACACAGATATATATATATATATGCAAGCTTGTAGATGCACACAAGTCTATGTGAGATAGGCTTATTTGATAATGGGCATCATATACAAAGCCATACATTGAAGATGAAAACAAAAATTTATTTTAATCTCACTTTTTGACATAGTGGTACACTGGCAAGTCTTTTCTCTTTGGCTGTACTTGCTGTCTGCTTGCCATTTGTAAAGTCAGCTCTGAGCACGGTGCAAATTAATGCTGTATAAATGGGCAGTGGGGTGGCCAACTTCTGCTTTAAAGCTATTATATTTAACATGGTTAGAGTTTCTCCTTTCTACTTATACAGTTTAAAATTATTGTTTATTAAAATTAGATATTTATTTAATTTGAACAAATCTTACTGTATGGCTTTCTGGACTGGTCAAGTATACTACCTTCAAGAATTATGCTTTCAGTATTTAACATTTTAGTTCAATTTATAGAAACTTGTTTGTTTCCGGATGATGTTTCTAGAAAGGAAAATAAACTCAACAAATATTTTTTTTTAAAAAAAAGAGTTAATGGTATATCAACAGCCAACAGATGTTAGCTCCCATACTTTTTGCACCTTCTCCTGCCCACGTAAGCAGACCCCTTGGGAAACAGAAAATTTATTGAAGAGTAGTTCATGCAAAAGGTAGGAGAAAAACTGTTTCCAATGATGGAACTGTGTGGAAATAATGGAAATATGGCCATGGTATTGCAGTGTCTTAACCAAAAAGAAACAATTAGTTTGTCAGTGTTTGAGCTCCATGTTTATCCCCACATAAAATCGCCAGTAAAGTTCTAGTAATGCATAAAGTGCATGCATTTGCCAGTGTAAACAATCCAGAAGTGTGAATAAATCGTTATAATTTTGGTGTGACAGAAACATAGCCTGTACTCCTTGTAAAAATCCAGTCCTGCCTCAATGTTATCTTCATCTGCTGTGATTTCTGTGTGGATCTTTCAGAAAATCCCGTGCTGTGGTGAGGCTATAACCTCTGATGCTAAGATTTGTAACTATATATCAGATCGTAGGATCATTGGCTAAAGTTACTATTTTAAGATATATTTCTCTTTGCTCCTGTGATGTATTGAATTCCAGCAGGGGTAGTTATATCAGTAACTGAGTGCCTGAGTGCTGTATTCATTATGGTTTTGACAGGACTTTTACAGTCTCCCTTAAGCGGTGGTAAACAGTGTTACGTGAAACATGTCAGTGATCTCTGAAGCACTTTCTCTGCAAGCATCTCTATCAGTAAAAATGCAGTGAGGGATTTCTTTGGAAAACATTTTAGAGTGCAAAAAAATTGGTGATCATGAGATCCTATGATCAGCAAAACAGTTTTGGGAAGAAAGAAATGTTACTGGTAACCTTGATGTTGGTTTCAGCGTAACAAATTTGAAGGAACAAAACACTGTTAGCAACGTACTTCTCCCATAAATTTGGTTGTGAAATCAGTTGTGCTCCACAGCATCTCAAGATCACTGTAAGTCCTGAAGCTCCAGGCAGCTGGCCTCTCTCACAGCTTGCCAGGAAGGAGCTCTGGGAACCTGAGAACATTTTAGCACAGGCAACCAAAAGAGCTTTTGAAAGTCTCAGAGTCTTTAGCCTCTGCACTTTTCATGAGGCTATGCGTCAACACGAGGGAGTGAGTTTTCCAGCTTGTGAAGGAGCTTTCTGACATATCTGTCACACCCTTACCTTTCTTAGGGGTCCTATGAACTTGCTAAGATCAATTCTACACATTACAAATGGAACTAGCCTTCTTTTTATTGTAATTAATGTTGTGCAGTTGTAATAATGTAATTATTATCAATTATATTTTCCAAATGTAATTACATTTCTTTGCATGGAACAATCAGTAGATTACAATTAACCGTATTTCTTCCAAAAAATAATTAATATGGTAGATTATGACAACTCAGTACAAATAATCCATTCCTCTATGTTCTATAGCTGTTAAATATGGATAATTAACACAAATAGCTATATTATTTGACACCAATTCCTTTGCAGATCTTTGTGATGCATTTTCTGGAAATTTGCTTTTTGAGCACTTCCTACCACATTTCAGCAAACATCAGGCATCCTAAAGATGGCACATATAGGAATTTGAAAAATGTGAAAACTATGCAATAATGTATAGTACATAGACCTTTGCAAGAAAACAGTCTAATGAGAATTTGGCACTCTTTGCCTAAAGGTATGGGGAAGACTTGACTATCATGTGACTCATGTTCAGCAGGGATGTCCAGTGACTATAGTAGTAAGGTGACAGGCAGAGTGACTGGATGATATTGCTGTCAAGCCTTTGACAAATAATAAGATTCCTTCCAGCCTCCAGTCTAAAAAATGCCTGCAACCCATGCAACCCTCAACCAAAAAGGAACATGAAGCAGGCCTGTGTTGGTCGGTCAGGGAGGATTCATCTCATTCAACTTCAGTCAACTAAAAATTTGCAATATGGTCTAAACTTGTCTAAGATCCCTTTATAGAATCATAGATTAATTTATATTGGATGGGACCTCTGGAGGTCCTCTTCTGCTGCTCAGCATCAGTGGAAAATGAAAGGCGCTATCTGTAACACCTAGCTTAGCTTTTAGGCGGATTTAATGGTAGGATTTAGTTTAGGCTACCTAGCCTCCTCTAAATTGCTTAGTTTTAGTTCAACTTTACTATTTCTAACATTAAGCCATCACATGGTTTAAAAACAGCCTACCTATCCTATTAGCTACCCTGAAATGTACCTGGTTCCAGATGTGTCACTTCCATGGCAGAAGGAAGAGGAAGTAAAATTAATCACACATGTTGGCTCAGTAGATGCATCTCGCAGCATCTATAAGATCTTGGCCAAACAACACCTGCACATGTTGAGTGTAAAGAAACCAAAATAAAGCTCTCTGAGACCAGTTCCTTCCTTTGCTTTCTCTAATTCATTTAAGGGAGAGAAAGCAAGATAAAAATGTAGGATATGAAATCCTCCAAACAGGAGAAGTAACAAAACAAGGATCCTGTTAAACAATACAGCTGCTGCAGCACACTCTTCAGAGTGCTGGCAATCTTCAGCTTACTCCAGGTGGGCCCACAACTTCCAACTTTCACCCCAACAGAAGCTGACACCTGTTGTGTCCCACAAAGATTTCCTGCTATTCCCTCTAGAAAAATGCCTTCTCTGGGAAGTAACCACCTTATTAAACAAAACTGAACTCTCTCTTCACAAAAATCCTTATTTTATTTAGCTACATCAGCAAGAAGGATGTGGAGGAAGGAACACTCACTTATTAAACAGGAAGTGGTAAAGAGAACAAACTAGAAACCTTCTTTATCCCATGATGACTCAAACATCTCTTCCAATACTAGTTGCAACACCTGACTGTCAGAAATTAATCAATCCTTCCTTGCTTTGTCAATTTTATTCAGAATCTCTAGGGAGATCTTTCAACCTTACCTATCCAGCAGCCATCATTTTGAATTCTTTGAGCAAGATAACTTCATTGATCCATCATACCTACATGTCTTTTCGTATTTTTTCATACCCTTTCATGGCTAATAATAAAGCTAAAAAATCCCTAAACCTGTTTTCCTTTTTCAAAAAGCTTATTACATCTATCTTTAACAGTCATAATGTCTTCCTTATAATGGATGTCCAGGAGTCACCAAGTTCAACAGTACTACTTGCTAGACTAAGTGGTGGACTTCTGGAGTTGTGGAGAGTTCCCAGCCAGGCTATAAGCTGAGGTATCTACAGACTGAAGGAAAGCACATGGGGCATGAGACAGCACCATCTGCCCTTTTCTCCATTTTGCTTGAACTTATAGTGAGTTAATATTTGTGCATCTGCAAATTATAATTTGCTATTGAATGAAAACATTCTTATAAACATGACTTGGACTGAAGTGGGTGACCTTGTCCAAGCAGTGGTGGCATGCCTAGATTTATGAGTTGTGGCACAGCAGCAGCCCACAACATTTATAAGGATGGAAGAATTTGGCAAACGTTACTATTGTTGGGTTTTTTCATCAGAACTTGTCTGTTACATAAAGCAATTTGTCTTCAGAAACAGCAGTAACGTCAATGGTGGGTGGCATCATAGATTGTTTCTCTAGCATAAGTTTGGTTGATGAAGTGAAAAAAGTTGTTTGTAGCTGCAGCGATTGTGGCTACTAGCTTTTTCCTTTTGTAATTCCCATTTCTCAGCTTCATACGAGATTGACACTAAGCTTTGTCACTGACAGCTTGCCTATTTCAGTGAGATTCACACAAAGAAAACGTGTGAAAAACTGAAATGAGAAGATTCTGTTTGTAGATTGTTTTAATGCAGAAAAATAAAATATGTGCTGAATGTGACTAGGTAGAACTTTAGAAACAATAATCCTATTACGTCTTTCCTTTTTGCTAAAGGCATATTTGACTTGTTGTCAATAGTTCTTGCAACAGTGAAATACAAATAAAATGTGTATCCGAATTGTGAAACTTTGACTAGTGGCTCAAAATATAGATGCATATTTGGATATTTATGTATCTTTCTGGCAATGCACATACAGCAGAACTGATTATCACACTGAATGACACAAATGATTCAAAATTTAAACTTGTTACCAAATTTTACAGCTTTTTTTATCAGAGGTTAAATCCCAGATATGGATGTGAACATCCACAGACTCAGTCTGATATCCAGTATGACTCCAGATGTGCCAATCTCTCTTTATGATCTTCTGTATTTCTGTCTTCCAGTCTCCTTGATTCTTTTTCTTGATTTGCACATGGTATTAGTCTGCCATTTAACTTTAATTTTTTAAGCTAACTAGAAAGAAGGGGCTGAACAAATATTGGAAACATTTTCTTTGAGTATCCATTTGAATTAAACAGCCAGGTAACATTTGACCATGTTTGTGACCCTTTCATGTTTGCTTTTCATGAATTTTCAAGTGTTTGATCTCTGTTAGGGAATGGATTAGCAAAAAGCAAATTTGTAATTCAAATGATGGAAACTCCACTAGCACCAATTTAAAATTGTATATTCAGATATTATATTTGAAATTTGAAATTCACATTGATTTGATTAATGAAGTGAGTTGCAGCCTGCTCATGTGCTTCCAAGCAGCCAGGCATCAGGTTAGGAAAGCTAAAGCCCTGATAGAATTAAATCAGTCCAGAAACATCAAGGGCAACAAGAAAAGCCTCTACAGGTACATCAGTGATAAAAGGAAGTCTAGGGAAAATGTGGGCCCTTTCTGGAGGAAGTGGGAGACCTGTTTAGTCAAGATATGGAGAAGGCTGAGGCCCTCAATGACTTTTTTGCCTCAGTCTTCACTAGCAAGTGCTCCAGCCACACCACCCACGTCACAGAAGGCAAAGGCAGGGACTGGGATAATGAAGAACTGCCCACTGTAGGAGATCAAGTTCAAGACCATCTAAGGAACCTGAAGGTGCACAAGTCCACGGGACCTCATGAGATGCACCTGTGGGTCCTGAGGAAACTGGCAGATGAAGCTGCCAAACCACTACACAACATATTTGAGAAATCATAGCAGTCCAGTGAAGTTCTCACTGACTAGAAAAGGGGAAACATAACCCTCACTTTTAAAAGGGGAAAAAAAGAAGACCCAGGGCACTATAGGCCAGTCAGTCTCACCTCTGTGTTAGGCAAGATCATGAAGCAAATTGTCCTGGAAGCTACACTGAGGCAGATGGAAAATAAAATGATTGGTGACAGCCAACATGTCTTTGCAAAGGGAAAATCGTGCCAGACAAATCTGATGGTCTTCTGTGATGGGATTACAGGGTTGGTGGATAAGGGAAAAGCAAATTACATCATTTACCTGGACTTGTGCAAAGCATTTGACACCATCCTGCACAACATCCTTGTCTCTACACCAGAGAGACAGAAATTAGATGTATGGACAACTTGGTGGATAAGGAATTGGCTGGACAGTCACACTCAAAGAGTTGCCATCAACAGATCAATGTCCAAGTGGAAACCAGTGACAACTGGCATTCCTCAGGGCTTGGTATTGGGACTGACACTGTTTCACATCTTTGTCAGCAATATGGACAATAGGACTGAGTGCACCCTCAGCAAATTTCCTAATGACGCCAAGCTGTGTGGTGCAGTTGACAAGCTAGAAAGACAGGATGCCATGCAGAGGGACCTTGAAAGACTTGAGAGGTGGGCCTGTGTGAACCTCACGAAGTTCAACAAGGCCAAGTGCAAGGTCCTGCACATGGGTCAGAGCAATCCCAAACACAAATACAGACTAGGTTGAGAATGGATTAAGAGCAGGCCTGAGGAGAAGGACTTGCAGCTGTTGGTTAATAAGAAGCTCAGAGTGAGCTGACAATGTGCACTTGCAACCCAGAAAGCCAACCATATCCTGGGCTGCATCAAATGAATGTGACTAAGAGGTCATGGGAGGTGATTCTCCCACTTTACTCCACCTTCATAAGATGGTACTTGGAGTACTGCATTCAGTTCTGAAGCCCCAACATAAGAAGGACATGGACTTGTTGGAGTGAGTCCAGAGAAAAGTCATGAAAAAATCTAATCTTGTTTTTTTTAATCCCGTTTGGGTCCTAGCGAGATATAATGCAGCCTCCAATTTGTTGTAACTCTTATCAATTGTGAAAACCATCACCAACACTGCTACTATGCTGTCGTGGTAAGCATATCAGACTGAAGGGGCTGGCATCTGAGAAAACCAACTCATGTCAGTGAAGAAAGAGATGTCTGACTCAATTATTTGTAATTTTGGGGTGGAGTGTATCAGCAATATATGTATTGATGCTAGTAACTCTTACCTAATTAACAAATGTACAGTTTCTCAAATTGATCAAGAACATAAAAAAGCGACATTTTAGGACTAAATTATTTATTGCAAATTATTCACTAAGTTCTGATAGCACAGACAGATAGATGAAACCAGCTGTTCCTTTCATCTTCATTGTCTTGCAAGGATGACTGCCAACTGTGTGTTGTCACTTAACAGAACACAAAGAATGCACCAAAAACATGTTCTCGATTAAATACAAACACTGTAGTCATACTTACTGTGTTCTCTATACATGACTGTTCAAACAGTAAAACATGCAATACAGATGAACCTCAAAACATTTCTGAAGCTGAGATCATCTCTAATAACATGATTTTATTTATTTCTTTATTTATTTATTTCTGTCTTTGGGGCAATCAGTTAGCTAATAACCATGGGGAAAATGATCTTTCTCACTATGCACAATAACTTCACTTTAAAACTTCAAAGATGTTTAAAATATATTAAGAGAAGTTCTAATTTATTCTTTTTTTCTTTCAACACGGGCAAATCCCTTCGATCTCCACATTCTTTTATAAAATTCACTCTCTATCCCCTCTTTCTCTCTTGTTTCTCTCTTTTACCCTCCCCATGAGTGTGTTTGCTAAAGGACCAATATAGTCAGGAGTAAATTATCTAGGGACAGTGAAGGATGTCAGAAGGAACTTGCCTTCATAAAAAGGCTGTTTTCCGTCCCACATACACTCTCTATTTTTCATACTAGTTGCTTTTCCTCAGTCAGAATTTGTCCCATTTTTTCTTGTTAAAAAGAAACAGTGATGTTCCTGCAGCATTCACTGACATAATGCTGAGATCAACACATCCAGGCTGCTGTGGAAAGAGAGGATGAAGGGAAGTGGAACATTGTCACGGTTTAACCCCAGTTGGCAGCTAAGCACCATGCAGCCGATCGTTCACTCTCTGCAGTGAGATGGGGGAGAGAATAAAAAAATAGTAAGAAAACTTGGGGGTTGAGATAAAGAGTTTAACAGGTAAAGCAAAAGCCATATATTCAAACAAAGCAAAACAAAATAAGGAAGTAATTCACTGTTTCCCATGGGCAGGCAGGTGTTCAGCCATCTCCAGGACAGCAGGGCTACATCATGAGTAGCAGTTACTTGGGAAGACAAAACACAGGAAGTGCAAACATCCTTCTCTTCCTTCTTCCCCCAGTTTTATATACTTAGCATTATGTGATACGGCATCGGATATCCATTTGGTCAGCTGGGATCAACTGCTCTGGCTGTGTCTCCTCCCAATCTTTTGTGCACTCCCCGCCTTCTGACTGGCAGGCCGGTATGAGAAGCTGAAAAGTCCTTAACTGCTTAGCAACAACTAAAACATCAGTGTGTTATCAACATTATTCTCATACTAAATCCAAACCACAACACTATACCAGCTACTATGAAGAAAATTAACTCTATCCTAGACAAAACTGGGACAGACATGCAAGATAGTTTGTCCTGGCCCCTCACTTCAATGGGCAGGAGGATACTCCAGTCAATTACACTATGAAATATCTTAAACCTATCAGAGAATCTCTCCTGGCCCCAGAAGAACTACTGTAATAATGCAAGGACAATTATTTTATGAATAAGAAAACAAAGGTAAAGATATGATGAGAAGGTGAGGGCCATATGTAAATTTTTCAGAACTACCAGGAGCAGAGAACGTAACCTGACCTGTGAACACAGTTCTGCTCTACCAGCGAGCAGGGAGCTCATGCTTTGGCCTATGCCATTCTTTCCAACTGAGTTTCAATCCAGTGATATAAGCAAAGGGTGGATTAAGAACTTTTAAAAATTGTTTAGAGCCATTTTAAAAAGTAGACATGAATAGAAGGCTTTTCATTTCTTCTGCAGAGTTCCATAAACTAACTGTGTTCGTTTATTACTGTGAAATCATTCCTTGAATTCAGGCAATTACAAAGATTGTTGGCTCAAACAGGTTGAGTTGATCCAGGATTTTCCTGTTAAAAGCTTAGATAAGCTTGAATCAGCAAATACTGTCCATCACCTTAACACATGGGCACAAAAGGAGAAGTTTTAACAAGCACTGGCTGACATGGGAAAAGCTAAATGTAATAGATTATCCAGCTGAAAAAACAGACTGGAAATTTACTTTAGAAAACTCACCTTACAGAGTTTCGCTTAATAAACCACATACAAATGCAGCACTAAATTTCACTTGATTTCAA
>NC_138663.1:27888970-27938970 GCF_964273445.1 Streptopelia decaocto
GACTCTTCCTTTGCAGATGTGTCCATAGGTAGTGTGGTACCATTCAGTCTATGCTGCTCGGTGTATCTCCAGCACCAGAGCCTTCTCATCATGAAATAATAATAATAATATCAGCTGCTATATAGCTCCTCCTTTTTAATGCCTTATCTGTACAAACTTTCTATTTTCTTTAGTTGAGGCCTATTGCATCCACACAGTGTAAAAGGGTAAATTTTTGCCACACTGTTAAGAAATTTGCAGTAGGAACCCCGTTGCCTACTTCAGGTCTTTAACTCATGCCAAAGTCCTAAATCATATATTGAAGTTTCCCAGGCAGGTAACTGCTTGGAAAGAAACTTCAAGAAATAGATGCTGTCTCCTTATTTTAACTGTCAAGTCTTAGCTGCACAGGGTCACTCCCAACCTTTAAATAAGCCTGCTCCCCTCCATCAGCTTGATAAAGAATCAGAGCTGAAGCCTTAGGACTGCTTCTTGAAGCACCCAAAATCAGGCAACTAAGTTAAACAGACTATGTCCCACCTCAACAGCCTTAAATCCATGTGCAGTAAATAAATTTTTTTAAACATGCAACCAGTGAGAATATTTATGACATGATTGCAGAGTCAGATCTTAATGACTTCTGCTACTGCCAAGAAAACTAGTTGAAATAATAAAGTTAGCCTGCTGAGTAAAGTATTAGAATCATGATTTTTCTTTTCTTGAGCATTATTCAGTAGTTACCTTCCTATATATCTCTGCTGTAAGCTTTTATTCCTTACCTACTAAACAGTTCACATGCTCACCGATTTTTGCTCTGTAGGATTCTAATTTCATCTTCTCTGACAGACTGTTATTTTTTTTCCTGGACTGCATTATGTGCTACCCTCTCTTGTGTTTACTATTGCTTCGTTATGGCATAGGCACTCTTAATTAAGATTATCCCCAATCTGATGTGTGTTGAGGCAATAGCAACTGATGCCATGGATTTGTTGCTCATGACTATAGAAGCACTCAGTTTGGGCTAAGCATGGGAGAGAACAAATGTATGATATAGGCAGTACCAAAGAATATATTTCTCGTTTGTTAAACTGGGATACTCTACTTAATATATATACATAGGAAGAGAATGAAAGGAGAGTTTGGCATTTTCATCCATTTTTATATAATAAATTATTCAGTGAAACAGGAGATCAGAGTGGGATTCTACAACCAAGAGAAGATAAAAAAAAAAAAGTTATTCCTTAATTGCAGAAGTTTTTGTCCCTGTAATGGATAATCATGGAATAACCCTCTTTTATAAGTTTTTAAAAGACATGAGAATGCTCTCAACTAAGTAGCTCTCAACTCTTACATCTTCTGTAAGAGCCTGTGATTTGTCATAGGGGAAAAAAAAATCTGTGTTTGATCTTCTTTTATTCAAATTTTTACACTGCATTCAAGATATTTAAATGCTGAGGGACATCTCCACATGGGTGCAGATATCCACCCATTTGGGTTTCAGTGGAGGACAAGGATATATATGGCCTTACAGGTATTAAACCGCCTGCATTCAGCAGCGCTGAAACATTGTCCTATTCAGAGGTTTAAAATTAAAAAGTCACTGTGGAAATGCCAGTTACTATGAAATACCAGTGCTTTGAAAGCACTTATCCTCTGAAAACACATTCTTAATGTTCATATTTGTTCATATTTTGTGGGATTATGTTTGCAGTAAAGTCTGGAGAATAAAAATAAAATTTTTAAAAAATATTTACTTTTTGAAAATATATTCAAGCATCCCCGAGTATCAAACATTAGAATTTCTTAGTGCAATGTATATTTCTAACAAAGGATGGGAATGGGGAATGGATACAGTTTATTTGTAAATTAAATAAATATGTTTCCTCCATGCCCTTGAGAGCTAGCTGATTTATCAGTTAATAAAATAATCATACACCACAGACTTGTGCTTCCAATTTATTTTAAAAAGAAAGAACATTGCATTTTTGACATATATGAATACAAATGTAACACCAGAGGAAACTTTGTGAGTAGCCCTATATATATATCACCAGCCCTGCATGAATTACCTTACTTGCTTTTCCACTGCTATTTATGGGATGGATTCTGCATAAACACTTATTTCTTCAACAATTCCTAACTGACATGAATGACCCTATAAACCTCAATGTGTCTACTGGCTAGAGAGAAGACTACTTGTCTGAATAAAGAATGTGGAGTGTGTATTTAGCACAGGTGAAAATGAAAGTTATATTCAGGAATTTAGTTTTAAATCTGCAACTAGACTTCGCTAATGTTTACACCTAAAACTATAAACTAAACTTTAAATTAAATATATTCATTTAAAAACTGTGGTTGAATTTATTATTCTTCTCGACTGAAAATGCGGATACAGCTTTAAGCTCTGCAGAATTTGGACAAAAACAGTTTGTGCTAGAGAGATGTGTTCATATGTATCTCTCAGAAGGGGAAGGCTGGTGTCTTTTCACAGATTTCTTTTTCTTTTATTTGAATTCTTTACAAGTTTTGCGGCCAGCAAACCATATTGTAAAAAGCACACAGGAGTGTTGCAAGTAGATGTAAGCGGATGGCAGAACCAATGTGCCACATGGCAATTCAGCCCAACAATGGCTGCAACAATGCAATGAGCATGGATCTGAAATCCTTCTGTGAATATGGGGCTCATTCCCACAGCCCTTGTATGAATAACTGACTTCAGCGTGTCTGCTTGCGTCAGTAAGGAGCAGTCCCCCGAGCAGAGTGTGCCATTTCAGACCCTGGTTTTTTGTGTTTGATGGGAAGTTGGGCTTTTTAGCATTCCCATCCCCACCCCTCCCACCTCCTGCTCTAATCATCTTCTTTTTTTGGATATATGCCTCTCCCTCTCTGCTCTTTAAATTCCCTCTGCTCCATCCTATATATTAGCCTCAGCCCTACTTTGTTATTTTCGTTGCTTGCTTCGTCCTCCCTCCATCACTACTCCAGACACTTCTCTCCCCTTTGCTAGTCTGCTCAGTTCCTTGGGGACCCTGCACACTCCCCCACAATTGAGTGGCTTCTCATTTCCAATGGTATTTTAAAAACTCTAGGCTATATCCTCTTCTCCTGAGAGAAAATTAAAAAAAAAAAAAAAAAAAGCGGGGGGGGGGGGGGGGGGGAGTGTGGGGAAGTGCGTGCACAAAAAAACACCAAAAAAACCCTTTTCCAGAAACTCCAGTATTTTACACTCAGACACTCCCAGACAAATTCTCTTTTCAAAGGGACAGAGGAATTTGAGACCTACAAAGGATGACAGGGCACACTGGCCACTGAAGTTCATGGGGCCACAGGCAATTGCCAGAGGTCCTTGGGCTCTGCTGATCAAGCCCTTCTATGAAGCAGGAAAATCTTCTCTCCTCTGCCAGCAGCACAGCCCTCTGAAAATCAATGTGGGTGCTGGGGCAGCGTTCGCTCTCTGATGGCCAAGCCGGGCGGAGCTCAATGGGAGTCTCTCTGTTGACTTCAGTAGATTTTGGGAGGATCAGGCCTCACGTGTGCAGGTGGGAGGCAGAAGCTTTCACTTTCTCATGTAAATCTGTGGAATAAGATTTCAGAGAATCATGATACATAACACTGTTATTTCTCAGAATGCATTCTGATGTTTCTGCTAAAGCATGCAATTTTTCAATGTAAATTGGCCCATTCTCCTTTAGAGGAAGATAAGCTTGTGGCAAGTGTCCCTTCTGAAAGTTGAGGGTTTCTCTGCCCATCCTACTCTATATTTATTTGAAGTTTCAAGCCAGACTTTCTGCTGAAAGACTTCAACTGAAACCACTTAAGCTGTCAGTTGCACCAGTCTATACTTGGAGTTAACCCCACACCATTGTTCACAGAGTTTAACCAAGGACAGGTCTTTTCCTCATTGATTCATGTGCTGAGCAGCTCTTGGGGACCACCAGACTCATATTGGGTAAATACTGGCATCAGGGAGAAATGCCTAAGGCAGAAGAACAATAAATAAACAAAATAGAGAAAGGGTGTAAAGAATTAGAGCAGAGAGGGGATAAAAGAAGGAGTCAGGGATCGAGGAGTGACAATGGGTTTGTTGTTTTAGTACATCCCTGAGGAATGGGGTGCAGAGGGGAGAACAGGTGGGACAGAATGCTCTCACATTACTGCAGAAAACATTTCAGCAAGACAGCTCAGTTGTGTTTAAATATGGAATTTAATGTTTTTTTCTTTTTTTTTTTTTTTTTTAAATTCCATCTCAGTGTGTGATTTTCTGTAGCATAAGAATATGTTGTCATGTTTAAGTTTTTTTTTTATTTTTTTCACATATACCCCTTTTATGATCACACTAAGACACTTTAGACTAAGCAATTGCACTGATTAATCCACAACTCAGATGTACTGGAAGCATGAGGTGAAATGCACCCAATGTGTGTATTAATCAGCCTTACCATACAGTCTGTCCTGTCTCACCACTTAATTAAATTCAAAACCAAATAGTTTTGGGGAGAAGATTAGGAGGGACCACTTTTTTAAGTGGGTTTTACATGAGCTGTCCACACTGCATGGAAAAAAAATACAAGATATATTTAGAACAATATTTTAATTTGTGATACTTTACTAGATTAGATGGAAAGAATGTAATGTTTAAAAAAGGAAAATGTGATTAAGAAGCTTAAGTGCACAGTATATTACATGAAAATTCTGATCATAAAGAAAGGTAATATCTACTCAAAATTATAATTTCTGTACTTTTGAAATCATCTCAGCAAGAATTATCTACCCATATCAAATTGTAGCACTTGTCAAAATCAACTGTAAAGCATCTCAAGTGCTCTTCTGAATCAACAAAACAGATGTATAGCGATGTGAGGTTGCACTGAAATGGAAATAAAAGTGAACTAGATGCCAGTCATTGCCCTTAATCTCTTGAACCCGGCACTTAACACAGAGGATATCACAGGTCTTTGGGACACTGTTTAGAAGGGAAAGAAATCAAGACTTGAATCTTAATAACATACGCAAAAACACTCTATAAAATTATTTTCTTTCAGCTTTAGTAGAATCTGATATGCTCAAAGATCACCTTGCCTTGTTCATAAACATGAGGCGATATTTGAAACAGCATCCTATTTCAGCTTTAGACAGGCAGAAAAACTAAAATGTGTGAAACTTAGAAAAAAGTGTTTCAGTTTTTAAAAGAGCAGGTAAATATGTTTAGTGGTTCAAAAAACATCAGCCCCTCCTTTCAGCAAAAATGTGAAATGATGTTTATCGGATAACATCTGCAGCAGAATGAATATAATCAATATAGCTTTAGTTACCATTACGATATTGCTGATTTTTATTAGGGACTTAACAGATGAAAAATGACTGCAAGCATCAGCCATTAGAAAACAACAGGTCTAACCTCATAGGCTAGAACATGTGTTTGGAAGTGAGGTCCTCTGCTAATTTCCTGTAACCCACGTTCCCTGGAAACATGAAGAAAATTACTGCTTTTTCCTTGGCTTTGTGATGACGGTGCTTCCAGAAGCATGATGCACAAAGAGGATGACCATTTCTTTCACCTGTCCTGTGAACCAGTTCTACCCGTGCATCACAGGTAGAGGGATTTTTATAGGCTGGTGTGGTACTGCAGAATCATACCATTTATCAACACTTTACTTGCTTCCCTGTTTTCAATTACATTAAGACTTTGAGGATTTTTAGTAACCAATACAATGCTGAAAATTAATGACTTCTCTGCTACACATAATGAAGCCATCATAACAAAAGCCATACATAAAATAGCCCATTTTCATCAGCAGTGTTACAAGGCAAACCTGGACTGATGAATGTGGAGCCCTTCTGACCCCCAAACTGAAAGGAGGTCCAGATGGACAGAAACCTCTCTCCAGGACAGACCAAGGGGCCCAAGCCCCAGTCTGGATGCCTGAGGACCAGACTTCTAGACTCACAGTAATGTGGTCCTGTGGCTCCACAGGACCAGGCAAAGAATGTCAACCTTATAAAAAGACATTGCTCTCATTTTGCTGCTGAAGCTCAAAGGCAAACATTCTGCTTTGTCCAGATGAGGATAGGAACAAGCTACAAATATTTTAGCCTAATTGAAATGCATTTTGGCAAAGCTGATTCAGGTGTAAGCCCTTTCTTAATTGCATCCACTGGTGACTCTCAATGATTTGCCACCTTGTTCATAGTGTACAGAAAAGAGCACACTATCAGTTCTGGATCTTAAGACTGAAAGAAGAGTGTTTGAGACCTTTTGAATTCAGCATGTATGACAATTTGCAAAACTGCTGAGCAACACTTCTGCAGGTTATGTGTTGCAGACAGTATTGATTCATGCAAGAGAGGAGACAGAGTGACATCAACTTTTAATTCAGTTATGACCACTGTCACTGATTTTTTTGATACAAGCTGGTCAATCAAAAGGGTAAGTCCCAAAGCAGAACAAAGCAACCGAGTATGAGGTCCAAGCTGTAGTTTCCAACTCTGTCAGTGATTCACTTTATAACCTCAGGTAAGTCAGATAACTTCTATATCTAGTGTTTTCTTAACATTGACAAGTATAAGCACACTGAGGAATTTCTTCAGATTTTCCAAATGTGGAAGTGATTTTGCTAGGTGCTAGAGGTCAATAGGCTGTTACAAAAGCAAGAATAGAGAAAAGAGGAAAATTAAGGCTTTGGACAACATAAATATACAGAACACTCTAATAGATACAAAAAAGGGCAGGAGGGAGGACCTGGGTAATTATAGACTGGTCAGCCTCACCTCTGTCCCTGGGAAAGTAATGGAACAGCTTATCCTTGGTGCCATCTCAAAGCATATCAAGGATAAGAGGGTTATTAGGGGCAGTCAGCATGGCTTTACCAAGAGTAAGTCATGCTTGACCAACCTCATAGCCTTTTATGAGAATGTAACAAGGTGGATGGATGATGGCAGAGCGGTGGATGTGGTCTACCTTGACTTCAGTAAAGCCTTTGACACAGTCTCCCACAGCATCCTCACAGCTAAGTTAAGGAGGTGTGGTCTAGACAATAGAGTAGTGAGCTGCGTTGCAAACTGGCTTAAGGAGAGAAGCCAGAGAGTGGTAGTCAATGGTGCGGAGTCTAGTTGGAGGCCAGTATCTAGTGGAGTGCCTCAGGGGTCAGTACTAGGGCCAGTATTATTCAATATATTCATTAACGATTTGAATGAGGGAATAGAGTGTACTATCAGCAAGTTTGCTGATGACACTAAGCTGGGAGGAGTGGCTGACACGCCAGAAGGCTGTGCTGCCATCCAGCGGGACCTGGACAGGCTGGACAGTTGGGCAGGGAATAACCTGATGAAATTTAACAAGGGAAAGTGTAGAGTCCTGCATCTGGGCAGGAACAACCCCAGGTTCCAGTATAGGCTGGGAAATTACATATTAGAGAGCAGTGTAGGGGAAAGGGACCTGGGGGTCCTGGTGGACAACAGGATGACCATGAGCCAGCACTGTGCCCTTGTGGCCAGGAAGGCCAATGGCATCCTGGGGTGTATTACAAGGGGGGTGGTTAGTAGGTCGAGAGAGGTTCTCCTTCCCCCTCTACTCCACCCTGGTGAGACCCCATCTAGAATGTTGTGTCCAGTTCTGGGCCCCTCAGTTCAAGAAGGACAGGGAACTGCTGGAGAGGGTCCAGTGCAGGGCAACAAAGATGATTAAGGGAGTGGAGCACCTCCCTTATGAAGAAAGGCTGAGGGCGCTGGGTTTCTTTAGTTTGGAGGAGACTGAGGGGTGACCTTATTAATGTTTATAAATATATAAAGGGTGAGTGCCACGAGGATGGAGCCAGGCTCTTCTCAGTGGCAAGCAATGATAGGACAAGGGGTAATGGGATCAAACTGGAACACAAGAGGTTCCACTTAAATTTGAGAAAAAACTTATTCTCAGTAAGGGTGACAGAGCACTGGAACAGGCTGCCCAGGGGAGTTGTGGAGTCTCCTTCCCTGGAGACATTCAAAACCCGCCTGGACATGTTCCTGTGCGACCTCACCTAGGCATTCCTGCTCCAGTAGGGGGATTGGACTAGATGATCTTTTGAGGTCCCTTCCAATCCCAAACGTACTGTGATACTGTGATACATGCTCAATTCAACACAAAACCCAGCCTAAGCAGGCAGGCATGGTAACAGCTGAAAAGTTATGCTGAAACATAAGTAGGACAAAACATTTCTTCTCACACCAAGGTTCCAAGTGGAGTCAGTTGTGTCCCCACACATACAGGCATGGGACACCTGAATGGTCCTTTTGTTCTTCCACTTCTGTTCTGTCTTGCATCCTCTCACCAGCAGCATGGCAGCTAAAACTAAAGCTAAAACAGAAAGCCTGACTTTCCTTCCTCTATTCCCCTGTTGTTGATTTTAAAACAACAAAAAAAGAACCTTCTAATTTTGTTTGGCACAAAAGTGAATAATTGAAGTTTTTCTGTTGTTTTCCAACATTTTAGGAAGCAGTGAGTACATATCAGTGAAGTGCTTCCTGACAGTACTCAAAGCCCCGAGAAACATGTTTTTTACAAGGAGAAGACCCGAGGTGCAACCCAGAGGCAGCTCCAGACACCCCAGTGTGTCCAGTCCACCCAGTGCTGCTGCAGTCTGGTGTGGGTGGAAGACCCATCTGGTGCAGACTGCTCTGCAGCCAGGCTGGAAGCACAGCATGGTGGACAGAACATGTTAACCCTGCCCACAAGAAGGGCCACTTCTCCAATCTCACAGAAGTCCAGAGGAAGTCCCACCATAGTGGAAGAAGCTGCCCCTGGGTGGGATGTTGTGTGTAGTTGTATTGCAGCATCACTAGCTTGCTCTTCTGTGCCAGATCATGTACATGGAGAGATGGAAATGTATCTCCAGCTTTCTCCTCTCTCCCATGGGGGTGGCAGCAGGTCCCAGGTGGCCACCGTCTTGTGTTCAGGCTGTGGAGGAGGTGTTTAGTTGTACAGTGGACTACTTTAAAGAGACTTCCACAGTGAATATTAATTCCGCTAACTCCATAAGCTTTTGAGTCAGTTTTCAGCACATTTTTTATTTGTGTTGACATTCAAAATTCCTTCTCTGCACTGTATATGATGACACTTTGGTAAGTGTATTATTCTTTTCACCTGGCCATGTTTCCTTTCCAAACTAAACACATAACAGAAATAATTTCAGCTTTCTAGATTATTGCCTGACAAAACTGCGGTGGCTGTGAAAGGAAAATCGGCATTACAGCTGCTCTCTGTTTTAGATTTCATTTTTTTTTCCTTTGGTTTGGATTCTTTCTGAAATGCTGAGCAAAATTGCATTGTCTGTTGCACCACAGTACATATATTGTTGTTCCCAAAGGTTTACTTATAACATTCACAGCACCATTTATTTTTTTCCTTTCCCCCCATTGTCATTTCTGTACAGATTTAATACAACAGAAACATGGCTTCCACTGGGAGCTACAGGTAGAGTAGTTCCAAAGTTCTCTATAATTGGTGTCTGCCATGGCTGCTCGCAGTAAGTTATGTAAATCACAGCAAGGACCCACAACCCCTAAAGGCATGAATATTTTTTTTCATTCAGTGCAGAGGATAACTACAGAATCTTAGTAATAGTCCCCTCTGCATCAGGGATCTCCTTACCAGGCGAAGTCAAGGTCTAGATACTGGCCATGTCAATTCTGCAATTTAAATCCTACTGTTAAAGATGATTTGGTAGGCATTACAGTAGGTCAAGGCATTATAGGCAATACTAATTTTTAGAATGTGTTTTGCCTTCACAGCTCTTGCAAATCCACCTGCTACTGTCTACATTCACTGTAGTAATTCCAGAAAACCACAGATTTTACTATTTTTTTATTTATTTCTGTAAAAACTTTTTAATTCAAAATGAAATGAGGGGCTGTTGGGTTTAATTATAGAAATGGAGGAATAATTCCATTGATTTTCTAGTGATGTATTTCAGTTCAAGTCACGTCTTCCAAGTGATCAAATGTGAGGTTACTATTAAATCTGTTTCCTTTAAAATAGCACTGCAAGTGTGAGAATTTTTAGCCTAAATTCAATATGTCAACTTCTGTCTTCTTATCATATTTTATTTCTCCCACAAATCTTGCGTTCATGGGTCATATACACCAGTTTATGCACTATCTATTCAGTAACTGAATGGATCCTTAAAACATAGTAATTGTCTACTTCTATTATCAGGAAAAAAAGATTTCCTGAAATAAAATACTAGTTCATAGTTGTACCTTGATTAGAAAACATCATGATGTCCTTTGGCAAAACATGTAAAAAAAAAAAAAAGGATAAATGTTTTTAAAGATAGTTAAATCTGATTGTTCTGCTGCAGTTACCAGCAAGAATTCTGACAAAGAAAAATCTCCTTTGAGCTTGACTTTGCATATAGACCCCACCAGACTGAATCTTAATCTAATCTAATAACTTGTCTTATTTTACCTCCACTCCTTTTCATCTACTTACTCAGGAAAGCTAGGCTCAGAATCTGTATCTGGTTTTCACTGAGCACCTACATTTCTTTTGTTTGTTTGTGGGTTTTTTTAAAGAATATAAAGTAAATGCACACTATTCACACACAATATAGCATTAAATGTACACACAGGCATATATACACACATTCACTTTAAGAAGCACACACAGTTTTTCAAGGAAATCAGGTTTCTCAACAACATGGTGTTAGGTGGGGATATGTACCTTAAGCATGTGTTTTCCAGCACCTGTTTTGCTTTGGGCTGTAACACCTGCACCATGTCCCTTGCTGGGGCACACAGTGTAAGTGGGGATACAAGGACATGGCTGAAACACCAAGCACCCCGTTCTGGGACAGCTGTCAGCGCACCCAGTTCCCCTCAAGGCTTCAAGGAAGCAGAATTATGACAGAGAAACAGACTCCCAGGAGGATTCCAGTGAGGAAATAAAAGTGACTTAAAGCCTCTGCCCCTGAATGGATCAGGGCCCCGCATGGTGTAGCCCCAAGTGTACAGAAGCATACCAGCCACTGATGCAGCCCAGGCTTAGTAAATTATTTTTCCATCAGTTACAAAAGGCACCTACTCAGCCCTGTTTTTCATCCCTCTACCAGCTAGACAGATCGAAGAATAGAAAAGTTAGTGGCTGGTACTATCGGCTAGTACCAATTCAGTGGTTCAGTGCTTCAAATGTCTCTGTTCTCTATCATCTCAGAGGTAAACGTGAGCTATAATCATCCATGTGTCATGCTCAGCTAAGCTGGCTATCGGCAGAAACAGCATGCAATTGAAATTTTGCCCAGCCTTAATCAATGGACTGTGTCCTCATGGAACAAGCGATAGCTGCTTCTGGCAGAGACAGGCAACTGCAGAAATCTCCTTCCTCTATGACATATGATAGAAAGTTTTTAGATTACAACTGTTACATAAAATAATGCAAATAAACCATATTTTCACTTGAAAAGCATTGTCTGGAAAGGCCAGCAAGATCTATTCAAGCCATAACGGATGCACACAGCTCCTGACCTTCATAGATTTTACATATTGCAAAAATGTACAATTCATTTGTCTATTATTGATAAAACTTGTTTAAGGCTCCTGCAAGCTCTCAAATGGCTTAAAAAATATGAAAACTATTATTATTTTACTTCAGTTAGCCAAAATCAAGCTGTTCTACTACAATTCACACTCTCCCTTGAGGCCCCTGAACTCTGAATGTGCAGGGTCTGGAATACTCACTCCCTGCTGTAACATGAACCCCAAGATAGCGCAAAGAGTACCTATTTTTCCAAGTAATTCAAGACTCCTAATTGTAGTTTAAGTTTTGGCTAGTTAGGACAGAATCCAAAAGCTTTCTGCAGGCTGAAGTAATTTTGGTCTGGAAAAAATTATTGGGGAATGGGTGAAAAAAGGAAATCAGCTTTATAAAAATGTTGCATCACTCTGGGTTATGTCAGATGAGTTATGATAAGGTACACTGTGTCTGACATGAAGAATCACATTAACTTAAAAATAAAATAAAAACTAAAATGGGTTTGGTTGTGGGCTGGGTTTTTTCCCCCAAAACTCTGGTATGCCTAATTTCAGTTACTGGAACCATGTTTTCTACCTTCTTTTTATGGCCTTTTTTATAAAAGGTAGCTGGTACTAACAAAAAATTTTGGAATCGTTCAAAACTTTTCACAGTTAATTAGTAATGCATGTAGCAAAACACCCGCCCTACCTCTGGGCCTTGGGGGTTGCCCTGGTTCACTTGTAACTGATTTATTTTTTAAGGTTGTCTGGCAACTCTCCACCCCAGCTGCTTCCAAGAAATTTCACCCAGCATCAGCTGGGAAAGATCAGCTTCACATGCTGACATACAGAGGCGGTCGTAGGAATATTGGGGCCTCTGGTGGGAGGCATCAATGGGAATCTTTGCTCTTTTTGCTGGTCCAGGGTTACAGTATCTGCCACCATACAGGACTTTTTGTTGGCATTTTCCTTGAAAGAACACTCACCTGATCACCACACTATATTTTCCTTCAATCAGAAACAAAAGTGTTATCTTTACCAGATTTGTGGCTCATTATGTAAGGTGATGGTTTTTACAGACATCCACAACCATTGGTGATGACTTATGAGCCACCAAAAAAAATGTGCTATTTTATAGACTGCTTAAATTTTACAGAACACAAAAGAGTTTAGAGAATGATTCTGATATCTTTCCTTCTGTCAGAGTAACAGCTTATTCTGCAAGTCTACTGCTGAAGCTGATGGCCACAAATCCTAACCCTTTTCCTAGGGATGCATGGCTTTTTTTTTTTTGTGATTTTTTTTTCTATTCAGAACTACCAGGTTCCCTCCTTCATTACTCTTTCTTTTAGGTTGCAAATTAATTTTGTTACTAGCCTTCTTCCATATGATCCATCTGATGTCCTTCTATTAATTTCTAAGAGCATCTGAAACAAGAACATCTTATCATTTACACAGAATACTGTTTTTTAAAAAAATGTAATATCTAATTCAGTCCATTAGTAAAGGAATAAAGGATTTCTAATTTTAACATACAGAACCTGACTCTGCTTAAATTCAGATGCAGTACACAAAGCCACACACTGTAAGATACAGGCTGCCAGTGAGTTCTACCTCTGGATTCACATTTCCAAATTTGTGTAGGGAGCTGAAAGTTTGAAAGATTTTCATCTGTTAGTCATGGGCTTGGTTTGATCCAAAGTTGAGAGTATCCAACGGGAAATTCCATGGTTCGTTCTTGCTTTTCCAAACTTCAACAGCCTTTTTCTTCACATGCATAGTTTTGGAACAGCAATACAGAACTCATTCTCTTTTTCAGAACTGGAGGCAATAACAAAAAAAAAGCAGAACTGTAACCTCAGCACTACGAAGAAAACTGGGTACTGATAGATCATCAGACCTTTGATTAAAACAATATTCTTAGAATTTTTTTTTCCGAGCTAGATAAACTGAACGAGATCTCCACAGTTTTGCTATGCAACATTACTCAGTTTAACTGTTACTTTATATTCACCTGTGTTCAGATGCTTATAGCACGAGAACATTCCCAGCCCTCACAGAGACAGAGACTGTATTTTGTTAGGATAGCACACTTGCTATGTTCCGTGCAGCTCAGCACCATTAAGCTTCTGGGTCTAGCATTTGCTGCCTGCCGCCAGGATTGATATCTTAGTATTCTCTTCCTAGTCTATGGTTACATTTCAAGAATTAAATGATCATTCAGAAAGTTGGCTTCAGTTTATGAGCTGTTAAACCTAAGAGAGACACAGTATGTCAAAATGAAAAGACATAGTCAAAGTTATAATCATTAATGTTAACTTCATCGTCAGAATCTTTATCACTTGGCACATAATGTGCACCCCTGCCTGTTAAAATAATTTTACTCATATCTAAAAAAATTATTTTCTGTGGAGCACCCTGGTGATCCCTTGGTATTGTTTTGTGTTTTGTGAGAAGGTGGACTGAGAACTCTGGAGACAGAAATCTTGCATTTATATCCCTGGTATATCTGGCACTGACAGATGAAGTAAAATTGTCCCCACACTACCCCATTAGCAGAACCCAGGCTGGATTTGGAGGCTGAGTGACAGCTCAGCTGTTGTGCCCTTTCCATTTTTTTCCCCGTCATTTGAGACCATCAAGAAAGGAGACTGGTAAGATCAAATGAAATAGTGGTTGAGCCATATAGACACCCATTCTCTGGGATCCTGGCAGGAGCCACTACCTCCCTTCACACTCCTAAAGAAACATCTGATGACAGCAGAAATTCCCAAGTGTCTTCAGGCTAGACCTGGCTATCTGGGCTGTTTGGAAAGCTCTTTCCCAAACATGACTTCTTCTTTGTAAAAATAATTCCTTACCCAGGAGTCTTATAAAAGAATTCCGTTTGTCATAACAAAGTTTTCTGTGTGTCTTCAGAAAAGCTCAAAGCCATGTTTGTTCTTCATAAATTTAAAAAAAAGCTAATAATTGTCTAATACTAATGTTAATATGTATCACTACCAGCATTGCCTCTTATCGTGCTGTCACTCCTGTTCTCCTTATATTACCTGTAATTTTTTTTTTCTATCATTTTAGTTTTTTTCACCTGGTATTTGGCATACGGGTCCAAAGTTCAGGCAAATATAACAATCAGTTGAGAAATACTCACCAGACAAGTATTCATGCACTCTTGTATCACCTGACATATGGTGAACAAGCTGATGAATGACTCAGGATTTAAATGGTAATTACCATTCATCATTATAATAGACTTGCTAATTCATAAATTCTTGGTAAGCCAATTTTCTGTAAAAAGGTTAATAATAAGAATGGAAAAGAAAGAAAAAATAGCCGTAGTGTGATAAAAAATGTAAAAGCTAGAATATCTTCACCACCACATATCCCTTCCAATGATTGAGTAGTTTTGCACCAAAGTGCTTATTGATGCAATACCACTTGCTGTACCAGGGCTCCGATGGAAACTAAGGTAGACAGAAAAATCCGGGACCTAACTGCTCAAGGAGGAGGCTAAGGTGTGTCAGACAAAGAGAAAGGAACTAAGAGAGTCACAGGTAGCAAAGGCAGGCAGGATCTCCCATCACTCATTTCCTAGTTTAATAGAACAAAGTCATGTTCTCAGAACTGCTCACAACACTCAGTGTAGGGGAAGCTCTATGGGAATGTTCCTGGGACTCGTAAGTCATGCTGTGAGAAACGCACTGAGCCAGCTGTCACACCTGATCTGAACTGCTCTTGCTGCCAGTGCCCTCATTGACTATTTTACTACTATCAATTCTTCTGAGCAAAATAAACACAAAGTCGTTTCTGCTTTGGTTATTTTTTTATTTTTTTTTTAAGTGAAAAATACGTCTTTCCACATTTTATGGTTTTGTTTTGTTTTGTTCTTGTTTTTTAGGGGGTGCGGTTTTTTGTGGTTTTGCTTGGTTTTGTTTTGTTTTGTTTTGTTTTCTGGAAGAGCACTGTGAACATAATTTACAAATGCTCTGGAAAACAACAGAGTAAGCTGGAAAGAACATATATACAGGCCACACTTAAATTCTATATATCCAGTGCTCAGTACAGCATTTATTCCTTCACCAGATAATCTACATAAGTGCACACAAATGCAAATGTTCATTCCACCTCTAATCCTCCTGTAGCCACATCTTTTTATCATATGAGGCCAATACAGGAAAGACTTTATTGCCTCACCAAGGCATGTAGTTTCTCTGTCCGTCTACATCCTCCTACTCTTTGCCTGAGCAACATAGATGTAGAACCTACCCTAAATTGTACAGTGGATGTACTTTTTACTTCAGATGCATAAGACAAAGGAGGCCAGGGATGGGGAAAAGATGCATCTATTTGCAAGGGACTGAGGGACAAGAGGAACCGAGAATAATAAAAATGATGTATGGAAACTCAGTGCCCTTTGCCCTCAACTCTCCATACTGTTACGGTCATACAGGGGAAACCTAAGAGATATCCACATTCAAGGGAATTAAGTACTCAAGTTTAAGTGGAATTTTTGGTTGTTTTAACCTGCATTTGGAACCACACATGGAAACTTGCCTTTTCAAACCATTGCACAGTAGGTATCATGATGGCTGGACAGATATTTGTTATTTGAGAATACAGTATTTGGAAAGGAAAAAAATCAGCCCAAATCTATTGTGCACTGCATAACACCATACCAGGGTTATGAATAAAGACAAAATTTACTACAATGTACTGTATGTTCAGAAAAGTTTATAATGTGGGTAATTTCACTGACTTTTTCTGGAAAAAAAAAAAACCAAAACAACAACAAAAACTCTTCTAGCAACAGCATATGAAATTCCAGCCAAACCAGACCCTCTTTTGCATGCATTTTCTCATTCTCCCTTTCTTTGTCTCTCTTGCACATACACATTTTAAAGTTTAAGGGCTGATTTAAATTTAAAAACAGATGTTAAAAACTGATCTAAACCTCAAATTCAGGGGACTTTTTTTAAAACCAACAAAAGTTCAAAGATATGTTTAGAGCTCCAGATATTGGTCCAGATTCTTAACTATGAAAAGAAGAATGTAAAGCATTAAAGATTACCCTGCATGAGGACTATTTTTCAGAGTGTGTTTATATTTGGAACTTCGGATAATTTGCAAAAGCTTATGCCAGTTGCACTGGTTATAACAATTAGGCAGTGCAGAGAATATAAAAGGCAGAGTAAGAAGGTATCTATGCCCTTTTTATTCTTATTTGTTTGACAGTACATAACAGTAGAAGTGCATAAAGCAAAACTGAAAATATATGATACAAGTTAAAAAGATAACTCAAATACAGAAGCAAGGCAGTTAAGGCATCATTCTAAAGGGGATAGGTTCAGGCCTAATATTAAGATGCAACTACATTTCAAGTTACAAAATCAAGTTAAACGAAGTGTCAGAATACAGTACAGGTTTCTTTATTACAAAAATGATCAAATTAATTTGCAGTGGCATAAAATAATTTTAACACTGGATTTCAGAAAAAGAATGCCTGACTTTTGTTCTAGGTTTTGTGTATGCTAAACCAAAAACTTAAAACATATAGTTTGAAATACCACGATTATCAAGAATCACTGCATTTTTTGTTTTCCTGGGGATACAAAGCATAAGAAAAGGTCAGCTGCAAAGCGAAGTTAAATTGGAGTAGAATGAATCATAATGCTTTTGCTCAACCAACTATACAATCAAAGGATAAAGATTCCACTGAACAATTTAGCATCTAACTTCCCTAACTAACCTCTTTGCATGAATCAAAGTAATTCATTTTAGAGTTAAAAGCTAATCTTAGCATTGGGGATGAAGAGAAAGGAAGAGAACAGCACAGATAGCCATGAACTATATATACAAGTAAGGTCATACATCCAAAAACTCCTGTGATGTCACAGTAAACACAACAGTAAAGCTCTGTTGGAGTTTGAAGTAATGGAGATGTGTTTGGACTCAGTTTACTTGTACCGTGCTTTTTGTTCCTGATTATTATATGTAAAATACCCTCTACGGCTACTAGGAAGAATATATCCCCTTGCTGACCTTTATTTTGATTTCTTGGAAAGCTCAGTTTATTGAAGATTCTCTATGTCTGAATGAGAGCATTAAGGTTAAAACCTTTACATCACAGTTTCAGGGTTCAGCTGCTATTGCTGAACAGTGGGATACAGAAACGATGAATTGATGTTAGTACATGATGTTAGGCCCATGTGGTTGCCATTAGATGCTTGAAAACCTGCTTTAAAGTGACTTATTGACTACCTTTACTGTTTTCAGGGTTAAATTCTAAAAGTGGCCAAAAATTTTCCAGAGGTTGAACACTTGCAACCCTCATGAATTTACTGCTAAACATGTTATTGAAGCTGATGGAATATGAATGTAAAGATTTGGCCTTGAAGTCTGTGTTGCTCTTATGGAAATTTTGAGAAATGAACATGAAGCTGTGTGATCTTAGGAATATTTAAGGTTTTATATCACTACTTTTCCTATGCTTTCACTGTAAAATAGTATATTGCTTTTGATGGTTATTTTTTTTTTAAACAGGTGTGTATTTTTCTTTGTAATAAGTTGTTTTACTTACTGATGTTTTGGAAGGAGAAATTAGCACAAGTGTATCTATCTGTAGAAACAGTTCTTATTTGCCCCACAGTGGCCAAAATCGGTGTTTTGCCCTTTTTCACAACCCTCAAAAAATTATTTTTATGTCACTGTAGAAACCTGTCATTATTTAACCTACTGTTTGTGCAGCCCTGCCCCAAAAAGGCTAAAACAGAACAAGAAGTGTTACAATCAAGGTGAAGATCATGACCATAGGAATGGAAGAATTTCATGTAAGAGAGATGGACAGAATAAGAAAAGGGAGATTGCAGAGGAAGAGGGTATTCCGTGTCATAAATGGCATGGTGAAAGGGAATACAGAACAATTGCTGACCATGATTCCTACCAAAAGAAGTGAAGAGATCAAGTAGAGATTTAAAAGACCAAAGTAAATGCTCTTTTATTTAATGTGTATAATTAAGTCAGGGAACTCATTGCCATAGGATGTTGTGAAGACCAAATGTCTAATAAATCCATAAAATGTCTACTAGTTTTGTGAAATTAAGAACTGTGGGGTCTATTAACTATAGTGATGTACCCACTGCATGCTGGTCAGGAAATCCCCCAATCATGAGTTACAAGACAAGGAAAAGGTTCCAAAGCCATTGTCACTCTGCCCATTCCCTGCTCACGGATATGTTTGGAAGTCCCTGTCTAGTTATTTTCAGATGAGATGTCCTGGACTACATGGATACTTAGCCTGATGCTTAGCAAATTTTATGTTCTTATATTCTCAAAGCTATAACTTTTTTGAGTTTTCTTTGCGTAACATATAGCCTAGACATAATTTGTCAAAAACTCCCATTTATGCTGACTGTTCCTATGAAAAAGCTATGCTATAAAGTCTGTCAAAAAAACATTCTTTTTATTGTCTATCTAATGTGGCATAGTCCATCTCATTGCGCTGGTGCTTGTAAGATATCTGGGCTGCAGCATAGGTCAGAGTACTGGACCAGTATTGTCCATGCTGCTCACACTCTGTGGCCCTCAGACAATGCACAGGTTCAGGAGATTGTTTTTTGGGAGCAGTATCTGTCATGTGGGCACCCTGTTTTGGTAGGAAGAAGATTCAGGTACATGGACACGACATTCATTTTCCTTTCAGACCCTAAGGAAGGCCTATTATACATAACTGTTCAGGAACAGCCTCTGACTACTGTAGAGAGGTATCATTCCAGGTGCTAATTACTTGAAAAACATTTGTGTCTCTCTAGTTTTTGCAATTATACGTTGACATCATACAGACAGCCTTGTGAAAATGCATTGTTTTGTGTGTGCTGAATATCATAGGTGATCGTAGTAATTTTTCCCAACTTTAACATCTGTTAGTCTCTGATAGTGCTAACTGGCTTTTACTGGCAGAGCCTTCTGGCTCTTTAAAGCATCATTGGCATGAGGGAAAGCAAGCCATGTGGAACATTTTTGGGCAGCGTGAGCATATGGTGTGGTGCAGGCTGCAGAACGCAGTGCTGGTGTTCTTCCTGATGTTGGTCTTTTAGTCGGATGTGGCTGTTTAACGCTGATGTGTACATTTCTTGGAGAACTGCGATGAAGCCGGCCCCACACCTTGTTCAGTCACTGTGAAATAAAGTATTTTTGGCTTTGAGATTTTTGGGTCAAGCATGAATATTATTTCCTTTTAATAAGGAATCAAAGGTAGATCTAAACTGTCTCTCACTGCAAAGAAGCAACCATTTTCAGGCACACCTTGACACTTACTGAGACAGAAATCTTCCCACGGCGTTTTCTTCTTGCTCAAGGTCAGATACCTTTCACAGTAGTCACACCATCTAGAAGATTTACTATTGGTTATAAAAAAAGCAGTGAAATATAGGTTTATTCTTGGTGCCTGGAGGTGGGCTTGGTGGTGTAACTCATCTATAAATAATAAAAGTAAATATCCATGCATGAATACTTCGAGGCATAATGCATGTACTAAACACACAGTATATGTACCATCAAGTATTTCA
Source organism: Streptopelia decaocto (assembly GCF_964273445.1). Lineage (NCBI taxonomy): Eukaryota > Metazoa > Chordata > Aves > Columbiformes > Columbidae > Streptopelia > Streptopelia decaocto. The sequence goes on from NC_138663.1 coordinate 27,908,998, forward strand.
GAAATATCTAATATATTCTGAAATATGTATTCTGCTTTTTTCCTTCACTCCATAAACCGAGTACATGTCTCTGGAGCCATGTGTCTGCACTCAGGGTTTAGTCATGTGCTACCAAATCACCTGCATGGGGAAACACAGAATCATCCATCGCATAAGTCACTTGCTCTGTGGATCTATAGCCATGAATGGCAGCATTTCTGGCTGGTTTACCATTACCTTCTTGTCTCTTCTCTTCCCTCCCATGCAGATTTGTGAGGGACTAACACAGGCCCCACTAGCTTATTTAACATGTCAGCCAGGAAAGTTGAACTCTCATGGAAAAGGAAGAGGGAACAAACCACACTCAGCAAAACGTTGGCCAAGTTTACATTTCCCATGGACTAAGGAAGGAGAAGTCAAGCTAACCAAAGCTGCCAATGCAGCTCATTATGAGAAAGGATGCAGATGAAGGGAATGAACCCTCAAATGACAGCTATGTTCTCTTTTGTCTTTCAGCACCAGAGTTTAGAGAAATGCTAGATGCACATTAAGATTTCAGGAGAGAAGATATTTTGGAGACATACTTATTTTGGAAGGTTGTGGATGTCATTTTGGTTAGAAAATTACATAACAATGAACTAACTTTGGTGTAGAAAAATTCTTATTACTTTTTTTTGTTTGTTTTTCTGTGTTGATCTCAAATACACAATGGTTATTCCCTTGTGCGGTAAATCGGTAATGTATACTACTTGGGTTTGGCTGACAAAAATGCTTCAGCAAATATTTCATCCCATTCCTGCACTGTTTGTCTTGGTTTTGAGCATTGACTTCATAGTCCACATTGAATAACCAGTGTCGTGCTTAATTCATACACAAGTAAAGAGAAATTTCAAGGCAAGACTTAAGCAGAGAAGCAGCTCTTTGTGGAGTAGCTACACATTTCTGCATACATTTGCGGGAAGGTTCCTTTTCAACCAAGACAGATCAGATATCTGATGGTATCTGGTTGCATATTCATGTAGGTCTCAGAGATCTATATGTAGAGTCATGTTCTGCAAAGGCATCATCATAGTTTGGGGTCTTCAGCCTGGTTCTCAAGGGTGATCACTGTGCTTAGTGCCCATTCCTGAGAAATAAAATTGCTGTGTTCTGTCCTGAAAAAGGCCATGCCTTTGTGCCTCTGATAGCATGGTGAACCTGAAAGGAGGAGGATCTCTTAACTGTTTAGAGAAGAAACGGTGCATAAACCTTTATTTATACTTTCTTCAAAGAACCAATTTGAGCCAAATTCTCCAGTGCTTCTTCAGGTGATTCATCGTGTTTGACTCTAATTACATCTAGGATGTCAAAACTAAGGATGTCCAACTAAGTCAGTTCCATTCTACCTTGTGAAGCTTGAGTGCCTCTCTCTGTGTTCTCAGAAAGAAGAGCTCTACATATTGCCATACAATGCTTTGTTTCTGAAAGCCTGCCCAAACAGCTATTTCAATACAGGAAGTACCTGATAACACAGGATCTGAAAATCAACCTGAATATAGTTTTAATTCAAAATATCTGGTAATCACAGTAGCTGATAGTTTTTAATTATGATCCATGGCTCTAATGAGGACTAAGCTATGAAGGGCATGTGCATGATGGTTTAGGTTAGTACAGATGATGTTGCAGTTGTGTTGTAGTTCTGGTGATTTTCTCCAACCCCCTCCCCCTCCTTTTTTTTTATGAACTTTGGGTCTTCCCACAAAAAGGTGTGTGAAACCACTGATAACACAGTTAAATTTTTGCTGGCAGGTCTATTGAAGGTCAAAAAACATTTCATAAATTATGGATAAGTAAGCATAACCTAATATTCCTCAGTTTTCTGCAACCTTGCTCCCAAAGATCTCCAAACACTTTACAGGTGTGATTTCAGTGTCACTATATCCCCAGTTCATTGTCTGGTGCAAGGAAACAGCTGAGCAAGTATGCCTTCTTCTCTGAAGTGCAAAGCACCTGTAACACAAAGAAGTGAGAGATATAAAAGTTCAGTTTCTTTGAAGATAAGCCTGTCTTTAGATGATATGATCAATGTAATCAAGACCAGTTAAGTATGTAACCATCTGTTTAAATTTAAGCTCTGAATAGCTGTAATAGCCCAGATTCTCAAGGTACTATAGCATATAACTCCTGTTGGAGACAAGGCAGCTCTGCTTCTGGGAACCTGCTGTTGTTTGGAATATGACAACACCCAGTGCCTCAAGACAAGCACTGCCTCAGGCATCTCCTCTTCCATTAAAACTGGACCAAGTTTTTTACTGGCTAGGACAGTAGATGGCTGTTTCATTTGCAATAGGCCACACCACAGGTGATCCATGGCCAGATAACACTACAGCTTTTGTAAAGGCTTCAGAATTAGTCACACAGTTGTCAGCAATTGGGAACAGCATCTGCAAGGTCACAACTGTGCATGACAGTCTGGTTCCTAAGACTGTTTTGGTCATTTGGCCCAAACACATCAACAGGAAGCACAGAAAATACAGGGAAGGAGAGGCAAAGGAAAACAGGTTTCTTTACATGTTGCTCCAGGGTATTACGGAGTCTTTTGTGCCTCCTCTTCTCTTCAGAGACTGGAAAACTGAGCCAGCTCAAGGAGACCTATCACAACCAGGGAAACCTTCTGGAGCTCCATAACATAAAATACACAGAAAACCCCAGAAGTTTGCAATGTTATTTCAGAGACTGGAAATAATTTTCCTGTGATGGTGCAGGTATAGAAATAAAATGCTCTGTGTATTTTTTATGTTGCTGTATATTTTGAGAGATTTGAGGTCACCCTCAAAGGGGGAATTTCTCTTATGAGTTAGGCCTGAATGATTTTCCTTAAAATTAATAAATAAGACATGTAAGAGGAGCTTGCTTTTCCAATATGCGAGTTGTAAAATATATTTGTTTAGGGGTTTTTTATATTGGTTATTACTATTTTGGTGTTTTAAGTTCTTAGATGACTACAAGGATTTAAACAGAATTTCTAGTTTTGGTTCAATAAGATTGTAAAGAAGAGCTTTAGCAATCACAGTGCCAATTCAAACTTACTTCCTACTAAAGAGCAAATCCAAGGAATGCTTAACTTTTCTGGTTAAAATTCTTCATTAAAAAGTAGAAGTTTAAATTGGCAGGAAAACTGCTGTTTAAGCTGCTAGTACACCAACATCAGAGAAAGCTGAGTTTTAGGCCTTGGTAGTCTGCCAGGTACTGTACTGCATATAGCCAAGATAAAGACAGAAATAATAATAATAAAAAAAAAAAAAAAAAAAAAAAAAGATGTGCTGAGATAAGTTTTATTTAGCCTTTGTTGCCTTAATGGATTTGCTGTAAATAAATAAAAGTTTAGTAAATATCTCTAGAGGCAATAACCAATAGGCTTTCAAAATCTGTCAGTATCAAGTCCAAAAAATGATGACATACAATTGCAAAACACAATCTTGTTTGGTCATATGATTGGCATACATTTCTGTAGGAATAGTCCTTATAACTCACTTAAAGCTTTGCTTATGTGTAATAGAACTTTTTACTCATGAGCGAAATAATTATGTACAGTATTACACCACTTAGCTCTCTTAAAAGTTATAGCATCAGGATTCTGATGCTGCAGTTTGGCATTTCAGCTATAAAAATGGAGTTTTCACATTTAATATCTCAGCCACTCTGGATCCTATCCACCTAAAACTTGGCAGGGAGGTCTGTCTGTCCAGATGATTTTTGTAATAGTTTAAAATTAGTTAGGCCTTTACTAGCTGTAGAATAGCCAAGAAGTATTTTGGACCTAGTTATAGATTTTTTTTTAAGTGGTCATAATTACAAAATGATTCTGTTAAAAAAAAAAAAAGAAAAGAAAGGACAATACGCTACTTGTCGCCAATTTTTGTAGAGTCCTGCACTTTGAATTTTGAAGCAAAAAGGTGGTGCTTTAAAACACCCCAAAGACAAACCATCAAAATCAAATATTGACCCTTGGGGCAAGTGAATCCTCCAGCAGACTTTACCAGTTCCACTTTACCTAGGCAACCAGAGTGGTCAAAAGAAAACACTTAACCAAAGTTTAAAAATGGCATTCTCTTGCACCACAGTGTGTCAGTCTTGTTTTTTTGCTGTGCCTATGTAGGTGACATCTATGGGGCAAGACAAGAGCTTCCACACTGGTGTGGCCAGTGAGGCACCATCAAACTTTCTCATGAGTCACTGTGCACTCTCATCATCAGTCTTTTACATAAAGATTTGTTATAAACCCATCTGACTCTGGGGAGTTGGCTTCATGGTCCAGCACTTTACTTCAAACCAGAGTCTGGGATTCAAGAAGAGCAAGTTTTGCTGTGGGCCTCAAGATGGCCATACAAAAAATTAACCATAACATCAGCTGTTCCTGTGCCTGAACAGTCAGAATGAACAGTCAACCTGAAGTATTGTAGATCACCAGTCCCTAGAGTCTCTGATAGTTTGGCAGTAGAAATAAGAAAAAAAGTCTTCTGCTTTGTTACTCACCAGGTAAATCATGCAGATTTAGAACACAGGCATTTTTAATAGACTAGATTAAGGAGAGGATCCTAATCCAACTGAAGCCTATAATAGTATTTATAGTCAAAGATATGCACATCACAGTTTCTTTGATTCACTGTTGGAATGGAAAGATTGAGACCAGGTTAAAAAGAAAAAGCGAAACTCAAACTAAACCATAATATACTCAGTTTTGTTTAGAGAGGTTTTTAAGTTTGCTTTATTAAATAAAAAAGTAAATTTAAGTTTGCAATGTCATTTCAAAAAGAACAAATCAAAATGCTGCAATTAGAACATGTCTAAGCAAATGTTTTATCTAGAATTTTTTTTTCTCCTCCAAGTAAACAGTAAAAATCCAATATAATTTCACAAGTTATTTTCATTAACTCATATCTACATTATTTTGTGATTTAAAAATTATTTTAAAATAAACCAGAATTTATCCCTGCTTTTATGAATTTTCAGGCTTTCCATGGATTTCATGTCTAGGCACTAGAAAAGAGTGCATTTTTTAAAAGTCTGCTTACACTGCTAATTCACTGTTCCAAGTGTACATACTGTCTAAAAATATATGCCCATTTTTTCTTTCTTTTTTCTACTGTATTTTACTCTGAGGTGCTTGTGTTAAAAAACATTTGACTGAAAGAAAATTGGTTGAATGATCTGTCCATCAGTTTGTCATCAAGGCTTCTTACTAAAGGGTCATATTTCTTATTAGTTATAGAAAATATATATTTATCATCAGGCAAAGATAGTCCTCTGGGCTGTCACCATGGTGTTACCATGTTGCTGTTACAGTTTTCCATATAAACAGAGTTAAAGCCAGTACTAAAGTCTTATACCCAAGATAGAATTACCACAGTAATATCGATGTCATCATCTCTTTCCACGCAGACAACATCTAAGCAATGTATTTACTAATATCACTGCACACTTCAGTGTAGATTCCCTCTTACTTTCCTATCTTGGATTTAAAAGCCTTCTATTAGCAAAACAAGATCCCAACTGGAATGAGATTATAATACAATGATCCGGTTCAGAACATTTTGCCATGATTTTAGCAGCATGCAAGAAACTCCCTCTGCTCCTGGGCTTAATGAAATTTGAACTTATTATATGGTTCAGCATGGTTTCTGGAAGACAACCAATAAGTATGGGAGGTTTGCAGTTGAGACAAGGGGCTTGTTTGCCAGGATTTGACTCTCTCGAGGAAAGCTAGCTGCAGGGCCAGATCTTTTCTTTTCATTGGATATAAAATAGCTGTGCTCATAGCAGTATTTACTGGTGATGGCAGCCTGTGATAGAGCTATGTCGTTCCAGCAATACTTTAACCAGAGAATATCCAGTAATGACTGCAGCTGTATACTTACTCGATGGTGCTTTGAATTCAAGAAGGGGCACTTGACTGCAGCAGTGCATTTAAATGTGGAAATCCAACCACTGAGTAAAAATCACATGTACACCTTTCTAGGTGTTACTTTATGTGAAATTATAATATGGAGCTATCCTAGAATGAAAAAAAAGAAAAGATGTGTACCTGCACACAACTGCTTGTTCTATTTTTCAGGCTAACAGCTTAGCTGTAACATTTGTGCATTAGCTAAATAACATCTCAAGGGGAGATGGAGATAGAACCTTGATGTCTCCTGATTGTACGTGTGTGAGTTTGTGCTCTCAAAGGATGGTCCTTAAAAAACTCCCTGCTGGAAGCTATTGTGCATATTGTAAAAGGACTGTTGCTAAGTGCCAATTGAGCTAGTACTGTATACTTGCCATTTTAAAAGAAGATTTCATACCACTTGATTATGTTAAATAGAAATGTTTGAAATTTAAACTGAATTACATCAAAATGGCACAGTAGTTATGTGTCTAAAGAGCTGCTTCTGCTCTCATAACTAATGTCAATCCCTTCTGGTAGACGATTTTATGTAAAACTGTGACAGAGTATATTACAGGTGAAGTTTAGAGAGCCTTGATAAAAAGAAGTCATAAACAAATACTACCATAAAGCCAGACTTGTGTTTGTCTTAATAAGCAAAAACTCCTTTACAGCAAAGTACTGTCCTTAGCCAAAAAGAGATAACATTTTTTAAGGTCGGAACTTTAGCCTTTAGGTTGCACTAGGGTGTTACAGGTTTTTCTGTGTAGATGATGATTATGTATGGGAATGCAGTGGACTCCAGTAATACAATCTAGAGAATACATTTAGTAGAAATAATGCAGAAATTACCTCAAGATCATCTTACAAAGAACAAAAAGAAGTAATAATTTCAACAATAGCTGGTCAACATGAGCATCTGACTGGAACCAGAAAACCAAGATTGTTATCAGGTAGATGGGACATAAGTGAATGATATAGTACAAACAATTGGGAATTTTTTTCTTCTTCTTCCACATTTTTTTTGTTTTGTTTTTTTTTTTGTTTGTTTGTTTGTTTGTTTTGTTAGTTTTGTTTTGTTGGTTTTTTTGTTTGTTTGTTTTGTTTGTTGTTGTTGTGTTTTTAATGGAAATGAAATGGGCACCTATCCTACATGTACAAATAGTATTTTTATTATTAATAACTGATTATATGCAGAGATGGGCAAAAATGTTGTATTACTTTTAAAAAAACTAATTCAGGAATTATGAATTTGAGAGAGATGTGATAAGTAGTTCTTAGGGAGGAAACAAAAGAAAAACTCAGATACAGTTGAAGTAATTTTAGTACCATTTCCACAAGATACTCTTCTAAGTTTTCATTTTGAATTTTTACCCTTTTTTTTTTTTTTTTGGAAGACACAAAATTCAGGTAAATTAAATACTTATTTTTGTTAAAAAAATACATTTCAATACATACCAGACAAAACTGGGGGGAAGGTATTGTCTGGGTTTTTTGCAAGGACTTTATATTTCAGGTGGTCTGGAAAATCTAAAATGTATTACTTTATTTAGGGACTGGAGAGAAAAATAAATCATTTAAACTGTTTAAATAACAGGCCAGGTGCACCAAATATGCTGTTACCCATTCTGGAATAGTATTTTATCTTACACTGTGATGACATGCTCGGCAGACCACTCCCCCACCCACCTCATCCTCTCACAATCAGTCTGATATTTCTTTTGGAAGGCAACAGATAATTTCCCTAACGAAAGAGCAATGGCACTTTCATGCATTTTAACTCATCCTCCTGTGATGTCACCACAATGACATGGTTAATGCGTTCTGATGGAAATGATAACCTGCCCACCAGTTTCATTCACAGAACATACTGGTCTACACACTGGGGTCAATGAAATGTTACACCCACACACTTACCTTCTAGTGCTTTTTTCGGGTTCCTAGAGGCCGGGCTGCAAACTTTGGTATGTTTGTTCATCTGACACTTGCACTCCTGAACTCAAGCTTAGTTTCCAGTGATGGTACCCGACCTACTGGCATGTAGGATCAAGACCTCAGGTTGCCTATTCTGTTACAAAAATAAAATCTACTGTTCTTCACACAGCTGAAGAGGAACTCCTTTTAGAATGCATTGCAATGGTATTCATTTTTTTTTTTAATTGTTATTATCTGTAGGCTCAATGCCTTCAAACCTTCACTGTTAGAACCCTACTGCAGTTTTAGTCTGAAATGTAACTTGAAATTTACCTCTTACTTGGCTCCTGTTAAAGCACAAAAATATGTACTTTGAGTTACATGTCACTGTTGAATGGAGTCTGGTGTGGTCAGCTCACCTGCCAGGTGAAGAAAGAAGTATGACAAGTTTCTGTGCTGATAGCACTGGAGCTAGTATTATAGTGGTGATGCAGCAGCCACAATAACTCACTCTCCTGGGCAGTTACTCCTGGTACCTTGTTTTGCAGTAGGATCCTTCCCATTCAAGCTCCCACTGTAACATACTGAAGCTCTCACATCACCTCTTGTACAAATGAGAAATGTCAATTACAAAAGGATTGTCTGAGGCACTAATTCTGTCCTGGATACAGTGAATGACACCTGGCACAGAACTGACATCCCATATTCACACCAATCCCACCTTTTTTTTTTTTTTTTTTTTTTAATTTAATAGAGGCAATTTTGCCATACCAGGAACAAAACTAAATATGCAGGATCTACGTTTCCATAACTTTAGTTTTGTTTTGTTTTGTTTTAGTTTAGTGAATATTCAAGAAACCATTACTATTTTTTATATTCTCTCGGTCATTCCTAGGCTGGTTTTTTTGTTTGTTTGTTTCTTTTCTGTAGTTTACTTATTTAGTTCATTTCTGTTTCCTATTCAATTGATAACATTGCTGATTTAATAAGTAAGTGAAATATTCTTTCACTAGCAGTTCAGTTCCTTCAATTTTAAACTCCTTCAAAGCTTTTTATTCTCCAGTTTTCAATCCATTCTGTTTTGAATGCATGATCCCTAGTTGCTTACTGTTTGTTTTAATTCTAAACTAAACAAGAAAAAAGTAGCTTCCTGCAGTTTTCATTCTCATTACTATGAGTTTAAAAAAAAAAAAAAAAAAAGTCGTCATTTTGGTTTTATTTGTGTCCAAAAAAATCAGTCACAATATATTTACTAGTCACATAAGAAAAGCACAGATATACAGTCACGACTGCAAAAAAAAAGCTCCTCCACGGATGGATCTATACATGCCCCCAAAACTAAAGCTCACGACTAAAAAGTTTGCAAAGTACTAAGTCTTAGCTTCCCCTACCACAACCTCCTTTGCACTTATATTAATGTTAACGGTGTAAACACACTATCTGTTGTAGTAAAGAAGTATATAGTATATAAGTATGACTCATGAATCATCATATAAGTGAACTGAGGAGTATGTAGTACATGTGATGTGCCTTCTATTACAACATTCATTTGTTCGCTGAAATATTTTAAAATGTGTAGATTTAAAATAATAAAGAAAATCCCTTTTTTTACATTTTGCTTTGAATTTTTATGCTGAATTTTATTGAAACATACTTTTTTAAATCAGTCATTTTAGTATCCATTTTTATCCAATTATAATCTTTTACCACTTAATAATAGAGGAGCAGAAGCTTTTTAAGCATATAACAACTGTGACAATTTGATGGAATTCAGTTTGGGTAATAATTTTATCAAATAATATATTTCTTTTTAAAAATACCATTTATTAAAACATTATCCACAATTTAGGCAGAATGGTAAAGCAAATGTCATTTTTAAACACAAGACCCACCTTTGCTGAAAGCGCAGCACAATCACAACATGTTATAGTAATCGTTGGCATGGTTTAGAACACAGGATGTTTCTATTAATAGATTATTAAGCCTACAGATGAGAACCCAGCATTTCTGAGCTAAGTACTACTTAGTCACTTCTATTTGTGCATCTCCATTGATTTTAATGAGTTTTTGTGAATTTAACTAAAAACAGGTTATGACCGTCAGCACCTGGTGCATGAAGACATTTGTCTAGCATAGACTAAAGCATTTGCAGGCTCCTAAAAAGTGAAGTCCTGGAGACAGGATCTGGCAGGCACTAACATGAAAGCAATCTTAGCATGGATACTTTTAGGAAAGAACAGGGCAAATAAGCAGTCATTCTTCTTGCAATGACAGATCTTCAGGTGAAGGATGGCAATAAAATTCCTTAAATTAAAACTTTTCTGTGGAAATGAGACCCAGGCAGAAGATGGAAAACATAATGAAATTCAATAAACCATCAAGTATAATAAGTAGCAGGGACTGAAAGCAAAGGTGAAGGTCTACATATGTAATTTCAGAAATGGAAACTATCACTCCAAGTGAGAGAGCCAGAAATATTTCTTCTCACACTTCAGCTCACCCACAAAACTCCCAAGAAAACTTTCTTCCTAGACACCTGGACTGTCTCGGTCAAGCATCAAGCTTATGACATTTCTTCTTTTGCAGTTATTTTTATCTCTGTAGAGTATTTTAAATTTTGTTCTAAAGATTCAGACATTTGTCTGGGAGGAGGATGAGCTGCATCCTCCATCTGCAGAAGTCTAGAAAACTCAGCAGTCCAGACTGTAGACTAGCTAAGCAGGCAAACATCTACACATGCTGATGGTCTAGCTACCCCTCAGAGATGTTGTATAGAGCGAATGGGACAGGGCAAAATACATCATGGTAGTGGCCAGGAGTCTGATTTGATGTAGTCATTGAAAGAATAAAGCATTATGGATACAAAGTGGAACACTATCAACCAAAGAGCCTTGGAGTGCTCCAGCTCCTGTACCTCATAGACTGCAGGGAAGGGTACATAGATGAGAGGCATGTGTAGAGGCTCCAGAGTCCCTTAAGCACAGGTCAGAGCTGAACCACTGAGAATCTACGGTTTTCTATAGATACGAAAACATCTGAAATAAAAGGAAAGCTTGGGATCACATTAAACACTTTTTTTCACCTTTTTTTTTTTTCCTTTCATTTTGGTGAGAGGATAGTTTTAAGGATAATTTTATTTGAGACAATTAAATATTTTCCATCACTTTCACTTTAGAAATTGTTTTTCACAAACATTTTGAAAATAAGCTATTGTTCTGACCATTTGGTCTGCCTTCTCCCATCACAAAGAACCAGTACATTAATAAATATTTTTGTTACAGAATTCGATTCTATATGCCTGGAAAAAACTCCATCAATTTTGAAAAGAGATCCAGTCTCCAAATATGATTCCATGAGATGCAGAGACACGAGGTAACATCTGTGCATTGCCAGAAAACAAAACTCCTGCCTCCTACCAGTAACTGCAAAGTTCTGATCTTTACAAAATTCTACTGGCTCAGAAGCCTGACAGACTTCATTATAGGCAACTTTAATTCTTTAGAATGGCAGAAGTAGAGCCATTAGATCTGCGGAGTGTTTTTCTGATATGTTAATGAGAAGTGGCGGGGGGCAGGGAAAGCCCAGTGTGGCTAGAGAGCTGCTACAAGGGAGGGACAACTGTCCTGTCAGGAGCAGGAGGGAAAGAAGGAAAAATAGGAAGGTGAGGGAAGAGAGGGAGAAAGAAGGAGGAGGAGAAGGAGAAGGAGGAGGAGAAGGAGAAGGAGAAGGAGAAGGAGAAGGAGAAGGAGAAGGAGAAGGAGAAGGAGAAGGAGAAGGAGAAGGAGAAGGAGAAGGAGAAGGAGAAGGAGAAGGAGAAGGAGAAGGAGAAGGAGAAGGGAAGGAGAAGAAAAGGAGAAGGAGGAGAAGGAGGAGAATTCCCTTCCTTTCACCAGCAGCATGCAAATAGCTCAGCTGCGCTACCATCAACATCTGGTTCTTGAGGTCTCAACAGTATCTTACCTCAAGATGTTTATTAATGGAAGAACTCATAAAAGGCCACTTTCATTTCTTCAGGGAATACTGTGAACACAAGAAGTCTCCCACTTCAGATCAAGGTCAGTCCTCCAAAACAATCAATTTACTAAGTATCTGCTTGGCTTAGTACATCTGCCATTGGAACAAGTCCATTTCTTGCTAGGATGAGATTGGGCCCTTTCATATACAAGTGCTGACTTTCAGAAGAACCGGAAAACAATCTCCTTGAACATTTATTATTTTACCATCAAGGAATTCTGCAGTTTATTTAATCATAAAGGAAGGGACACAAACATGTGTAAAATATTATGCATTTTTAACCATCCTTAACTGTAAACCCTAGGGCAGGCTTTCATGAGGTAAATTCCTTATTCAGATCAAAATTTGTCTTCCATTAAGATAAGACATATGTTTAATTTGGCATGCTAGCTTCTCTTACAGAGATTGTATAAGCCTTTTGCATTTATCATCTTACCTGACCAGCATGGATACTCCTGCATGTGAGAGAAAAACAGATTATCAGGTTACCTTGAAGAATTGAGATGAAATTCTATATTTTGTTTATCTCTAAAAGATGTGTTCCATGACAGTGTTATCACTGTTCCATATACCTCTCCTGAAAAATTTACCTACAAGAATTTTGTTGTGGATGCCCTTAATATTTCACAACTGCTCAGTAAAATACTGCTGTCTCTTTAGAATTTGCCGTATTTGTTCCCTGCCTGTAACTGTAGACACAGTGTAATTCTTTTAGTGGTCTGTATCAATATTCATAAGTGACCAGTACTCTGAGTTCTAAAACACTGGATTGGAGGGTTTTGCAATTATTAGATCAGGGCTTCTCTCAGTTGTACCCTGGGATTAAAATGTCTTTATTTCAGTGCAATAACAGAGGAATAACATAATATTACAATAGATTTTAACAATAGATTTTAACAAGAAGGAGATAGCTTTGCATTATTTTTCATTCTTCTTTCAGTCTCTGTCATGAGGATGGAGTCATGCTGTGACATTCTTCTCTGGGTATAGGAACATGAGAATGATACACTCGACTTTGAATGTCTCAAGTTTTGTAACGTATAATAGTTGAGTTTTACTTCTTTCACCCTAGTATTTTGCATTTTGATAGGCAAGTGCCACTTCACCGCTAAGGCCCTTCTGCTGACCTTTAACACAGCGGTTAGCTTTAGCAGTGCAATTACCAGGTTGGGTTGTGGTGTCCTGGAGGAAGTCAGCATGCCTACGTGTATAAGCTAGGCTATCAAGGATGTAAAAAGCTGAGGAGCACATACCAGGCAAGTGAAGTCATTTGATCATGACAACCCAGTCAAGACAGAGTGATGGTTATGTCAGAAACTCTTGCTTAGCCTCCTTCATGCATTTGAGTGAAAACATTAAAGAGTACAGACTAATGTGACCCCATTTTACTTTCTCTTAAACTACTACAGTTTCCAACTCAAAAAGTTCTGCCTACCGGTTGAGTAACAGGAAATCAACATACAGGAATCAGATTTACCCATTAGATATATATTGTTTAGAAGTTTGATCTCTGGTTTCCATTTTCACCACTGCCACTGGTCTTTACACAGTTATAAGGTCATTGTTTCTAACTGTGGGTGCCTAAAGCATAGATATATATCAGAGTGTTCATCCTTAATATATAGATCTACCTTGTATGAGAAACAAGACCAGGATTTGGCATTCAATAGCAAGAAGACACCAATAATACAAGTCTCAGTGGGCTATTACTATGACATGTTCAGGAAAGATGAATTAGTGTACGCTACTATAAGTAGAAGGCAGCCCACCCACAAGGTAAAGAAGAACAGACGTAAATGTTCCATCTACTGTAGCTTTTGCTGCTGCATTTGTAGTTACCATTACTGGTGCTGAGGAACTGATCTCAAATTTTGCTTGAACTGAAAATATTTTCATGACACAAGCATTTGTGCTATGTGTTACTTTTGCCCTAACAATATAATTAAGGAAGTTTGGAGAGGTTTTCTCTTTTTTTTTTTTAGTGAGTAGCACCCTTTACAAGCACACTTGATACACCCTCCTTATTCTTGCTTTCCTCACCTTCACTGTTTCTCTTTCCTTCACTTGGTGGCTGTTGATGTCACACAGTTTGCCTTCTCAAGCTCCACCCCCACTCCACCTTCTTCCTATTCTCGCTCCAAACAAAATAAAAGAAAACAAAGCTCTGTTCATTATTTTTTCTTCCTGAGACAAGTTCATGTTTTTTCAACATACTGCAGAAGGACAGTATATGTTGGGTTTGCTGCTTAAATATTATTTTTCATCATTTCTGTGTTTGTTTTTCCAAATGTGCTAAGAGACCTCCCAATGAGATCCCTTCGTCCTTCTCCACTGTCTTCTCCTTAGGAATCTGAATGTTGCTAATATATCTTGGGTAAAATCCAGCCACTGTGTTCACATCAAGTCAAGCTGAATTTACTCCATACCCTGCAGCTGTTCCATTGTCTCCTTATTACAACACAAGTTTCTGTTTGTTTTATTTATTTATCATTTCTAAGTACCAGGCTTTCTGGCAAAATGTTGCCAGCTGGAAGTTACATGAAAAATGTTTAGCACAGCTTTAACACATGCTCCAGAGTATGTGTACATGCATTTCATTCTTGGTAAATCAGCATTTAGGGAGTATGGGGAAATAAGCTGTGAAATGCAATCAGCTTGTCCTGAGCTACAATGTTATTTAATAAAATCTCTAGCAAATTCAAATAGCAGAAACTCATGCAAGTCCTTAGCACATGCATTTGCTCCTTCCTGAACTATCAATATCAAAACAGTTTCTTAGGCAACTATGTCAATGAAAAGTGAAGAAAAATAAATTGAAAAAAAAATGAATAGGTATTTCTGATGAATAACCGTCTTCCCTGACTGTGCAAAATCACATATCTAATCTCTTTATTTTAACCATTTATTAGCACTTACTTCCCTCACTTAAATATTAAGAATGAAGTTCTGTAAATAATGCTTATGCCTCTAGAAGCTTATGTAGAGGGTCTTCTGGTTTTCTGTAGCTTTTCCCACATTCAGGACAAACTAGTTAACTTCCCTGTTGACAGGACATAAAATATTGAAATAAGGAAGAAAACTACTGATATCTGCATAAGGTTCCTCCGTTTTTCAGGTATAGGGGTGTACTGCACTGTCTCACAGATCCCATTTCATAGCTTAGTGCAACAAGAATTCCAATTTCAATGTCTGCTGCTGTGTCCTCATGTCAGTTCAACAGAGATCTCTCCCAGCACGTTGGTCAAGCTCATTAAGAGTAGATCTGGGCAAATAATCTCTCATATTTATGTTGAATCCTCACCTGTGAATCATAACAAACACACACTTGAATACATTTACAGGCAACTTTACACTTCATGCATCCATCAGTGAGACTTGGAAACAAACAGGAAAAACATAAGTATAAACTTTCTGGTGAATACCACGTTCTTTTCACTATGAACTTCCAGTTGATTCTTCATGAGTTTTTTGGACTGTAATCTAAAACACACTCACGTGGGATAATGATGAACTAGGGTTTAGTTCTACTTGTGATACTTCAGTGGGAAGAATAATTTCTAAGGCATTTCTCAGGAACAACACTGTCCACCAGGATACATTTGAATGGGAACACAGCTGGTTATTTGTGACAGTTTGAATCCTCACTGCTTATACAAAAGCAAAAAAAAAAAAAAGAAACATATATAATGACATTCATCTGTGTATTTGATGTTGAAGTCCACTATAGTCTGGGCTCAGATGTGAGTCCAAACAAGGCAAGGAATTGAAATGAATATAATATATACCCTTCTGTAGTCATCTTGATGTACATATGATGCACCACTTCCTATGAATTTATATTTATGACTAATTTTCCTCTCCCCTCTCTTCATCACTCTTTATCACTGACTCTTATGGTTTAAGGGAGATTATATTAGTGTAACAGCATGATGGAACCAAAACACTTCAATGTAGGAAGAAAAGCAAAACATGGAGGGCTTCAGATGTCAGTGAAAAGATGACAACTCTTGAACAGATACTTTCTTCTAGCTAGTTATGTATTGGTAAGCATGTGGTGAATGTTCAGGACAGTTTAAATCAGTCTACAAAAGAATTTATATTGATATGCATGACTAATCAACATAATCATTGTCTTACATATCACCTCTGACTTTGGACTCTTGGGTTCAAGACATCAGAAAGAGTAGTCTTGTGGCATTTAAACCTTGAAACATGATATAGATTGATAATGACACTAAGCTGTGACAAGAGGCATCTGCCAATGAAAACAGACATTTTGAGAATGGCCACCTTCTGCCTCTCAAATGCCCCAGATTTCTGTTTTGAAACAATCTGTGGATGTTGTGTTACAGAGAGGAGATCTCTGCAGATCTTCATACTGATATTTTCCAGCGTAAGCTCATTAATGATGTTATCCTCCACCAGGAGCTGGAAGAGCAACTGTCACGTCTATCTTCCACTAAGCTATTGAGCAAGTGTCTTTTGAAGAGTGTTCATTTCCATATTTGCTTTCAAGTTACATGGGACAAGTAGTATGATACTTATCTGGACCACCAGTTATACATCTTTGAATATAAACAAGAATGAAAATTGTGTTTGTTCCACCTCAGGACATTGTTTTTTCCCAGCTGATCTGTGGCTAAGGCCCTATATTAAGAGTGTGGCAGTGGGACTTGGTGAGCAGACCTGTGAGGTTTTGTACTATTTCCATGAATTTAACAGTAGGGGCTGGTAGTCACATCACACCTGGATAATCATTACATAGATGATACCAAGGCAGAAATTTTCCTTCAGAACTAAAAACAGCCTCAAAAATGTGGCCGATAGCCACAGAGGCCAATTTGGATTGAGCCAACAGCAAGCTGCAGTGAAAGCAAGTTGTGAAAACAAAATCCTCAGGAAGCAAATTTCCTGTATGACAACATTTTCCTTCTGTAATAACAAGCTATGCAGGTCAATATATCAATATCTGTTTATAATGCTAAAAAATCCAGTACATAGAATATTAATAAACCACACAGCATTTCAGTGAAGTGGTGAATAAACCTGTAATCCACAAAGTGTTATTCTCTAAATGCCTGATCCTGTGTGGGCCTGATAACGATCTCTGTCAATTAACATCACAGAGAGCTGCTTGTGCTGTGGACCTCCCAACTGGCCGCCAGCCCCACGCAGAATGAGGCAGTGGTCTCAGCTGGTGTAAAACTCTTAAGTGCTGCAAGAAGAAAGTTTTAAGAAGGAAGTTCAGGTTCAAAGTGAGACTTGTGTGTCTTCTGAACTGATCCTTTGAATGCTCATTAATATCAAAGAGCTGCATAGCCAGCCAATGTAATCAATGCCATTTGAAATAATCTTTAAACCTTCCTAACTTTATTAAATATGTGTCCGTTTGTTAGAACAATGGATTTTTTTTACAAATTAGTATTTTAAATATTTTTCTTTATAAATTCATTTGTGAAATGAATAACGAGTAAACATCTAGATTGGTATTTGAACATTTTGTAAAAGTTATCTTTAAAAATACATTTCCTGGCAAGATAATCAGTTGATTTTGGGATTTTAGAATTTGAGGGGGTTTCAGTTTTGGGGTTTTTTTTTAATTGCATTTATAAAACATTTTAAGAATTGGCTTAACATTATCTATACTCTGATATTACATGGAGGTGAAAGACATTTAATGTCTCATGCAGTGTAAATCAAGTACTTCCTTAACAAACTCACATAAGAAACAGAACAGTCAAATAACTGAATCTTCATTATGCAATACTGTAGTTGCATATTCACGTAACATAAACATTTACAGTAACTGGGTTATTCAGAGATGAAAATCAAATCCATTTCAGTTCAGATAATTTCTCTGCATTAGGAGAATGAATAAATTAAAAGTGTGATCCAGCAATTTGCTCTTCCCAAGCAGCCATCCTGCAAGCTCTGCAGAGGATGTCAAAACCTGCTGATATCTAGCAGAGTCAACTCCAAGTTTGTGTATCCTGGTCCACTCTACCTTTCCATCAGGCAGTACATGTGGAAATGGAAAAGTAGCTCTCTAATTAATCAAAGTCAGATCTGCCTGAACGCCTGGAGTTGCTGCTGATCCTTGTCCCAGCTTCTACCATGTTCTCTCTCTATGTTTTTTACCTTGAAAACTTCTGCTCTGAGCTGGGAATGCCTGAAGGGCTTGCACGGTAAGTCAATGTGAAATTATCTCAGCAGGAAGAAGTTGCTTTTCAGCTTAAATGATTTAAGGCAGCAATTTTTCACACTCTCAAACTCTGACAAACGCACAGATTGCCTCTCATGTTTGACTTCAAAATATTCAAAGAAAAGCTATTTTTATTAAAAACACTCTAGAGAAAATTGTATGTCACTTGTTCTCTGATATAACTTCATTTCTCCTGACAGTGACAATTTTCACCTCAGTACAATTTCTTTATTTTTTCCAAAGCTAATTCTGCTTAATATTAGTATTTATACAAACTCATATCAACTTGTCTCTGTGAAATGTTCAAGGGTGTCAGGTAAATGTTGCTCACTGTCAGTCATCTTCTTTGGTGCTCAAAATGATCAATAGATTAAAAACTGCAGCTACTTACTTGAGGTATTATTGTTTTATTTGTAAGGAAGGACTTAACAAATGTTAGATCGTTTCATTTGACAAAACTGTGTCTGAAAACTATGAGGATCTAAAAACTTTAAGGCAATATCTGCTGTAGATTTTAAAAAGTTTGTAGGGATAAGTCCATTTGTTCTGTGTCTTTAAGTGAAGGAGGTAAAACAGTGGATGTTTTGTCTAGCACCGCTTACTTGTTAAGATTACTTGAGATGTCATATTGCACTGAAACACCATGTTCTCTTTATTATGAATGCTGCAGTGCAGAAACATCACGTTATAATCACTTCAAATAAGAAATATATTCTGCATATTTTCGTATCTGTTTATAATTCCACTAAATCTCAGCAGAATCAAACCTAGTAGGGACACAAATGACAGAAGGTTTAATGTTCCAGACACTGCTGAAATCCAGAAACACTGATATATGGCAGAATTGTTAGTATGTATAAGGTTATTCGTGGTCTGTGACCTCAAAGTATATCTTCTGGCCTTATCATTTTTCCAGGAGGAAAAGTAACTACTGACATGTGCATCTCCACAAATAACCCTAAGAAAATTTGTAGGGTGAAATTCCATAAAATGCTATACTATCAAAAGAAATTATTTATGGATGCAATATACGCATTTATAACATTTGTGGGCATAGTAAGCTTTGCTTTAGCGTACCCACAACCCTATTACAAACGTGTCTTTTGCTCTCTGACAGACATTCAGCTTCTAAACTAAACTGCATATATTTTAATTTCATTGATATGTATGTCATAGCAATTAAGAGAGGATTTACATTGTAGACTTCTATTGTACACACTGCTAGGTCAAATGTAGTACATCAAACATGGAAGTACATTTCATAAATTCCAGGGTCACAACAATACCATACATAGCCATTCCACAGCCAGGAAGGCAGCTCGGGTCTAACAGGGTGAGGGGAATAATAGCACAGTTTTTGCTCCTTTGAGCTTTGTCAGTGTTGCTCCTCTGTTGGCAACAGTGGAGGTCAATGGTTTTGGTCATTCAGTTCACATAATCTTAACCTTGACCAAGTTTAGATGACAAAAATGACAATTCTGTGCAGAAATTTTAAATAAAACATATATTCAGGTTAAGGTAAGCCTAGATTAAAACTGAATTATAGCTATGAGAAAAGCCTTATTCTGCAGAGTAAGGTAAACAAAATTTATGTGATAACTACCAAAAATAAAAATGACTTCATGGTTAAAAAACATTATTTAAGGATAGAAATAAGCACCAGATATCTAATACAAGACAGCAGTTGTTTCCTATTTTAAGAATGCAACATTCAGTATATTTCAAGAAATATTTCTTGCCTGTTTCTCAGAACAGCTTTTTAAGTGTATTTGCACAATTATCTAGTGAAAGCTACAAACAATACATTATATGCGATAAATTAAATGCTTCTGAAATGATAATTTAAACTAGATTTTCACTTTTATAACAGTCGGCTAATAAGCAATTACAGAATATGCTTTCTTCTTATAAATACTAAAAACTTTATTTTCTTGTTCCTTGAAAAGGTGTAAGAATTAATATTAAGTGTTCATTTAAAAGCACATACTACCAAATTTGATATCAAATGAAAAGAATTCCTTGCATTAGACATTAAGCTTTAATGATAATTTAAAGGGAAAAAACAAACACTTTTTTATTATGTTATTCATTAGAGAATTATTTCATTTTGCACAGAATTGTAACTATTGCCAATTAGACTGCTTGCATTAAAAGACACTCTAGTCAGGATGTTCTCTGAATTATAAAATTCAGTATGTCCTTACTAATGAGAAGTTTAGATGACTGAATACACAATGCAAAAGTTCAAGCTTTATATTTGTTATCCTTTATTCATTCACACATACTGTATATATTTTATTATGCTAACCAAAGAGCAGCATAGTCTATTTTTCTGAGTAACAAGTTGCAATTCAGTTTCACTTTGATAGTGTACTGCAAGCAATTGTAAGTATTTCGATCCATAGAAACTCATCCCTCTGTTTTTCTTCCTTTCCCCCTTTATGTTTTTAAATGCAATATTGACTTAGGTTATTTCATCTGTTAAAATCAGGCAGACTTACAAAGATCACTCAGAAATGGAAACTAAAGCAGAAAACTTCTGACTTTTTAAATCTTTAAGATTTAAATTGCATTTTCATATGTATAGAAATAGTTCAGTAACACCATTTTAAGTAATCCTTTAGTTCAACCTTTGTCTTTCTAGTCTAAACATTTTTTCTATTTCTCCAAAGTTTATCTGGACTTTTTCAATATGATATATGTCAAGGAATCAGCCTAAGTGATAAAAGCAGGAAAGGAAAGTCTGCATCAGTCAGTATTTATATTGGCAAGAGCTGACAATTTTATAAAAGAAAAACAAACACAGAGGCTGTTCATTTCTGAAATGAAATCAGCTTCACTTCATTTCTCTCAGGAAAACATCATTGCATGAAATGATCTAAATCAGTATTGATATCACTAAGCTTCAAATCAGAAGAGACAAATGCACTCTGCAGCGCAGTAATTCAATGGCTCTGAGTCAAGTTTACTGTTGTCTCGTTTCTACTAATCATCGTAAAAATTCCCTGTGAAATAATTATCCCTAAAACAATCAAGACAGTATATCTCTATAAAGGAGAGGATCGATTTAACAACAAACTCTAGATTTATCTGTATTGATTAGAGGGCATTCAGTGTAATTTTAGTGAATTATGTTTGGCTTTCATTTCCCAGTAGAAATTTTTCTTGTGATGATCAAAAGGTAAATTACAAACTACTACACGGTCTTTTGTGTGCTACCTGCATAACATCCAGCTATTACTTTTCAAAGAAACATTGATGTAAGAAAGGACAAAATATTGGGGATTTTTTTACACATGATATCTTACTATAAAAATCATATGACTGAGTTTATAGCACTTACCTAAGAGCCTGATGTCATCTTCTCAATTCATTAATACAAAAATCAGGACTGCACTAAAGAGTCTCTGCTAAAGGAACAAATCCAAGATCATCTTATGAGAATAGAATTAGAAAGATTAAGAAAGTAATATGATTTTTCTTCTTAAATAGGAGTAATTTCAAAGGAGCTGTTAACACTTTCATGTCTGAAACTTTCTTACTGGCAAGAGGGAGAACTAAAGGAATCAGACAGATTCAAAGACAATTTAGTGTAGCTGTAAGTCTGACACCACTGCTGATACAATTTATTTGAGGACTAATTGGAACTAAGAAGGCTAGTTATTTTGTCAACTGCACATGTATTAGTTCCAGTCATTTTTAATCCAATGTAACACTGACAAAGAGTCTAACTTTATTTATTTATTTAATAACATTAGGCCAGAAAGGATCACCTAGTCATTTCATGTTACCCAATACACTGCTAATATAAACAATGTCTTATTACACTGACTACATATTCCCATGAAATGACCAATTACAACATTTGCTGATTCTAATTGTTCACTGTGAGACATTTCCACAGGCTTTTCGTGGGTCATATTCATAAACTCTACCCCAGCTGATAGGAAGCATAAAGAGAGAATACGTGAGGAAAAAGTTGGTTTTAAGCAGCACAAACAACGTGTAAACACTCAGATGCAGTGTGCCTTGTTCCCATAAAAAAAATATCAAATTAAAATGCACTTTTTTGTATTCCCTAGTAGTATGTAATATTGCACATTTGTACACCCTTCTTGCTGAATCAAGCAGATCATACTGAATGTTCAGGACTCATATGATAAAGGTAGTGTGTGTTCGCTTTTCAATATTTAGACCAACAAATTTAAAGTGATTGGTGTTTGCCTTCAAAGCTGTGATTTGTAGCTGATATGAATAGTGCCAGAAGTGTCTCTTATTTATTTTTGTTACTTTACAGATGAGTCAATAACTGCTCCCTGAAAACATCAGTCCAGCATGTAGCAACGTTTTATAAAGTGACACAATCTGACAATGATATTGACAGCAAATGTGTTAAACTCAAATTAAAATCAAAATAGAAAAATACAATAAATGAGAACAATGTCTTCCTTGTCTAAAGAAAAATTGCTGACACTGTAAAAATTGCATTTTTAATGATTGAATGATTATCCCTTCAGTAATCATGTTGAAAAATTTGCCAGTTATGCTAAAGTAAATAACAGTACATCAGTATGTACATTAGTAGATCTAATTAACACAAGGTATTAGAAATATAAGGAACAGTGAAACAGAGCTATTTAGACAACTTACATAGAAGAAATACATTTACCAGGGCTGCACGAAATGCATTTACACAGACAACAAAAAAAAAGATACTGCAAAAGTATCTGAAAGTATTGCTATTAACAATTGCTCTGCAGGTGTCTAAAATGCCCGCCTGCCACATGTCTGTACTGCGCAAGGTCTCAATCCTTCTCCCACTTAAATGAGTTCAATTGTTGCCACTCAGGTCAGTGGGACAGTGTCAGGTGTTTTTCCTGTTCTTCTTAGACAATGCCCTGAACAGTACTAATCTACTTAGATGAAAGTTTTGTCTTGGGGTAAAAGGAAGCATGACAGTCCATAGATCTGACCACCAGAGTAGTCTGAGAGAATTAAAATGTAACTTAAAAAAGACATCATGTAAATAATTACCATTTGTTAAAAGTAAAAATAACAAATGTTCTTTTAAATTAATTGGTATATGCTGAATGTGTGTTACATTGTCTTATCCAGGATATTTAAAAATGAAATACATTATAAACTTTGTCTTATTGTAATTAGATTAATAAAAGTGAGTAATTAAAATACTTTTACTTCTTTCTAGGAGCTAGAAATTATTAAACTATCCAGAAAAGAATCAAAGCTTTTATACAAAAAAAAAAAAAAAAAAAATCATTCTTTGAGCTGAATTGCAATAAATCAATAAGAAAGTTATTGTTCAATAGGTAATAATTGTCTTCATATAAACTGAAAATATTGTTTAGGATGATTAATATACAATGCTGCATTATGCATTTGGGAGTGCCTGTGAATAATTTTTAGTTCTAATGTTATTATGTAATTGAGAGAACATGTTCATTTGCCCTAATAACTACTAAGATGCACTTAATAAAACGAAATGTAATAATACTTGTAATTTAGTCTATTCATGGAAGTAATTTTAAAAGTCTACCATTCTCCTTAATGTGGATAACATTCATAATTTATAAAGTGTTGTGATGCAGAATTGACAATGCCTTTGTTTTTTACACTTTGAGATGATTCTGCAGCCTTCATTATCTGCATACCAACCTCAGGATTATCAAGGGCAAACAAAAGATAATTAACACCAGAAACAGGCAAATGCAGGAGCTACTGAGTGAGGTTTTTCATTTAATGCAGAACCTTTGAAAACTGGGAAATGAAATAACTATTCAAAACCTTTTTTTTTTCCCCATTGCTGAAAACTATTTCAATATGTTTTCTCTTCTATGTCTTAAATGTCATTTTTTGCTATAAAACTATATTGGCATGTTCGACCTCAGATACATTCAGTAAATGAATGTGTTAAGACAAGTATTTTTTCAAAGCACTGAGTGTTAATTTTCTGCAGTCTTTTTTTTTCTCTAGAACAGCAGACTTGTAACTATGGTATACATATTCAAATTCTATGATTTCACTTGCCCATAGCATGTCTGTAAATAAGTCATTTAACTTCTCCATGACTAATTGTACAACACTCTAAGACAGGGATGAAAACTTCTACTGCACATATGTGATTAACGAATAAGATATTTTTATATGTTAATACCTTGTAGGAAAAAGCATGTGAGACTGCCTACGGAATTTTTATATGTACTCAAAGCAGAACAATAAAGCAATAAAAATTTACTGAATGCCAATGCAGGTCCAAGAGAGTGTATTTCAATTGGTGAGAATTGCTGAAATGTTGGGGGTTTTTTTTGTTTTTTTTTTTACAAGGAATCCTGACCATGATTCTGCATTACACTCCAAAAGGTTTGCCATATGACTAATTATTTCGGAAATTAACCAGCGAAGATCCTCCACAAAGGGAACTTTTTGAATGCAAGGCAAAGCAGCATCATATCACTAGACTCTTATCTGTGAATCAACATCCTTCTACAAATGGCCCAGGCAAAGTCATTTCACAAATGGAAATATAGGGCAGTGACATTCAGACTTCCACACAATTTACAGATGTTGATGACAGTCCAACTCCCTGCCCCTTACTTACATAAGAAATTCTTTTCACAAGGGAGTGTGATTATTAGTCTATTAGCTACCCATGAAAGATTCAAACATTTGTGTTTAAATGGCATGATATATTACCATTACCTTTTTACAACGTAGAACTGGAAATATGTGATAAGTAGCTGATCCAAAAATTATGTGCAAACAATAGAGGCTTACTTTCCGTCAAGCTCAATGGGCTGACAGCGCTCTACATGGGGATGAAGGTTGACACAGTAAGATTCAAGGTGCAAGAAAACTCCAAAAGTCTTGTTCTCTTCCAGAAGATACAATGTCAGCTATATTAATACTTAAAATTGTACCTTCACTGTCAGGATTGTCCATAATTTCTAACTTTTTCCTCTGGTCCTGACCCACTTTGGGCAGTGGAATGCATGTGGAGGTGCAGGGAAGCCGAGGTGAGCAGGGCCATGTGCCCAGTGCTCTGCCCCTTGGACAGACTCCAGCAGTGGGGAGAGGCCAAGGTCTAGCGTTCCTCTCCATGTCCTTGGTTCAGTCCTAACAGCCAGACAAAGTATTTAAGGGCCTAAAATCACACAGGCAACCGTGCAGTTAATTGTAAGCTCAGTATGACTCAACAGGGTACCCCGCAGACCAGCAGGGCCTGGGATATCCTGGGGTGCACTGGGCAGAGTATAGGTAACTGGTCAAAAAGAAGAGATTGTCCCACTATGCTCAGCATTGGTACAGCCTTGCCTTGGGTACTGTGTGCAGTTTTGGGCTCCACAATAAAGAAGTATATAAAAAATATCATAATGTGTCCAAAGGAGGGGAACAAAGATGGTGAAAGGACTAGAGGATACGAGTTATGAGGAGCAACTGAGGATTTTTCTTTTATTCAGCTTAAAGAAGATGAGGCTGGAGGGTGAGCTCATTGCTGTCTATAGCTTCCTTAGGAGCAGGGCTAGAGAGGGAGGTATTGATCTCTTCTTTTTGGTGTCTGATGAGGGAATGGCTTAAAGCTACATCAGGGGAATTTAATATCGACATAAGGAAAAAGTTCTTCACTGAGATGGTGGTCAAGCACTGTATCAAGGTCTTGAGGGAAGTGGTCATGGCCTCAAGCCTATTGGTGTTCAAGAAGTGTTTGCACAACGCTCAGCTTCGTGGTTTAACTTTCTTTTTTTAACATGGTTTAACTTGTAGCTTGCCCCATGTGGAGGCAGGAGTTGGACTCAGTGATCCTCACAGGTCCTTTCCAACTCCGGATGCTATGTGAATCTAAGATTCTAAGTACCAGGACTCTCAGGCAACAACTTGTCATTCCTTCCATCTTTATTTTATAGATACTTCTGAAAAATAAAGTTCTAAACTCTTCCCACTCTCAGCTGGAAAACTTGGGAATACTTAAGAATCAAGATGCTAAAACTCCTAATGCTATGGGGACATAAACTTTTTTTTTATTAAAATTCCTTTTTTAAAAAAAGGACACTGGCTTCAATTGTGCAAATATTTGTATAAAGGTTATTTAACCTTAGGTCTTTAAAAAGAAGTGTACCATGGCTGGACAAGACACCACGTCACATAATTTTATTCATGTAAAAGCCCCTAGCCTTTCATTTGATTTATCTTCTATTTAACTTCCCTTTCCCTGCAGAAAAACAAGGCATACTGTCTACTATCTGACAACTTACTGTAAATACATTTTAGAGAGTATATTACTTTTTTTATTTACACACAGGAAAACACCATCAAATTAGACGTAGCTTGGTTGCCAGATGAGACAGAAAAAGGTTCATCATGCCAAGCAGTGGCAGTGGACAGCTCTGCAACAACCACCACACACCATGAACCCAGCCCTGTCTCCTGAAAAAGGAGAAGCAGCCTCTGTTTAGGAAGTCCAGAGGACACACAAAAATAGAGTAGATAACGTAGAGCTTCTCCATCACAAAGACACTTCAGTAAAGCCTTGCTTCCACATTTTATCCTTTTAACTGCTAATAAAAATAACAAAGACAATAATGAAACTTATTTGCTGATCTTCATGCATATAATGAGATCTTTTTCTTAAAAGTTTTCTCTAGAGCTATCCTGTGCAATTTTCTGAACATCTTTTAAGTGTCTGTGATGCTCATGGTTTTATTTTAAGAGCTCACTGTAGACTAGGATTTTTGGAAATCTATAGTAAAAAGGAGAAATACTTAATGTTTAGCCACCACAGTGAACCGAAACAGCATATATTCTTCTTATTTGCATATTTTTATACTTTACACAGTGTTTAACATTATCTCATTGTTATGTAGTTGCATTTTCTACACAATTATTTTTCCAGGACATATGTTTTGGAAATGCATGTGCTTCTTTCTGGAATGATGCAGTAGTTAAAAGATGCAGCAATAGCTGGTCCTTAGTCTCTGTGCAAAATTTCCATGTTTGTTAATGGGAATTTTGTGATGAAGTGAGAACTACAGCTAATTATATAATAAAATGCAGATGTTGAAAGATGTGACAACAGTAGAACACTAATATGATATTGTGCCTGCATGTGGATGTGCAAATGCCAGACTCAAAATTTGTTTGTCAGAATTTGAAAAATTAATAGATGAGACTACTAGAACTAAGTAACTACTTTTGTTTTGCTTGACAACCCTTATAAGAGAATACAAGACTACTTTTTCAGCTACTGAGTCCCTGTCATTTAAAGTAACCTACCAATTCAGTGAACTGCTTGAGCTATACATAGAGGCTCACATGCTATGATCCGTGCTATAATCTGGAGTGGGTTATATTCATTCCTACAAATACACACATATTCAGAGCTTTAGTATACACAGTAAGGAGGGACCTGTAAGCATCTTACTGTGACAACTGGCCAGTTCCAAAGCTGTAGATCCCACATGGACAAAGACCTCAGAGAAACAGAGCTTCATCAGAACAAAAGAAGCTTCTGTAAGAAGACAAGGTTGCTGTGGAAAGGACTATTTTCAGCTAGTACATGAGGGAGGATGAGCTATGCTTAGGCCTATGTCTGTAGTAAATTTTCAAGAACTCTTGGAATAAAGAGAAAGTTTAGGAAGTTTGGCCATAAGTCTAAAATAACTTAAAGTGTATCAAATGGACTAGCCATATAATATATTGGATACAAGTTTATTTTTCTCCCTTTCAGGGGTATTTATGAAAACACATGCACCCACAAATCTGTTGCCTGAGGATGAAATAATAGTAGGTGACAACTCTTTCCAAAAGAACTGCCTGTGTGCTATGTTGAAACACAATGGTCACCTTCTAGTATTGAATCAAGAAAGAATTTTCTTTTTCAAGGTTGGCTATGTGTGATAAGGAAGCCATGTATCTTAACATTATCTCCTAAGGTTCACCTGCTGTTTATGGTGATCAGAAGAAGGATTAATAGAGTGTCAAAGTCTCTCAGCACCTCAGAAGGCCAATCTGACACCTGCAGAATCCTGACAAGATGGAAATGATTGGATATTTTGTGCCTTTGTGCTCTAGAGATGCCATGAGTGCTTTCCTGGCTGGACACTTGCTGTATGCTATGTTGTGGCTGCTTCAGACACCTTTCAGATCCTACTTTCTGTCTTTAATTTGAAGATTCCACCTGGAACACATTTGAAGTATGTGGACATCTTCAAGATACAGTCCTCCTTGTGCTGCAATTTCAACTTAAGAGAGTCAGAGAAAAATATACTTTTTCTTTTATTTTCCTTAATGAGGTTATGCTTCTGCTTCTTCAATGGTAGGACTTATTGCTTGAAGAATTACAATGTGTTCCAGATTTCCAAAACTGCCTACCCAATGACCATAACTGCCAAGTATATGCAGAAACTGCAGGAACAAAGAAGTGGGAAGATAATCTGCCCGTGTGTGCAATTACAGTAGAAGTCGTTCATTCACGTTGCATGAATGTAGTTTTATATATGCAATTATGGAAATCAAAGCCTAAGCTTGTACTGAGAAATGTAGATACCTCCTAACTGAAAGTGATTCCAGCTCTACTCTCTACTTCCAACTGACTGAAGAGCTTTTAAACCTCTTTTACTACATTGATTCTTCTAGCTGTCCGTGCACACTGTGTCTTATAATATTATTCAATTGATCTACAGTTGCAAGGGCCAAAGTGGATTTCCAGAGAGAGGGAGAATAATTGCCCAAATTTATCAGTCATGTCAGATAAATGTCTACAACTCAGGGCGAACTCTTGTGAGTGGAGTTGGAGAAAGGAGTAATCTGGAACTCTTTTGAGTGTCTCATTGATGTGAGAATAGACGGAAGAAGCCCTTGTTTGGTGGTCCAATTGTTCAGTGAACACACACTGTCGAAGTTAGTGAAGCATATCCATTAATCTGTGTGCTACATGCTGAATAAAGGGATGAAAAATACTTGATTCAAACCACAAAATGATTTATTTGAGTTACAGCCGCTTTTTTTTTTTTTTTTTTTTTTGAATCAGCAGTGGTTTGCTAGAACGTATTTTGTGTCTAGAAATTCTCAATCAACACTTTTGTGGAATTCTTTCTTTTGTGTGCATTTAGGCTGCCATCTGAAAGTGGATTTCAAGTCTGAATAATGTAGCTACTAGTTCTGCTTTGAGTCTGTCAAGTGAGGAAAGCTATACCATAACCTTAACTTTGCCTGTGGGCTTACAACAAAGTTTGACCATGGGAAAATACGGTTTGCTTGTGCCAGACATATGTCTAAACACCTTTGACTTAAAGAAGCTAATTCTGCTACTCATATTTGTGAACTCATTTCAAAAAGAATGTAAAGTCTTAACTCATCTCTCAAGGAAACAGGGAAGAGTATAAACTCCTGTACAGATAAGTGTGCAATTACACAGTTTGCTTAGAGAAGGGGAAAACAAACAAACAAACAAACAAACACCAAAACAAATAAACAAAAACAAAACAAAACAAAAAAAAGAAACAAAAAACCCTACAGGTCAAAATGTCACTTTAATCATCCCCAGTTTCTTTAGGAAACTTCTATTCCCAATAGATAAACAATGATGGCAGCTGCACTTCAAAATCAGCTTCTTTAACTCTATTGCCAACAGCTCAAAGATTATTTGATTTGTGCCCTTAAAGACTCTGGCTTGAGCATCTCACATTTAAGTATTTCTCTCTAATTAACATAATAGACCTGAAGATGAAGACATCCACCAATGCTAACAGAACTGAGGAGGACAAGTTCCGAACAGTTTGTTGAGATAATAATAACACTAGCATGGTTTGGATTTTTCGCTGCAACACAAAAAAGTAACACCACTAGAAATCTCTTCATCAGTAATCATTATGGATAAATATGCACACTTCAGATGGCATAGCAAGCAATAATTTCATACTTCCTATGAGAGGCACATATCTCAGTC
>NC_138663.1:27943970-28251470 GCF_964273445.1 Streptopelia decaocto
CTGTGTGTGGCCGGTTGAACGGTTACCAAGTACCAGGAAGGGACGGGAGCGGGAGGCCCGGACGTGACACGCTGTGAGCAGCCCGAACGGGCAAACGCCCCTCTCGGCCCTCGCAAACGAAGGCGAGCCCTGGGGGCCGCCCCCGCTGGCCAGCAGCCCGGGCCGCCCCGGCGGAGGCGGCGGCTGGAGCCCCGGCCGCGCTCCCGCCCCGCGCCCGCCGCTGCCCCGGGCTCCGCGCGGCCACCCCAGACATCCCACACCGCACACACTCAGCTTCCCCCGGCGGACGCTGGACAAGTCCCGCAAGCCCGAAGTTTGCGAGGCGGGATGGGGGCGTGTGCGTACCGGGGAGTCGGGGGAGGCTCTGCTGGCAAAGCCGCTCTGCGGAAGGGGTGACCAGCACTGAGGTATCCACCCGCGGGAGAGCTCCTCTCTGTGTTTTGTATCTGTCTGAAGGGGTGATCCGAGGAATAAGCAGCTACGGTTTCACAAAGCCTCTTAACATAAAACTTTGTACGTGCCCTGGCATTCCTTCCTGAGCCTTTTGTCACCCGGGCTACTCAGTTGGGTAAAACCATCAGGGTTTGCCCCTGATTTTGCTTTCTGTTTTAAAGACCTGATTTCTCAGCACCATAAACAAACATCAGCGTCTCTGTAGGAATCAGCTGAGGCTTCCCAGATGCTGTACACAATTAAGCAAGTTGCAAATTTAGCAGTCCTAAGTACAGTACTTACAATTTTATCTGGAAGTGGGTGGGTATAATTGCAAGTCCTGAGCATCTTAGCTAAACAGGCTGAACTCAACAGGACTAAAGCACAGAGCACTGATCTGAATTTAAACCACACTGAAGCTAATATTTTTTCCTCTTTATATATACATCTCTCTCTATATATATATGTATATGTATATGTATATGTATATGTATATGTATATGTATATGTATATGTATATGTATATGTATATGTATATGTATATGTATATGTATATGTATATCTATATCTATATCTATATCTATATCTATATCTATATCTATATCTATATCTATATCTATATCTATATCTATATCTATATCTATATATCTATTTTTTTTTTCCTGGGGGTTGGGGTAATAGGCTAATTAAAAAAAAATAACAGTATTTGAAAATATAGATAGTTTAATCCTGGAACTCGTGTGTACTCTCAGGATGTAAACAGTGTGTTCAGGTTTTGTATAAGAGTACTGTTGCTGATTGAACTGGAAACAGAGGATTGGTGGATAGGGTAATGCATTATTCACAGTTGGCTGGGTATATTTTACTTTACAAGACTTCTGTTCCTGTTCCTGTTAAGTTCTCCTAAATCTAAATCAGATTTGGATTTAGGTTCTCTGAGATACTTATTCATGTTCTATGATAAGAAGACAATTATTTATTGTCATGTTAATTCTCTGAAATTCATGGAAACAAAGAAGACATCTTTGTATTTTTGTGCATAATTTAATACACAATTTGAGCACAATTTTTACATGAGGTTTCAGTGGAAGTGTCAGTGTGTCTTCAGTCATTTATGGCAAAGATGTAGTTCAGATTGTTGGAAGCAGGCAAAGTCCAGAGGCCTCAATATCAGAAAAGCATTTTTCCACCTTGGGGATAGGATACATGAAGTTCACATCTAAATAGTTGCAGCAAAGCCTTGTTGTATTTTCACTTACACTAACAGTGTTTGTCCATGTTAGGCTGATGTTCCTGAAAGCAGCATTTGTTCTGGAATCATTACATACTCATGCAGAATTTTTGGTCTTTATTGTCCAACTGCAGTTTCAGCACTGTGATTCATACACTCCCTCTGCTTGTAAAGCAGTAAAAATTAATCAGAGCTTTCTATGCAAAATTTTCCATTGACATAATTGGAGAATTTGCTTAAAACCTGATGGTATCGTATGGCTGATGGAAAGTAGGCTGTGCATGAAGAGGAATATCTGGATAAGCTATAGCATCTTCTAAAAAAAACCAAAAAAAACCAACCAAACAAACAACAAACAGGTTTTCCCTAATTAAGTGCTAGACAAACTGTTTCTTGCAAATAATGAATCAAAATATTTTGTCATTTTTTTCAGAAAATAGTGTATGGTAAGTTTTCCTATTTGTTTGTTTTTTAATCAATAAAACAATTTCATTTTCTGGTCAAATAACATTCTGGGAATTTCTCCACCAGCTGCCAAGCAGTTTTCTGGAATGATTTCTCATTCCTTATTCAACCAGCTTGAGGGTCCTCACTCTTGTGGTATTTGGCAGGGCAAATATTTTCAATACCTGCAACTGACCATCTTATTAACTGTGAAAAATTTCACTTGAACAATAAGCAGTGTTCTGCCAAAGAATCACAGCAACTTATTCCAAAGTACATTACTCAATCAAAAATCTTGGGCAACATTCATATGACCTTTGCCTGGTTTCAAAATGCAACATTAATGCATTTTTTTCCCTCCAGAATTCTCCATTGAGTAATACAGGCTGGTTTTTAAAAGATAACCCAAGAGTTTCAGCAAAACAGTTATTATACTTGGGATAATGATATTCAAAGGGACTCACCTCGCAACCTTTACACACATGAGCGGTTAACTCTTACTTATATAAGGACAACAAGGACTACTTGTATGTATAAGGGTTGCAGGGTCAGACTCAAAGGCCTCCAATATGACAAAGTGTTTAAGAGCAGGAATTACTTTGGTCTTTTGCTATATAGAGCTGGAGTGCTGAGCTGGGGCCATAACTGACGTGGTGGCTGATGTTCCTGGAGTTAAAGGTTTTTGTAGGAGTCCTACTTTGTGCTTTCAATACAAAACTAGGAAGGTATTTGGAAAAAGGGAGATATGTGAGAAACAAGGAGGTAGAAATGTATTAAAATGTAAATATGGGATATTAATAAGGACATTTCATCCAGATATTTCAGCTAGACTTCTCCAGGATCAAGGAAAGCTAAGAAAGAGGCTAAGCTTCTTTTAGAGCTCATTTATACTGGGATTTCTTACAGTGAAATTTTTGCCATCGACACCAAAGTTTTTCAAATAAATTAATTTGTTTGTCAAAACTTTCTTTAGGAAATCATCCTAGCTTCCTGGTATGAGGTGGGATTTCAGGATTGAAGCAGAAAGAGCTTTTCATCATAACACCCTGGCAAAGGCAGGCCAGGGCACCATATTATCCACAGCTGGAAGCTGAACTTTGATCTATCACATTTGAAATAGGTGCCTTAATCACCATTGACTAACCTGTCCTGCAGTCTTTTTTTTTTTTTTTTTTTTTTAACTGAGAAACAACTTGTTTTTATTTTCATGGGAGTGAAAAAAGATTCAAAAAAATTTAAATGCTTTATGCAGAGGAATTCTCACTTTCCTGCCAGCCTTTCCTATAGAACTTGGAAATCTGAAGGAACTTCATACTTACACAAAAGGTTCTTAAAAGAGCAAGTTCTGGCCCCTGTGAAACTGGCAAAATATCTCACAAATGCTTTCCATTTGAAAGAGTGAATTGGTCAAAGTTTAATAAATTGGGACATAGCTTTTACCAAATTAAAAAAAATATATTAAAAGACAGGAACAGTAATTTGTCCTATGTTACAGAAACATAGTTTGCACCATTAGGTCAGTATTTCCATTCCAAATCTGTTGTCTAGGGATGTATAACTTTGCCATAAACCTTCATTCAGAACTGCAATGAGACACAGGAATGTATCAAACTTCAAAGTAGCCTTGAATAATTTTTAAATGACAGAAAGGTTGTCAAAAAAGACAATTAATTTTCGTACTCTTTCAATTCAAAAAATAACTCCCACTGTTTAGGTAGATAGCCATTGTTGAAAAGTGTGCTTGTGGCACTTAAGCAGAAAACCAAATATGAAATAATTTTTTCATCTCCTGCAGAGACTCAGACTGATATGTATTTACTGTGTTAGAAAAGCAAATATTTACACAGTCATTTTTAGCACAGGTTTTGGATAAAACCGGGTTGTGGTGAAAGTTATTGCATCCCTTGATGACGTCAATAGAAAAACTATTCTTCTCACCATGCCTTTTATATCTGTGTTTAGGAGCTAGATAAACACAACGTAATACTGTTAAGAACATTATTATAAACAACTAGGGGATAAGAAACTCACAGAAGCTGAGATTATTTTGCTATTACTGGATGGAGAAAACCTGGTGTGTGCCCTGCTAGCTCAAAGCATGTCTTTAATCATGCATCGGAACACGGAAAGATACTTCTTCCTGGAACACTTATCTGGGAACATGGTAAGCGGCACTGACTATTGCCATTGTTTCCAAAATACAGGACAGCGAGTGGGAGAGTGGCTCAGCCTTAGGAAGCCCAGTAGCATCCTCTTGGCGTTCAAGTTCTTCCTTATTATGTTAAGGGCAGAGTTTCTGAGGCTCTGGAGAGCTGCCCTGTGTGGTTCCTGCTGGGCATGCCTCCACTCTGCAGAAGGTGAAATGCGATCCCCAAGGATGACAGCATTCCTCCAAGAGGATTACAAAAGCTGCCCTGCCTGCTTAGGCCGTGAAATGGCTGGAAGTCTTGGAAGAGATGCAAACTAGGGAGTAATAAAAGTCTGGCTAAGCTTCACATCTAGGCTGTCAGGTAGGAGGGAACCCTCTGGAACTCATGCTAGGAAGAAGGAAGAGATAGGATATGACTGGATTTTTCCTTCTTTTGATGCAATGATGTGCTGCCAGTGGGTGCCACCTTTCTTGAAGACAACAGAGTTACAGCCATCTGGCTGAAATACTGTAG
This sequence comes from Streptopelia decaocto, assembly GCF_964273445.1. NCBI lineage: Eukaryota > Metazoa > Chordata > Aves > Columbiformes > Columbidae > Streptopelia > Streptopelia decaocto. The sequence continues at coordinate 27,948,741 of NC_138663.1, forward strand.
GGTTTAGGTTTTTTTCACATTCACTGGCCCCTAGTTGTTCTGAAGCATCAACACCATTTCCTTCTGTTCAGCTATTCATTTCTTAATGGGTTAGGCCAATGCTGGAAATCATGTTCATACAGATTTTCCTTCTTCTCTGATATCATCATTCAAAGTTCCACTCTGATGAAATGCTAATAACTAAACAGGCCTTCCACCAAAGGCATGCATTCATATGCATTTTGAGACATAATTCGTGGCACCATATGACATTACCCTTACTGCAGAGATGATTCACTGCTATGGGAAATAAATACCAGTGCTTAAAAAAATCTTTCCCAACTTTCTGAGAAGAAACTCCAGGCCCTGAAATTCCTTAGCATCACACTGCACAAAAGGAGTCATTATGTTAATACTATGACTATAGATCCAAGTGAGAGGAGAAAAAAAGAAAGATAGATTGTTGGAAAAATGGTCTGTGTAACATGTAATACCTGCACATGCACAAGTCCCATACCTACTAGCACGGAGGCAGATGACTGGGACAGGAACACATACTTGGGCAGTGCTGACAGAAGATGGGGAAAAGTGATCTGAGTGCAGCAATTGTCATGACAAAGCAAGACACCAATATCTATATTATTACTGATTAATGCAATGTCAGCTCCTCTGAAGATTCCAGGTAATTTCATCGGTACCATCATAAGGCCACAGATCCAAGGAGTTCACAGCAACAGTGGTGCAACAAGACCCTCTGTTCTGAGCCCATCAAACATGCCTCTCACAGATGTTATTTATTTTGCTGTTTCAACCTTTTATCTGCTTTTCCACTGTCAAAATGAGAAAAAAGACAAAGTGAGGAGAAGTGGAAGGAAAGAACTGAAAAAGTGCCAAAAAAAAAAAGGAGGGAAGAAGGTTTAAAACAACAGCATTTGGTATCACACAGAACCTTTCAGTCACTGTACTCAAAGTCTGCTTCAGTGAAATGTTTCAGATTAAAATGTCAATGTTTATGCTCAGCTGGCCCTAGATCTATGGGTTTAGAAGTATTTGTCCACAGGTTCCTGATCTCCACACATTCTTCACCATGCATGGCTGCAAGCCATGCCTCATAAAGGTTAGAATGTGGCAGAACTGTGCAGACTTCAGACCACGGTTCTCTGTGGTATGCTTTTTAGTTTTGTTTAAGGCCAAATGTATGGCCAAATTGTAGTTACTTTAGTCAGTTCCATGAGCTGCCACAACCTGAACCTGAGTAAGGGAAATACACAGAATTTGGATTTCAAATTAAAATATACATGTTTTCAAACATGGTCTGTGTTCACAAAAGCTCTAACATGTTACACCTACTCAGGTGACTTAGGCAGAAACTTTATGTTAAAAAAAAAAAAAAAATTCAAGTTAGTTCAAAGTCCAATCGGAGAATAAAGTATTATGATGAGTAACACAGTTGGTAGTGACTGCTGTATTTTAACACCTCATGTAATCATGTACTATTTGATGAAGTAAACTACTCCTCCTTCTACTGATGAGTGTTGCTGCAGCTACTGTTGCAAGCAAAGAAAGCTTGTTACTCTTGAGTGTTTCTGTTGACATATGAATAGTAGCCATTCCTGTGAAGAGAAACAAAAGATGGAGTATTTTTAAAGTGTGCCAAAAGAGTTTTTAAAACTTAGTAATCTCTTAAAAATTTTGCAATGCTACATTACTTTTAGTTTTTTTAAATGTTCTGTTTAATTAGCAACAACTGAAAGTTCATCCTTTATGAATGAATGGAATGGTTATCAGAAAAAATCAGATTTCATATGACATCTAATGTGTCGTTTTATGTTTGGGTCTACATTGCTTTTTACTTTTATTTTCTAGTTTCTAATAAATTTTCCCAATGCCTCAGTTTTGTGAATGCAACATTAAAATAATTTCATATTTAATTAAATTATAAAGCCCCAGTTGGAACTTAACACCCAGTAAACATAATTTAAATAAAGCAATTATTGCTCAAAGGTAATTTTTATGTATTTCTTCTGAAATAGATGCTGGTGTATTTATTCTGGCTTTCAGTGCAAATCCTTTGCATAATCACAAAGCAAAACAATATCTCTTTAAGATTAATTTGTGGTGTGAATTGTGAAATTGTTGGGGTTTTTTTGTTTTAATTTGTACCGTTTTGAACACCTTTGCTGCAACAAGGTACCACTTGTTTCTCTCAGTGAAAGTACAAAAGGACTGATAGGCAAAAAACAGATGAGGAGCTTTGCTATTATACCTTCTCACCTACATACTCTTCATGTGTACTTTCTTAATTAAACTCAGCCCTGTTATCTTCTCAGTGAGAACTAACCATTCATGCTGAACCCATCTTCACTGCACACATCAACGATCCTTGGCTCAGTTCCCTTCACTGCCCCCTGGGCGACCTGAAAATGAGTGCTATCCTTCTTTTGCATTGCTTCCCATGCCACATATGTCACTTCACAAGCCCCACCGGTCTTCCTTTCTGCTTCTTTTGTCAAGATACAGATTTTTCAATCTTCCTTTCACAGTTCAAAGGATCCTGAGCTTCTTCTCCAAAATCACTTCTCTGAAATACCTTGTCACAAACAGAGGATGACCAGCTTCTCTCTCACTCTGCCTCCAGCCCTTCTTTGTCCCCTTCAGCCGTGGTTCATAAACCAATGTCTGAGCTGGATATGGAGATTTACATGGACGATGAGTATTTGCTCCTGTTCTTTACTAAAAATTGCTTTTAGACCAATAGAGGTGCATCTCAGGACCCTTTTTTTCACACCAGCTCCTATGAGTCCCAGAATTTTTGTGGGTGTAGGGTCTCACTTTGAGACAAGGTACCTGCCTCTTCCTCTGACAAGTGGAAGAACCTCATTATTTTTATTCTGCTCAGCGTTCACACTGCTCACTTTGTATCACTGCTGAAGCAAAGATAGAGGAAGGATCCTGTCAGGAGAAGCTTCTCCATGTTTATCTTATTTCAATTTTTAGCTGGCCTTGAATGATAACAGGTGAATACCTTGTCCTGGTTCAAAGCAGTTACTGCAGAATCTCATGAATGCTCTCCATCAGGAAACAGGGTGGTAATTTCCTCTAATGCTGCCTATGCTATGTCTATGCTGTAGAAAAAGGTTTTGCTGTGTGATACTGCATAACAACCCCTTCAATAAAATATAAAAATCTGCAAACTTCCTAATACTTGCACAAGCACTTAGCCATGAGGCTTTTACTGCTACTAATAGGAGTCCTTCAGCTAAATCTCTACACCTTTCTGTAATAATCTACACAAGAAGTAATGTTCTGTAATATCATTCAATCTCTATTTTTATGTCATGCCAGAGTCTAATATTCCTCAGTCCATGGCAAATATACCTTCAGAAAATAGCCTGAGATGGGACAGAATAAGATCCATGATCAAATGGGAATCACTCACCGAAACAGAACTCTTTCTAGCGAGCTGATAAGCCAGACCATGAGGATATAAAAAGTACAGGGGTGGTTTGTGCCAGGTACAGTCTCTAGTTGGAAGATTTGGCTCTAAAAACCCATGAAGAAAAGAACTAATTCTAACTACTGAGTGGAAAAAGAAAAGCCAAGATATTTGAAAGAAAATGGAAGCTATCTGAACCATACCCTTCCCTTTATTTGTGATGAAGACCACCATTGGATGTCTGTACAGCAAGCCCAAAACCACACAGAGAGGTGAAATGTTCAGCCAAAATCAGAGGAGGAGAAGTTAATAGGAAAGAAAAGGCACTGATCTGCAACCTTTCTTCAGTCTTGCAGAAGCTGCCTACATGGTAGGGGATGTTAGAGTGAGCTTGAAAAGCAGCCTACAGGGCATTTTTTTTTAATGCCAGAGCATCCACAACTTACTCTGTTCCATTTAGAATACAAGAAGCAAGATGACATATATTCTGAAGTAATTGACTGAGGATTTCAGAGGAGGTCATTTACAACTGAACTTCTTAGAGAAAAACAGAGATACAGTGTAATGCTGTTGATAACAAAGATAATGGAAATGGGTGTCGTAGCAGGTTTGGAACACATTCTGCTGAGGTGAGATTTAACAGCGGTCACCAGCAGGCCTACCAAGGAGGAGTCCAGCATCTCATTAACATTGGGAAGTGTGGAGTAACTGCCTGCATCATGTGCTGTAGCTGAAGCCATAGAGCTGGGAAGCCCTTTCCACTCGTCCACTTGTACTGGGGCTGCCTATGACTGAGTTAGCAAAATCCACATAGAATCATAGAACCGTAGAATATTCTGAGTTAGAAGGGACCCACAAGGATCATCGAGTCCAACTCCTGTCCCTGTATATAACAACCACACAGTTCACACCAGGTGTCTGAGGGCGTTGTCCAGTCTTTTCTTGAACACTGACAGGCCATGACACCTCCCTGGGGAGCTTGTTCCAGTGCTCCACCATCCTCTGGGTGAGGAACCTTTTCCTAATGTCCAACCTAAACCTCCCATGGCACATCTTCCTGCCATTCCCTCGGGTTCTGGCATTGCTCACTGAAGAGAAGGGTTCGGTGCCTACCTTTTCTCCTCCTCTTGTTAGGAAGCTATAGATTGTGATGAGGTCTCCTCTTAGTCTCCTCTTCTCCAGGCTGAACAAACCAAGTATTTTTAGCCGTTCTTCTTACAGCTTCCCCTCCAAACCCTTCAACAACTTCATGGCCCTCTTCTGGAAACTCTCTAGTAGCTTAATACCTTTTTTATCCTGTGGAAGCCAGAACTGCACACAGTGCTCCAGGTGAGGCTGTACCAGTGCAGAGCAGAGCAGGACAATCACCTCCATCACCCGGCTGGCAATGCTGTGCTTGATGCACCCAGGACACGGTTGCCCTCTTGGGTGCCAGGGGCACACCGTTGGCTCATGTTCAACTTGCTGTCAACCAGAACCCCCAGATCCCTCTCCACAAAGCTGCTTTCCAGCATCTTGTCCACCAGTCTGTATGTACAGCCAGGGTTGCCGTGTCCCACATGCAAAATCCAGCACTTGCCCTTGTTGAACTTCATGCAGTCGGTGATTGCCCAGTTCTCCATTTTTTCCAGATACCTCTGCAGGGCCTCTCTGCCCTCTAGAGTGTTGACAGCTCCTCCCAATTTTGTGTAATTGGCAAACTTGCTAAGCAATCCCTCAAGTTCTGAGTCTGAGTCATTTACATATGTTGTAACTTAAGGAGCAGAAGAAGTGTGTGTGTTTGTTTGTGTGTTTTAAACATATCACAACTATTTCATTTTTTGTCCAGTTCAGCTTTCGAAATTAAGGAAATCTGCTGAAATGTTATAAAGGTTTTAGGGAAAAGCATGGAAAGTGAGACTGAAAAATGTATCATCCAGTGAAAGACTGGAGAGACTTGGTCTGCTTAATTTATCAAGAGACAAGTTAATCACCATCCTTAAACACCTACATGGGAAACAGAAAATTCATAATAAGGTGGCTCTTCAACCCAGCTAACACAAGTATAATAAGATCCAATAGCTGGAAATTGAACTTGACAAAATTAGGCTAAAAGTTAGGTGCATTTTTTGACAGTGAGGATAATCACAGAATCACAGAATGTTAGGGATTGGAAGGGACCTCAAAAGATCATCTAGTCCAATCCCCCTGCCGGAGCAGGGACACTTAGGTGAGGCTACACAGGTAAGTGTCCAGGCGGGTTTTGAATGTCTCCAGAGTAGGAGACTCCACAACCTCCCTGCGCAGCCTGTTCCAGTGTTCTGTTACGCTCACTGAAAAGAAGTTTCTTCTCAAATTTAAGTGGAACCTCTTGTGTTCCAGTTTGAACCCATTACCCCTTGTCCTTCTTGTCACCAAGAAGAGCCTGACTCCATCCTTGTGACACTCACCCTTTATACATTTGTAAACATTAACAAGGTCACCCCTCAGTCTCCTCTTCTCCAAGCTAAGGAGACTCAGCTCCCTCAGCCTTTCCTCATAAGGGAGATGCTCCACTCACTTAATCATCTTTATTGCTCTGTGCTGGACTCTCTCCAGCAGTTCCCTGTCCTTCCTGAACTGAGGGGCTCAGAACTGGACACGATATTCCAGTTGTGGTCTCACCAGGGCAGGGTAGAGAGGAAGGAGAACCTCTCTCGACTTACTAACCATCCCTCTTCTAATATACCCCAGATGCCATTGGCCTTCTTGGCCACAAGGGCATAGTGCTGCCTCATGGTCGTGACCCACTAGAACAATCTACCAAATACTTCTATGGATTCTTTGAGAAAATTTTCAAAAATGTAGCAGTTTTTAAGGCTTTGCAGTATCTCAAATAGGTTTAATTTCAGAAAAGTTCATCAGCCTTTTTTAAACAGGAAGTCAGCCCCTGTGATGAAACTGTTTCCCATGAGCTCTACACTTTGTAGAACTCAGGACAAAGAACTTAGTGCTCAAATGCTTGGACATTTGAAACAAATTAAGTCTTCCAGGACTAGCAATCATAGCTGCAGATTGTACACGGACTTCCCAACTCAGGTAAGTTCAAATGAAATAGTTCAATAGGCAGTTATGAAGTAGCTGCTCCAAATTACTTGATATACAAAAAAACAGCAAAACTAAATACGTTTTCATTATCTGAGTGCTGTGATTAGTGGATATACTGAAAGCGGACAAGCAAGCTGAGTAAATGCTGCTTTTTTGACAGCAAAATCTAATGTAGAAGTTCAACAAGAATTATATTGTTTTGCCTAATGGTAAAACTTGGATTTCTACTGATAAAGATAGATAAGCTTCAAAATAGCACTTAGATGCTCAAAAACACAATTTGAGCAAATTCAGGCAATAAAGAGAGTGACTTCCAAAAGCTCTCCGCCTATCTAGCATCAGAGCTGAGAAGCTGCAAATACCCACACCTTTATTCAGGAAACAGTCATTAAGTATGACAAACTCTGCTAGGTTCAAGAGCACTGCATCCTTGGATGGAGGACAGCAGTTAGGTAGCTGTCCCACCTTTAAGGATATTTGGGTTTCAGAACCTTCTCTGAAGTTTATACTGTGGTTTGCAGGAGTTGTGGTTTTAATTGCCTCGAAGAAGAGAATGCGTCTCAGGTTACCCACCTTTTAGATGGCTGCTATGACAACTAGGCTATTGTACAAAAGACTACTAACTGAACATGTCTGTCACTTATAGCTGAAGGGCCGACTTGGTTATGAAATGACAACATGCACATGTGGTATGTGAATCACAGCCCTACAGAAACTCCTCATTCTTGGACAACAACACCATACTGAGCACCCTCTTGCTTGATATTTCATAATAGGGAGCTAATTAATGTTTGTCATTCATTCCCCCACACTTGCATCTCCTCTACCCTAATCAGATGTGTAGAATACCATGCATGCCAGAGTTAAGTACCAAACTCCTTGTTGACACAAGGAACCTCTGAATATCCCATTCCTCTTTTCCCAGTCTGGCTTTGTCACACAGTGGTCATATGTGATGACATGGGGCAGGGCATATCCAGGCAAGATAACCAGTAAGGACTGCCTTGAGAGAGTGGGAAAGGAAAGAGAAAACACTTGCTGGAATGTATCACAGAAGTGATACAACCAAAACAAACAACCCCCCCAAACAACAACAAACAAACTACAAAACAAAACAAAGAAACCACAAAGAACAAAACCTCACACACTTTTTTTTTTTTCCTTATTGCTAGGTGGTTGGTTTTATTCTAGGTCATCTTTTCCCATCCAGTTCACCACATCAGGAGGGAGGGGAGTTAGGGGCTGCCTAAACAAGACATCTAGCATGGCTACTGAAAGAGAAGCACACAAAACTATTCTGTAAGTGAAAGGTCAGATCATCATCAGACTTCCATACATTCAATTCTGGTTTAAAAAGCTCCTCCAGATCAAAAGACTAGTGATGAAGTAAATTTTCCAAATCATGCCAAGTCAAGAGCAAGACTCTAGCAATAACAACAGAATTCACATCAGTGTCATACTGACAAAAAAATGGAAAAGGCAGAGGAAAGTAGGCAAAAAAAAAAGATTTCTAGGGCATCATGGCAAATTCTGGACATTCTTATAAATCTAATAAAAATATATTAAAAGAAATAACCACTTTAAACTTGCCATGAAGACAAGAAAATTTCACAGCTGAGGGAAAAGGCAAGAGTCAAGAGCAAAGCAAGCTGTAAGTTACCTTCACCTCCTACTGTGGTAGTTCCAATGAGGAACTGTTGTTCCAAGTGAGGATTTAAAGGAAAAAAACAAACAAACAAAACAACCAAAACAAACAACTTGGAAAAGGTAATAATTTAATTACTCTAGTAAGCAGATTTCATAAAAATAACACAGGAAGTGAATTTATCATCTGGGCAGATCACTCAGTCAAAGGGAAAGAATACACTATGAACTTGTTTTGATAAAGAAGCTGTGGAAACTTGTTGCTAGACCAAGATGAGAATTTTTTGATAGAGTCTTTTTCAAAAGGAAAACTGCAAAGTTATTTTGTAGGATTTGCTTCAAAAAAAGATGCTTCAGCAATATGTACAACCTATTTCAACTATGCACAACTGATTTCAAGCTTTTCTGAATGATTTTGACTTTTCTTGCTCTCATAACTTCCTACTTCATTGTAACTATAAACAGACAAAAATCAAGTGAAATAAAACCTTTTCATATGACCTACACAGTTTTAAACATTTTTATTTCCTAGAAAATTAAAATATTTTTGTTTATAACAGTATTTTTCCTTGCTATGCACTCTGTTCTAGAACAGAAAATTATAGAGGAGGTGTGGAATTTTTTGTGAAATGGAAATCTTGAAACCTAATCAAATGTAATGGTTACACATTTGCCAAGTTTAGAGGATTTTGGTTGTGCCAGTTTACCAGGGATAAGTGATCCATTTGCGTTTTTGGTCTTGCAATTTGCTGACATAAAGCCTACACATGATCTCTTTTTACCTTGAATGGATATGGTAAGAACAAGGGGGAAGTCACACTGAGGTAATTCCATTTACTAAACTGCTGCAGAGGCACTGCTGAGTATGTCAACATTGCACAAGGCAGTGGAACAAAGACAAATCCAGCTTTCAAGGACCTACTGCACACAAAGAGGGGTCCACAGGCCATGTCATTGCAGTGCTTCTTATGGGCTAGGACAGGGTTATCTCATCAGGTCTGATTAGCCCAGGCAGAACCAATTAACATGGCCACACTGTTTCTGGTATTTGAATGAACTCCGTGGACAGCCCCATTGTGCCCAATTCTCTTCAGATTTGTGTGAGACATCCAATAATGCCTAAAGCAGTGTTGCTAAGAACTGTCAAAGGAAGTTTCTTCTGCACTTTTAAGGATGCTTGAGAACTCATAGGGAGGCACTTTTATGCTGTGTAGGTCTATTAGTGAAGGTTGAAAGACTGTGTCTTTCACCTGGGCTGGAAGTCTCTGAAATGGTCTTGATTAGCACTAGAATATTGCTCTGCACCGAACAAAAAAGGCCTCATTTCATAACACAGCACTTATTTATACCTGGGTAGAACAGTGTTTGAAAGCGGTCGAGATCCTGAAATATACATAATCTCTTTTAGCAGGTACAGTCCTCAAAAAAGGCCTGGCAGATAAGCATGAAATCTTAACTTTATGCAATACTCAACAGATAAACAGCATAGCAATCAGAGGACAAGGCTGTCACGTAAAGCATCCCATTTTGATGAGAATGACTGTTGCTGTGCTCCGTACTAACTGTAGTTTCCTAAAGACTGGAATTTTCATGCCAGATAGATCATGTTGTTATAGTCCAGTTGGAAGGCGCTAAAGTCCTGAGTTGCCAAGACCACATCATCATCCAATTGCTTGACCATCTGCTAACAGCTTGGTGTCTATGACAAACCCAGGTGCGTTCCTAAATATAGTAGTGATCTAACAAATTATGGCCATGTTTCTTCAACCAAAGAAGACTGAACTGGAACATTTTGCTAAAGAACATCATAAATATGAATAAGTAGCAAAAATAATAGTGATAACAATAATTGTGTGGCCTTATCTCTCAAATAATCCAAATGCAATTTAAAAATGTTATATGCAAGAATTATTTTAATTTCTGGCCTGTGGTAGAATGTGGTATTTTTAATAGTGTGGAACGGTGATATTGCTGTCTTAAAAAGGTGAAATGTAGAATGATATCTACAGCTACTTGAAGGACTTGAACATGCAAGAAGAAAAGAACTATGACTGCCCTCACAAACCAAAGTAAGAGCAGAATCTGTCTCCTAATCATTGTGAAAAGTGCAACTACCTCATTTAATTACTTTAAAATAGTCAAGTCTGAACCTATAGAAATCAGCTTTCATTTGACACCACAATCAACAATTTGCTTTATATCAATTGCTTCTGTTACGTCTAGACCCTTCCTCAGAATAGAGGGGATGCTCCCCACATTCCCACCACTTGCGAATGGCTTCTCCAGTACCCTCTGGACTCCGTGCTCTTGTGGACAGATATAGAGAGGGTCACACATAGGAGAATTTCCCGAAGTGGAGGGATGCACCTCACTTTGAGAAGGGAGGAGGCGGCACAGAGTAGCAAGCCTGCCAGCTGAATAACCTCCCTGTCAGCAGGTTCATTAATCATTGTGGGCCCATCCGGAAGCCTCCTGAGGCCGATGGAAACCCTCTTCATGACATCACAGTGTTTTGGGCATGTATTACTGAATCACTCTAATGTCTTAAGCTGTCCTTGGAAGAAATTTGAAGCTCTTTTATCAGATTATCTGTTTCGCTTTTTCTTGGAAAAAATTAAATGTGCCTTTTACTGTGTTCCATAAACTTCTTATATGAAATATAAAACATTTAACTGTTTAGCAAAGAAAATGTGATTATGAATAAACACAGAAATGCTTCTGAGTTTTTTTAAAAATGTGATATATAACATTTTTATATTTACTTCAAGTTTGCTTCCTGAAATTACACTTACTTTCCCCTAAAAATTGCCTTTATTCTTTGGCTATTCTTTTATTGCAAAATTATTCACTCCATTTCTGGTTAGAAAAGCTTTTCTGGAATGAAATGATCTTTCAGAATAGTGTACCTTTTAATGTTTCCAATATTAACTAACCACTCAGGGTGTGATCTTGCTGAAATCAGAGAATTTTCTGTTATACAGGAGTGGAAATATTTAGCTTCTCTCTCCTCTCCCAGAAAACAAACCACATCCTGGAAAAAGAAATGTTTTACACAGAATTTATACATGATAAGAAATTCATTCCACCAGTGGAGTAAGACCTTTAAAAGACCTTTATCCACCTCACAGAATAAATTTGATATGCCTTACAAACCATTATGTGAACTCTTCCTCTTGGTGCATGCAGATGCAACTCTCCTAAGTGATAACACCATAATTTCCATTCCAATGACGAAGTTGGTTCTGGAGTGGGGACAAGTTTATTGTAATGCACTTGTATATGATTACATCCTAGACTGTAAAAAAATTAACATTTATTTAGCTGCTTTTAATAAGCTTTTCAAAACGTAATAAATCTGAGTAGCTTAAAACATCTGTTTGCTCTGGAAGATCATTCAGGAGGGTTTGGCATCCTGCTGGTGGGGCTGCTGAGACTGTTTAAAGAGCCTGGTTGATCCTCAGTACGTTTATAAGAGGGTTGTTCTTTAGGAAAATTTTTGTTTATATAGTTTACAAACACAGGACATTGAGTTTTATGTATGAAAACTGTTTCTCTAGATTTTTTTTCTGGAAAATTCGTTAACAAAGTATATCAGAGGTGACTAAAAGGTGGGACCTCATTCACAATGCAAGACAAAAAGTCACACAGCCTTTCTTTCCTGCTATGTCTGAACGGTGCTTCTGGCACTTCTGACTCAGAGCCACCTTGCCTGGTGCAAAAGGTTCAACAGGGACAGCCCTTAACATACAACCAACTTGCATCTCCAGGAATCTTATGTTGATGAACACTGACCAGAGCAAACAACAGTTTCATTTATTTCACTCCTGTTTTGACAAAATCCTCTGCCCTAAAGCAGCTCCAAAAGTCCCCTCTTCTTTCTGTTACTCCAGTGTGGTGATGAAATACAGAGTGATGCAGGAGCTACTGACACAAACTCATTCCAGCAAAGCGATTCTGTAACAAAAATCCTTCTCTGGTCAACCACCCACACTAGAAAGCCCCTCTGGAGTCCTCTGATGACACAGATCAGCTACAGCAGAGCAGATACTCCTGGCCATAGTGTTTCCACCCAGAGCACTTACATCATTTTGTCTCCCTGGCTGTGTTTAAACAGACAATGCAATGAGGTGGAAACCAGTTTGTGAACGTAAGATGTGAAGCATACATTTTTGTGGAGTTCATATGTGTATTCACACAAAGCAAAATAATTAAATAGGCAATTTCTAACGTTGATTTTTATATAAAATTGTGTATACTATTTATCAGAAATCTTGACAAACAGAAAAACACATTTAATATCACAGAGATGATGCCCCCAGCTTATTACTCCATATTTTTTTTGTCAAAATCAGTGCTGCAAGATTTGTGAAATCCCTAAGCAAGATTAAAAACCAGAGTTTTGTCACACACTTGCACTATGGAACACTTTTTTGATGTATTTTTTAATATACAAAGATGAGGTTTTGATTATTTCACTAGAGACATTTGGGGCCTCTTTGATTTCAGAGTAACTTGGTCTTGTTTAGTTTTTAAATATCAGGCCAAATAAACCTTCATGTGACTGTCAGAAATTTCTTAGTTATAGGACAACTTAGTATGTCCGAAGTTGGAGGGCAGTAATTAAGATACATATAAAGAATTTGGGAAACATATATTTGGATCACAGTATTATGAAGGTTAGATGATACAACGAATTAACAACAAAAGATGATATTTATTCCATTTTGCTAAGGATACTAAGACAAAACTTGTGACATAGGGAAATTACATGTTACCAGGACAATGTACTGGAGGTCTTATAGAGCCCAATTTCACTGTTTCTGGACTGTGTCAGCAGAGGGCATTAGAGTGGGTTTGGAGCTGCCCTAAGTTCTACCAGGGCCAGTCAAAAAAGGCAGAAACCTGCAACTTCCTCTGCATTTCTTTAATTTCCACTATGTCCCAGGGCAATAGGGACATAATGAAAGGTGGGGTTCAAAATATCAGAGGGAACAAAAAAAACTTAATCATTAGGATAATGATGGAAACAGACTTAATGGATTTGCCCAGCAGAGTGTGACCAAATACCTCCCCAAAAATTTACTGCCAGATGCTTTGGGCTATTTATTGAAGCAGTGACAAAAGGGAGGGAAACAGATACAAATAAAGCCAGTCAATTTTTCAGTGTTTTTAAAAATATATATCCTGAACTGGTTCCTCAATATCAAGAGCAAAAAAAAAAATTAAAAAAAAAAATAATTCAAAGTCAATAAGATAATAGCAAGTCTTAAAATGTTTGCCAGCAGATAGCTTCCCAAACTATAGTGGCTCTCAAGCTGTTTTCATCAATTTAATTGCAATAATGAATGTGGTTGATGTTATTTTTCTCAAAGGTTTATACTGGTAGATAACTTGGATATACGTATTTGAGAAATTTCCTTTCCCTAAGATCTGACAAGCCTGTTGCTTTTCTCTTACACCAAGTGGATCGATAGTTACGCTGAATAAAGCTTGTATGAGAAAAGAATCAACCTTGGTTTTCAACAATACTCATAGCTTTAGACACATTGGCTGCAGGAAATCTGTCCCTTTGACTCTTCAGTTCTAGCCTCTAATACAGTCTCTCTGCTGGTATCATGACAATTTGCTGAAGTAGACCCCATGAGACCCTGGGTCATGAGGCTTATTTCACTTTGTATGATTTGTCTTAGATGTGAATTCAGTTTGTTTCTTGGGTGTACCTGCATCTCTGGAGGAGCAATGAGCTACCAGGGAAGATGAACCAATTCGCCCTCCAGTAAAGCCCACCAAAAAGGCTCCCCAACATGTGTCCACCTATTTAAGCAATCAGAGAATGTTGTGAGGAACAAGCTTTTTTAGATTATTTCTGTTTGGGAATAAAGTGATAAAGCATTTTTTCCTTGTGCTATTTCCAATTGGAAATACCATGAGGAAGCATGTTTCTCATTATATTTCCTATTTGTTCAAGCATATTCCCATGCCAAGGGAACAGCTGAATCAAAAGGCAGGCAATGCCCCAGAGTTTTGATGCAAGCAAATGGCAAATAAGAGTGAATTGCTTCTCTCTTTTCTTCTTTAACTTTTTTTTTTCCCAAAAAAATTGTTGAGAAGTTCTGAGGCAAAATGAAAACAGAATTATGGGTTGGAAAGCCTCCAGAAAGCTTTATTCATCTTTTCTGACAAAAAACCTGCTAGCTAATTTATGTAAATAGGAACCCTGTATGCATTCTGGTTTTGGCTAACAGAATTCAGCGAAATGGAGAGACCAGGCTCTGGTTGAGGTTGATCGTAACTCACCCTGTCCTCATGCATTTGCTGAAAGACTGAATATGATGCTGTGCTCTTTCACTTTGTCTTTATTCCCATCTCAACCACAACTTTTTCCTTGTGTAACCAGTGTGTGTAGGGCAAAGCTCTTTTATCTGGCACCAAGGGAAATACTATTCTGCAAGCAAGATTTTACTACAGGCAAGGAAGGGTAAGGGGGTCTCTCTTTGCTTCCTGATGTTACCTATGACAGACACAGTCTGGGCTCCCTCCTCGGGCTCAAGTCCCTCTCTCCCTTCCTGGACTGCAACAGCTTGGCATCTTTATTTCTTTCTTTTAGCTGCTTGGTTCTCAGGCAGTGGAGCTCACTGTGATGAACGTCATAGTGCTTACCAGGAATTCCTGTGTATACTCTAAACATGTCTTTGAATTCTAGAAAAAAAAAAAAAAAGAAAAAAAGAAAAAGGATTTACATGAGATGTAAACAGTTAATTGGCCTCCTTCTTCAGTTCACCTTTTCTGTGGGTAGTAACATTGATGAGCTGAATTTGTAACGATTGACAATGTAGTTCATGTCACAACATGGCAACTGCAGGAGTCCATGCCTACCCTATTTCTCCTCAGTCATTTTCCAAGACATGGAGCAGGAGGCACTTGCTGGTGTGAAAGGCCAGTGGCCTCAGCCAACAGATGACAACAGAAGTAAACATCTCTGCAGGAAAAGTAGTGCTTATGCATGTGGATAGTCTCAGTGTGTTCTTCTCGGCATTTGTGCCTCTGTGAGGCTATCACACTGCCTACCAATCAAAATGTCATCTTAACCCATGTCCTTGAATGCAAGAAGCTGATGTATCATGCACTCTGAAAGCATTAAAGTGCATTTTTTTTAAGGTAAAGTTGGGTAACTAAAAATGTCAAAATTACCATCTGTTCTGGGCCTTTGTGTCTATAGTTAGAGAGAGTTATGCCTTTTTCACTGCAGGTCATTTCTGGATTAACTTCAAAAATTATTAAATAAAAAGGCTTCCACTGCTACAGAAGGGAAGTTCTGAGTTCTATTTGATCACAATTTGGTTTGGGGCTTAATGAGGGGGAGAGTGGAAGGATGTTTTGTTTCATGAAGGTCATTACATTATTTACCTGTCACAAGTTTTTAATTTTATACCTTTTTATACTAATTATAGTGTTTGTTGCTTGTAATGTTGTTGGTTTGGGATTTCTTGTTTGTTTTCATTTTGTTTTGTTTTCCCAATTTTTCTTTTGCACATTTCCTAGTGAACAGGTAGAATGAAGAGTTCTTATCCACATTCTGTTTTCAGTAGGTAGACAGTAATTTGTTGTTCTTGTTCTCAGGACGGTCTGTCTGGACAGTATTTTGACAACTTTTTTCCTGCATCAAGATGGTGGTTTAAAAACCCCTGTTTTATAAAACAAGTGAACACATTACAAAAGGCAAAACCAAGGAAGAAAAAGATATATGATTTGTAATTAATTCAGCTCAGTGGCAAAATCTTACATTCTTTCTGTCTTACTCAGGGTTCAGAAGCAAATCTGTTACAGAGAAATCAGCAGACTCCAGGTTTCTCTGTACTCCTTTCTGAGTAATTTTTTAATTAGAAGAATGTAAAAATATTGAGTGATAAAATGTCAGGAATAATTATGATTGCAATAACAATCTATGCAAGTTTTACAATAATAGAGCACTGAATACTTCGTCTCTTTTATGTATTTCTGCGGTTAAAAATATGTGTACTAATAATCCTTTTTATTGCATATTAGAGTTCTGGTGTGGAAAAAAACCAATAGAAACAGCAAAAGTAACTTGTCACTTAGTAATTCATGTGGAAAGAGACCTAGCCTACAAGAGGACATTGTCAGCTGAATGAAAGAGATTAAATTGATAAGAAAGAATAGAGGTCTGCTTCCTTCTTTGTCTTGGAAAATACATTTGTTAGGCAGCTTTCCAACACAGAAAAGAGAATAAGACACTTCCTAGGACAGAAAGATTAGTAGTTGGAATAGCAGTCTTTCATGATAAACAAACCACGACTTTTTTACCCTTTTAGGATTTGAGAATTGCTTTCCAATTACACTTCCCTTTTATCAAGATGTGAACATGACTGCAATGGTACCTTAAAGAAGACCTAAACTTTAACACAGGACTTTTCATTCAGTTGCTTTAATATCTGTTAGCCAAACTCAGGTTTTTGTTGTAGATGCTGAGATCTCACCCAGTGACAAACATGCTCATATTTCTGTGACAATTTATTGGTAACATTCTATTCCACACGAAAATACGACGTAAGCAGCTACTACTGAGGACATGACATGAAATTAATTGGTTATTTTTTGTCAGTTTAGAGGAGATGAGCTCAATTTTTTGATCAAAGACTCTCAGCATCTTATCATCTATTCATTGAACTTTCAAATGCATAAGGGATAGCAGTTTATGAAAAGCGGTTTTCCATACAGGCCTTAGAATAAAAGAAACACTTGGTTAACAATAATTATACACAGGGAGAAAGGATCACAATAAAACAAGCCATTGTTTCCTCAAAGAAATTGTTTAATGGAAAAGGCCATTATCAGTTGAATAACTCTGTGATGACAGTGGGTCAATGTGAATTTGCAGCTGTTCTGAGTTCCCACAGACTTTTCTCCAGTTTAAATGTTTGAACAAAAGCCAACTCTTTCTATTGACTGTAACTTCAAATAAGGTCTCATATATTCAAACAATACATTTTATATAATAATTCATCTCAAGATAATTACTGAATTACAGACAATGCATATATCTGAATATACACATCATAAGATATCTGTAAGTCTTCACCTCATATATTAACGTCTGTTAACCACCAAGTTCTGACCTTTCTTCCAACAGAAATGACTCAGTCATATCTGGTATAGCTTCTCCTACCTCCTGTGTGGTTGAACATTTTCATGTCGGCTTTCAAAGGCCTGCTAATTACTCATGGAATTGATAATACTCAGAAATGCAGATGTGAAATTGTGTAGACACAACTGTAAATTGTTTTGAAAATGTCCTTGAAAACGTAACTGCTCACATCAGTTAATCAGCTTGTAAAATGTCTTCAGTGGAGGTACCTTAGTGAATTTCATTTTAAAGCAAGCAAGGTTTAGCTAATAAAGCATAGTTTTATGCTGAGGAAAAAAAAAAAAGAAAAAAAGTACAGTATCAGTATACTTCAAATCAATAAAAGCAATTGAAGTCTCATACATTTCCTTGTAGTTGCAGGAAACAGTTCTACAGTTCTGCTTCTAAGCAACTAGAATGGACAGAATATTTTTTGCACTAGGGTAACATAAAAGATTATGATGGTATCCTTCCTCTTCATTCTTTATGTCATTGAGCAATATAAATTATTATTAAATGTATTAAAAATATTATATGTTTATTAAATTTACTTGGACAAAAATGGTTCTTTTTGGAAAATAAAGGTTTCTTGTGAGACAATTTAGTCACTTCTAGCAAACATTTTGCATTACCCAGATCATTTATCCCTGAAAATGATAGATTAAAACACATTACTCCTATGTGTTTCTATAAAATAAAATCATACAATATAACAGTTGCATGCCATACTTTCTGAAAAGCTATAATGTTTCTCCCAAAGGCAGGAGTATACATTGCACTAATTATCTGTGCTGTAAATTCGTATTTTGTTTGGTATTTTTGTTTTTACAGAATTTTAATATTTGATTTAGCAACACTTCACCAAAATGTTGTGCTTACAGTATTAGAGTTGATATTGCATGTGTAAGGCACTGATATTTCAAATATGTAATTCATTAAAAGAGTACAGTTAGTTAAACTACTCTTATTGATGGTATCAAAATAATTATAATCACTTGCTTGATGTGTGAGACAATATTAGCAGGGCTGTTGACCTTTTAAAGTCTGCCAGTAGGGACAGCTAAAAGCTTTTCAGAAAAGAAAAAAAAAAAGGGATGACTGCTGACTGCATTTCAGAAAGCTAACCAAATCTAGAGAGTCTGACCTTCCTGATACATGTCACTTGGCCAAAATTACATCCCCATGGTATCCTAAGGATGTTTTGTGCTGCATGAGTCAGCACAAAATTAGTCTTATTAGAGTTCACTTGGATTAGTAGTTGAGAATCAAGTTTAAACAAGATGACCAAGGACTAGTGTACATCTATGCATGCTACTATGTACCAAGGTAACTTTACGTAATCAATATTACTGAAAGAATTAGGTATAAACTGGTCAACAGCACATTTAGCATGGAGACCAGAATGTTTCTTGTTAGAGACATGAATCGTAGAATGAGCCAGAGAGGCAGAAAATTGTGATTTTTCAGTTTGATATATTTGTGGGAGGAATTGCAAGACCTGGTTGCGTGAGACAACAGTGGATTAGATTTAAGGCTCTTGGAATTGATCTTTGCTGGATTAGCAATGTCAGTCTATGGCATCCCTGCTCTGACTGTGCACTTTGCTCACCTTCCCAGCAGGGACAGAAGGAGCTGGATGTTTGCTCCACGCCGAGCCTGACTCACAGCCCTCTCAGTTAATCCTCTGGACAAGAACCAAGGGATCTAAACATGTTTGTTCTGCCACCCTGGTTAGAAGGCAGTCTCCAGCAGACTGCTGGTGAGAGTAACATCCTGCCAGACAAGGAAAAGCTCCAGGTGATGGAGGGTCTACTTCAGTGGAGATGTCTGTGCATTTTCTTATATATGCAAGTAATTTGGTGTTGCTGTAGTATCAAATCTGTAGCTTCAGTAAAGCTTACTACCTGAATATGCTACCATTTACATGGTGTCCTGATGATACCAACCCCCTCCCAGCAGTTTTTGTGTCTGGCCCCACACTGAACAAAGCTGGCCAAGTTTCTCCTCCTGGGTGTCCCCACGGTGCAGCCCACAGCACAAACAGGCCCTGCAGGGGCTGTCTGGCCTCCCTGGGACCCCCACCCACCCAGCAGCTCTTTCTGGCTCAAGCCCTGGCCCCAGTACTCTCAGATTCACTGCATATGATGCAATTAAAAAAAAAAGAAAAGAGAGAGAGAGATCTTTAAGGGTATTCTTAGTAGGTTTAGAAAATAATGTAAGGATTTATAGTGCTTTGAAGCTATAAATGTGCTTGTCCTTTGTGGTGGTTTCTTTGATTTAATTTTAAATATATGAAGGGCTGATGTCCATATCTGAGTAAGTGACCTCAGGATTTCTTTATAGTTAATGGAAAGGAACAGGAGCTTTTGGAGCACGGTTCATCTGACCTATTTTACTCATCTCTGTGACTCCTATTCTTAGTGTCGTACACACATAAACTAAAAGGGACAGGGTTTTAAATATTGACAGACAGTCACTACCTCTTCCAGTGAAAGCACACAGGGCATTGCAAAAGCCATTTGGTCCACAATATATCCCGTATTAATCACTTGTTGGTGGGAAAGCAGGCAGACCATTTTTGCACTCAATTATAAGCCTGCTTGTTAAGCCCAAAAAAAAGAGGCTTTTTTGATTTCCATCTTTTTCCATCTGTTCTTTTAAACCTATTTGGAAAATGGAAGGACTACTCAATTCAAGAGATTCAGAATCTGGACCTTGGCAGTGTAGACTTGCAGCATCTTTTGCAAGTCAGTTTTTGAGTAGACGGTGACACATAAAAGTTAACGGTTAATCTTCAGAAGGCTGGAACACCAAAATTCTCAATACTGAACAAGAAGTAGTTCAAGTTGCACAGTCAAAAATGGAGGCAATCTGATTTAGCTTTTTCAAACATGCACAACTTCTATATACCTTCATAATTTTTTTGAATGCATAGAATAATACTTACCTCATATAGAGTAAATTATGTGCTTGCCAACACACAATACATCAGTGCCAGAGATGGGGATAGAATCCTGGACTGCAAACTTGTGCTTTAAACACTAGTTGTGCTCTCTTGCCTTTCCAAGTTCAAGCTCTGGCTTTAACCGCTATTACTTTAGGTTTTATTGTAGTTTTTCTCTACCATTAAAGAGCAGATTATTTCAAAAGTACCTTTTATTTAAACTAAATTGACTTTCAAAAGGAACTTAAACTTGCTCAGTATAATTTGTTTCCTTTTGCTTCTGTCTCTCACACTTAACACACTTCTACAATAGTCAGACGTGAAAGAAGAAGATACATCTCTTTTGTCTTCTGTAAAGGTATTTGTTTACTATGAAGATAGCATTTAGGTAGAAGCTGGCTCTGATTCAGCCTTTAATAGATTTAGCGTGTATCTGTTTTGTTGGGTTGTGTAAACATACCATGGTGTGATAAGCTAATGGGGACATAGGAAGGGATTCTGTATTAAATTCTATTGCAATCTGTATTGCTAACCTGTCAGGTGAACCTGGGCAATCCCCTTTGGTTCTTTTGTTAGTTTTTCTGTATTTTGTCTCTCTTGTTTAAGTCTGAAATTCTGCAGAAATGTATGCCCATGTTCAGTTTACTCATTAGGGCCAGTGCATTTTTAAAAGTTTACAGTCTGTAGGGCATGGATGGGGTCTTCCAAAGCATTCATATGGAGTGTAGCACAGTAGAAGCCTAACGTTGGCTGGAGAATTTACATATTGCCATCATACTGATGTTAGTTATCAGCAGGTATAAACTGCTACAAACTGGACAGAATTTTACTGATTTTCTGTCATCTCAGATACCAAAGTGGACTTTTTATCCTGTAGTAAGGCATGTCATCATAAAAAGTTTCCATGTTAGCTGTTTTTATCCATATTTGCACTGCTGAAAATGAGTGCATAAAGGTCCTAAACATCCTTGTTTGGTTTTTAAAATTTCAGCATTCCCAATGAACCCTTTCATCTCCTTTTTTCCTTTGGAAAATACGTTTTCTCCTGCCTCTATGGCAACAGCTATCACTTTTTTTGTAGACTTATACCACTACTATTAATGAAGAACTTAAGCAAGAATGTTTTGCCATGAACAAATGCGTATATGTTTGCTGTATACTGTGTCAAATATAATCCCTTGCCAGTGTAAATTCTCTGCCAATGTAAATTCTCTGCCATTGTAAATCCTGACTGTCATCAAGAGTTTTTTCAAGGTCGGGTTCCAGGAATAAGCAACTATGCAGTTACTTATGGCAGCAAGGTGATTGTACTACAAAAATAACTAAAGCTCCGTTGTCTTCTTTGCTCGACTGTGAAGCATCTCTAGCTGTCACCTCCATGGGGAAAGGGATCTGAGAGATGACAAGAACTCACACAAAGTAGTCCCCCAGCAGCAGACGTTGCTTTTCCTGCTTTTCCTATTCCTTTTGCAGCCATATGAACAGCATAGGGAACTCTCTGGGATGCACCCTGCCTTTGCATCTTAGCTCTGTCCCTTCTGTACCATGTTTAAACAGCACAGCCCCAGCCCAGTCCAAATCCTGGACATCTTAATGAGCAGCTCCTACTACTACTCTGCTGAGAAGTTCTGAGAGAAACTTTTGAATGAAGAGATTATTTTTTGCCATGTAGATCACATACTGAAAAGATATTGACTCTTTAGCAAATAAAAAAGGCAAAACTAATAGAAGAGGCTGTATGGAAGTTGAGTGGGGCGAGTAAATAATGGGAAAATAAAAAGCTATCTAAAAGATTAGTATTTTAAAAACTTTAGTCGAATCATATTCAATTACCTTAAATATATATATATATACTAGCATTATTATAAATCCCAATATGTAGTAAAAACACCGAATAGTTCTCATGATAAATTCCTGAGTCATATGGTTTGTTAGTTTCTTTCCACTATTAGCATTTTGGAAGTTACCTCACTTTCCCTTCCACACACTTATGCAGTGCTGACTGATGCTAATAAAAGTCACATATACACGTGCAGATTAGAACTCAGTTATCTAAAGTGCTCAATCTGAGCATGAAATACAGGCAGAGCAAATATGGGTTTCATTAGGGATTTTGAGACTTTGTTAAAAGTAAGGAAATGGTATAGGGATTTTGCTAAATGATAGACAAGGAAATCTTCTAGCTATCACAAAGTGATGTCAGAATGATATTGCTGTGAACTGGCAACACAGTAGGAATTTTTTACAGGTCGTCAGAGGAGGGCAGGGGGAAGGGCTGCTCCTTGTGGTATACATTCATTTATTGACTACAGTCACAGTTATTTGCTTCAGCCAGCATGATCTGAAATGAATGTATAAAAGCACATAGGTATTGGAATTTTCAACCCAAATCAGAATCCTAATTAACTGTAAATCGCAAAGCCAGTAGCCTGAGGTATATTAAAATGAGAACTTTGTACATGAAAGGCTGCACATGCCCCAAAATCTAAGTATTTCCTACTTATAAACCACCAAATTCACTGCATCAGCTTCTATGACTGTAATTCTGCTCCTGAGGGATATACAAGTGGAGTTAACTGAAAACAAATATGAGTTTGCAACTCATAGAATAAGTCATTTTATGGGCACATTAAAAACCACTGACATAAGGAAAGACAACATAGAATATTTGTACTTAAGGTAAGAATATGACATTAAAGCCAAAAGTGAACTTAGTCCATTGTACTTCATCAAATGCCTTTTTAATCTATAAATGTGTGTGATTATAAAGACATTAATTTCAAGGGGAAGACCACATCAGTGAAGCCCCACTGAAACACCTGGCACAATTGAATTTCACGCAGCACCAAATGCAAAGGCGAATAACCGAAGTTACAAAACACATTGGAGTTGAACAGAACTGACATGGAGGATTCTGTTGTCTCAGATACATAAAAGGGCTTTAGTTATAAAGATCCAGTCCTGCTTAGGGCAACAAAGGTTTTGTTGCCTTCAATAAGAGCAGGATCAAGCTATAAAGGGGTA
This sequence comes from Streptopelia decaocto, assembly GCF_964273445.1. Lineage (NCBI taxonomy): Eukaryota > Metazoa > Chordata > Aves > Columbiformes > Columbidae > Streptopelia > Streptopelia decaocto. Next base: position 27,971,979 of record NC_138663.1, read on the forward strand.
TTTAGTCCTTTGGTGTTCAGGCAGCAAATAACACAACTGAAGCTGCAGAGCCCCTGCACCTGATGAACCTCTGCTCCATATCACCATTACTGTTCAATGGTGTGAAGTTATCTTGTGATCTTGATTTTAATAATGGCTGTACCCTTCCCCTTATGATGGTCTGAGTAACTCTGTGTCTTCTCGGGCCAGGATTTGGATAGGAGCTATGGAGTTTCCTCAGCTTCTCTATCACTGTGCTCTGCAAGCTGAAAACTGGCTGTATAATGTATGTGCGTGTGTGTCTTTCCCAAGAAGCATAATTTTTTCAGTTAGCTGCTCAGGCTCAGCAAACTCTCTCTCTAAACTGTAAATTATGTTGAAAGCAGATGATCTTCTAAAATAATTTTGACTGTAGACTAACAGAACTATGCAATGCCAATCTTCCTTTTTGTCTTGGTACTAGGGATTCTGCTACTTGCTCCATTTTCCTCATGCAAGAGAGAGTTTAACAGTGAAGAAAGACTGTTATGGAAATCCCAAAACATACACAATCACAACAAAACAAATTCCTCCGCCATGAATTAAACAGGTGACAAGAAGAATCTCAACAATGGTTTAATGCTAAGTTGTCAGTCTTCCTTAATTTCCCTGACCAATGTTTGCACAAGAAATAGTGGTTGAAAGAGGATAGTAGAGGGCTAGTGAAAAGAAAAACTAATGCATGCTAAGGGAGATATGAAAGTTTGGGAGTATTTTGGGATTACCCTGAGGTCAGATACAGTATAGGTATTGCCAAAGGCAATACTAATAAATACTAATATTAATACTAATATACTGACATACTGGATTTTCACACTGAAAACTAATGTAGGGCTCAGTGTTGAAGTGGCCAAACATACCCCAATTTATAGTGACTGTTCAGCTGCTGTTGCAGTGCAGACCTGTGTCCCACTCTCAGAAAAGCCTTCCATCGCCACTGGAAGGCTGGACAAATAACACCTATGTATTCGCTAACGGAAAATGTTTATCTGAATCTGTCAACTATATCAGAAATCAAGTTGCTACATTCTGCATTCAAGAATTTTCTGTAGATTTGTGACATTCCTTGGAAGGTTTTAGATCCACAAAGCAATGAATAAATTATAAGAAGAAATAATTATGGTATTTTCACCTCTGACAGATACAATTTTATTCTATAAGCACAGAAAAGAAAGCTGATGGTTTTCTCAGACCAACACTCTAATATTTCTAAAGAAAAAAAAAAAGAAAAAAGAAACAAGTCTTTTGCTGAAAGGTGACATGTTTTGTAAATATTGTCCAGGGAAATTGCCCATGTGGGACCCCAACAGAAACATATTTCAGATAACTACTGTATAGTCAAAGTGTATGAACACTGTATATTCAGAGGAGAAGATAATCTCTGTAATGTTTGTTATGAGGCTCCTTGTGGACACTCAAATGTAATTTTAATGGTATCCTGAAGAAGAAAAAAAGAAGTCATAGCACTCAAATTAAATTCCAGAGACAAGATTAGTTACTGAGGGTATGATTTACATCAAGTAAATTTAGCTGTCTAAAATGCATGTGTCTAATTTAGGCTCTCTTTGCAGTCCATCGAGGGAAGTCGGTACCTCCAGAGGGAGATCAATTCCACTCACTTTGACAACTGTTTTAGGACAGGATGAACTCCCAACGACCAGAGAGGAAAACCAGATGATTAGATTAGAAACCTAACTTCAAGACAGCAAAGACAGAGACGGTGTATTGGATCTGAAATGATACTGCCTGTTAGCACATGAAATCAGGTCCTCAGGCCCACCCAGCCCACAGAGTGCAGCCCTGCAGGTCTCATCCTGGATAATGGAGCCAACATCCTCCTGCCAGCTGCCACAGAGCCAGAGCTGCAGCCCAGCCACCATAACTACCATCTTCTGCTCTCCAGGACATACAATCAGGCTTCTCTCCAGTGGGCCAGGCAGTCTCGTGTTTCCCAACCCACAATCATAGGGATCACTTACAAACAGAGAAATAAAACGTGAAGTTTCCAAACATCTCTAGGGATTTGGATTCCTCCACATCTGCTGGAAATTACTAGGAGATGGGTCCACATAGAATGTTTCAGTCTGAGGCCTCAAATCGCCACTGTATCTTTATTCAGCAAATCGCTGTAGCATATATGTAAATCTTCAAGCTTAAATCCCATTAACATCAAAGGGATGTAAGCGTGCACTTAAATGTTTTTCTGAACTGGCCCCTTGGCCCCACTCCAGCAAAACATGTAAGCATATGCTTAACTTTAAGAATGTTTAACCCTGTTAACTTCTATAGTGTTGATTTTCTACAGTTTCCTGAAGTAAAACACAGATTTTAATGCTTTGCCAAGTCACCATCTTAATGAAGACGCAATGCCCCTATCTCATCAGTATTACAAGCCTCAGTTAAATTGGTCATACTAAGGCACAAAGAGTAGAGCTACATATACTATGAGGAGAAAAAAATCCGTTAGAAATGCCTAGCCAAATGGTAAATACTGAAAACTAAGTACTTAAAAAAATGGATTCCAAAATTATGTAAGCCAAGTTAATGCCTCAGTTCATCCAGGACTCAAGCACTTGATGTGCTTTAAACACATTGCTGTGCTTTCAGCACGTTGCTGTTTATGTTTATACTTAGGCATGTGCTTAAGTACTGTGCTAAACTGGTCCATCAATATACACCTTCCCTTTTATACATCAGATAAAGTAAAATCCTTCGGCTTTTGTAAATCATGTTGCTTTGCCTAAGATATCAGATGACTGGCTCTACTTTGATGCTTATATGTGCACAATAAATCCGGACATAAAAATCAATAAAAACGTTTAAACCTGTGAGGTTGTAGAAGTGCACCTTGGAAAAAGTCAAATGTTAAAAAAATGAATCTCACAAAACTATGAGATTGCTGTAACAGGCAAAGAATTGTTCATCTACATATGTATTCAGGTCCTTTACACAGGAGTTAAGCAAGTTTTGGTAAAATAACTAGTACACAACCTTTTCAATGATGTATTTTTCTAGATTTGTCATGTTTATACATTGCTATGCAAATGAACTTTTATACAATTATCTGCAGTATGTCAAACAACCAACATACTATTTGGTCATGGGTTTGGAATTTTATGGAAGTAGTGGAAATTTTCACTTAAAAAATAGGTAAATATGCTACGTTCAGTGCAAAGATTAATGATGTATATCTTTACAAAGCAGTCACAGGGCTATGTTTTGTTTATGCAGGATGGCATGCTATATGCTAAATATATCAAAGGTGTATGTTACCATAACGATGCATCATTCCTCAGCTATTAATCTAAACTGCAGTGTACATGTATATTTAATAATCCTCAGAAAGTCTGTAAGACTTATTTACATTTTCTATACATACTGCATCTTTAAAGACCTTTTAATGTTGGCCACTAATTCTATACCATCAGAGTGCTTTAATATAAGTAAAAAAGATTATACAATAGTATGAGACAAATCAGCACTCGAAATGCTAATAAGGATGTTTTACCCTTAAATTGAGGTTCTAAACCAATGTCATTTTTTAACTTTGAGAGTGCAGTGCACTGAAGACATCATATTTAAAATATCTGAAGAGCTGAACATCATACACAGGATATGTTGCAGTTCTTCCAGTAGTCTGAACTGCAAACCATAAGAATAAAGAAACAGCAAAATGAGGAAATTGGTCATAATATCAGTCTCTTATAAATAAACTTGGCACTTATCTGAAAAATTAGTTAATAGAAACTTCCAGCATGCAGTGTTAAGCTATTGTTTTCACTTGTAACGTATGCTTAGAAACTGATAAATATTTATCTTTCTTTCACTACAGTAACTTATGTCTCAGAAGAAAAACTGCAATTGCTTTAATGATATGTTTTCTTCCATCTTCATGGCATGCCATCAGAAACAACATTTGTAAAAAAATAATTTTGTTTATTAACAGGGAACTGCTTGCAAAAACTAGGGAAAAATATGAAAAGAAAATGAATTTATAAAAAAGTCTGAAAGAACAAAGCAGAGACTTTATAATATCATCATTTAGAATCTATGAACTGAAATGTATTTTTAAAGGCAAAGTTAATGCCTCCCTTTGAAATCCTCATGTTAAAATCAAAACCACAACTTTAACAGAAGACAGACATAGGTACTGTATGAAGAATTACAGCTTAGAAAATTAATAAAAATAGTATCTAAAACAGTATTAGTAAGATATGAAGCTCATTCATTAATGGTCTCTGTGATAATATATCACTGAAAATGTTGCATGAAGGACAGTCTTTGATAGGATTATGTACAGTATAATAGCAAGATATTGAAATTAAAATTCACTTGGAAGATACATCTTGTGAACTGAAGGGTAAGAAGATAATAATGGTAACATTAATAATAATAAATAACAAGTATAAAATGATTCACATAAATAGAATTTCCATCAGCAACCATTATTGTAATTATGGGAATGATAAAGTAATAATCTACAGTAAATAGCTAATCTTTATTGATTCACTATTTAATTTCTTTTTTTAAAGGGCTTTAGAATTGCTGTCAATAACAATAATGTGTACATGGGGGAAAGTTATGTAGAGAATAAATGATAAAAACAGTATTGTGTAATCTGTTTCTGAAGAATCTTTTGAAGATATTTATGTTGTTTGGTGCAGTAAAAGAAAAATCTTAAAAGAATTTCCCCACCTATTTAATGAATGCTGTGGGATTTCTTCAACACATGGTTACGGGCGTTCCAGAGGCATATTGGGAAAATTTAGAAAGTTCAGTACCTGCTTTTTTAATCACACCTCTCTCTAAGGTAAGAACAGCTCTCCATCAATGGCAGCTATGAAGAAAAAACAGACCATAAACTGTCTGACCCTACAGCAGCCCTAGAGGCAATTTCACAGCCAACAGCAAAGTTAGCACCAGAGGCAACCAGAAGGCCAACAAAGAGGGTGAATAAGAGAAATTCTAAGGAACTAACTACGATGCTGAGCAAATATATTCTAGAATTTAGCATACGGGTACCAAACAAACCTTCTGTGTGGCAGCAAGCATTAGCTCAGAAGGACAGACAAAAGAAATGCAGGACCTCATATGAGCAACTGAAGTGTTGATCATATAGTGCCATTGAAAGCACGGTCCAATTTCAATTGCTTTTGAATTCATAGAAGAATAGGGAATAACTTATGATATGCCTAAAAAAAAAAACCAACCCAACAATGTAGTCCCGAGAGAAAGACTAGATTTTAATTCATAAAGATTTTCTCTTTAGTCATTTAAGATATTCATCATCCTAGCAGTATCTTTTGATAATTAATAATGTAGATGGCCTTTGATCATCCACATATGAGTATTTTTACAGTCTGTTTTGCTTCCATATTAAGAAGGATATTGAATAATATTAACCTGCATTGTACACTATGATTTTTCTTTTGCCTTGCATGTTGCTGTCTTATGGAGTATTGTAGGCTGCTGGTCAAAAAAAATATTTCATATAGGTGAGTAACTCCACTGTGTGATAGGGTTCTTCTCATCTAAGTAAAATCACAGTCTGCCTTGAACTACATATATTGTAATACTGCACAATATTTTTTCCACTGTGTAATGCAGAATGTATATCTGATTTTGCAAACACTTCTCATGACCTCTTAGAAATGAAGTAGTCATTGGAAAAAAAAGAAAGAAACAAATGCCAGGTTCACCATGGGAAAATAACACAAACTCAGCATGGGTCTATCTCCTTCTGACAGTTTAAATTCATGTCCTTCTCATAATGGCACATGGCCATACTGGCATAAAGAACAGAGCAAACGGTGACTGCTGCGCTCCAGATGTTCAATGTCCAAATGAGCTATGTTGTGCCTCCAAGGTGGTGGACTCAAAAATGGGATGCCTGGCTAAAAATCTGGCCCTCATAAGTTTGCGTTATTGTCAGTTAGATAGAAAACATATAAAGGAAGGTTCCTGCTTAAGTGAGAGAAACTGGCAATAATTTGAAATGTTTGATATACTCAGAAGTGCAGCAAAAGGACACCTCACCTTGAGGGCAGATGTCAACACTATGATATACATGTGGTAAAAAAGCAAAATGTTTTTATTGGCATGAAAAAGCAACCAGAAATATGTAGCAATATATATATATTTTTTGGGGGGGGAGTTGATATTTCCCACTGTACTCATTCCCTGGAGGGGCCAGCTGACATGATGCAGAGTCCAGAGAGAATACAGAGCAAATCCTGTGTGCAGACAGAGTGAAAAGACCCAGATTACACAGCTAAGGTGGGTACATGGGAGAAATGTTGTGCATACATACATGTATATACGCAAGGGAAAAACACCTAGTCCAATTATCTAACAGTAGTAAAAGGGGAACTCCCCAAAATTAATATGCCATACATTTAAAAACAATAAAGAAAATGTCTATTTAAAAAAAAAAAATAACCCATAGGAGTTAGTGTTGTGAGTTATCTTTAGACATGTGCAGGATTCAGATCATTTAGGTGCACAACAAAACACTCCACACTAGCATCACAATGGATAAAATATTCCAAAGAACAGCAAACTATGTGTGTGACTATCAGTGCAAAAAATGGCTGCTGTTGAGATCAGAACTTCCCTCTGGGGACTCGTGTCATAATTATCTGTTAGGGGTTTCTTGAACCCCTCTCTGAAACATATGGCATTAGCCCCTTCTGGAAACAGGACAGCAAAAAACCTTGACCATATTCCTTAGCTATTAACAGTTGCTTTGATTTCCTATAGACTTAAAAGAGGATAGACTAATTTAACTCCAGCCCCTGTTAGCCAGGTTCCTCTTTTAATTTTTTTTATAATTTTTCGTCTGCCTTAGTGGACATTTTCCTGAAGTAAGGAGTGAGGGACTATGACATTTGTAAATGTCTTCGCCACGTGACACAGATTATTCTGATAATTATTCATTATTCAAAACCATAAGAATAATTACTGCTTTCAAATACTCTGCAAATCATAAATGCCTATATCAGGGTTATCTTTAGGCAGGTTTCCAGGATGTTATTTCCAAATGGAGAATTTTCACAAATTCGTTTTCTCCTGTTCTGAATTAATTTATCTTTAGAAGTACCAGGGTGGTCAGTTTTTACTTGAACGGATCTTACCTTCTTTTCAGGTAGAGCACTAATTTATGAAGGGGGTGGGAGTCCAAGGACTAAGAGTCAGTTGCATCCAACAGCTAATGGATGGAAAAAAAATTAAGTGTGAATAAGTATGCAAGATTATACACGCTGTAAATGGGCCATGCAATTTTAAAATAAAGCCCTAAAATTCTGCTGCTCAGGCTATTGTTAATTAGATCATTTAAATCTATTAAAAAATAACTACTGAATTCAAGCTGTTCCTTTTTCCGTGCTTTATTTCTGTTGATGATTTCTTGTAAAAGTAAAATGATCTCACAGTTATATGATTGCTCTATCCTTTAGTCTAGATGCATTGTATAAACTATAATGCAGTACAGATGTCAACCTAAGAACTAAATAGCTTATATTTCTAAAGAACCATGAAAAAATATTAACACTATAGAAACAATGGTTCAGTAATTACTTTTTGCTGTGGAGTGAGGTTAGGCATTTATCCTTATAGCTCCCTAATACACTTAAAGTCAGCACTGCCCCTGTGGTCCTTTTACCTTTGTTGATAAATGTATTGTACAGGATACCTTGTCTGACCACTACAGTATTTGAGGTCATGCTAGGCTGTTAGCACAAATGGTGTGAACAATAGTTTATATACCACTTAACTCCTTGGGAGAAACAGTTAACCTTGCCAGAGAGGACAGATCAGTCATGTACAGTTATTAAAGTCTAGAAGGTTTTGTTATGCTCTGAAATACTTTTGTAGAACTACAATACTCTGGTATGAGCTTTACCAAGCAGGAAAGCAAGAAAGTCAACAATTATCTTGGCTGTCTTTGAAAGGGATATTAAAGTTTTCAACAAAAGGTTTTCACAGACTTACTATATGAAGCACACACAAACAAATTTTAATATATTTAATCACTAGGCTTCCTAAACAACAGCAATCAGACAATAATATATTAAGCCACTGCTTTAAAATATACCAAGTTTACTAAAAAAACCCCTTGTGATTTTGATGGCCTTGGAATGGGCAGTCAGCAACAAAAAAAGAGATCTCCTGGATCGGTTTTCAAAATCATGCTGAAACTTCATAAATGACACAGATGGCCATCATAATTTAATTTTATTTAATCAGCAATTAACCACAAAACACACCTTCCAAGCAAATATCCTTTTTCAGAATTTTTCATGAATACAAAGGACAGAGTAAACAAAGAACAAAACCCAGTAGGGGATTACTAAGGACTTATCAGTTACTCTACATACAGATGGCAATGACACTGCTGTTAGCACAGATGGACCCAGTTTCATGATGTAATAAGCTGTACCCACACTGTTGTTTATTTCGCTGAACTGATTGGCAGATCCAGCCACGTATTGGCACTTTTAGAAAACACAAAGCTCAAGACAGCTCAGGTTCAGGTAGCCTCATCCGTCTGCAGTTGGGGTGCATAAGCCTCTCAGTCCCTGTATCTGTGAGTGTTTTTGTAATCACCCAAAAAACACTAACCACCACTGAATCTTTACATTTTTAGGGTTAACTCAGAATGCTGGTTCAGCTATTTTAGTCTTGCCTGCAATCTTATTCAACATGCTCAAATTAATCAGTTCCTCTCCTGAATTTCTGGGTTAACATCCCTATATTCCAATGAAAAGGTGTTACTTACATAAAGGGGACCCCAGATACGGTTTGAGGTTATGGAATATAGGTCACCCTTCACTAATCAATCTGCCACATGACACATCCTTGCTACACGTGCTTCCATCCTTTCTTCCTGGACATATCCTCAAGTGGACCTCTCTCGGATTCTGCCTGGATAGTTGATACCTAACTATACACCTGAGCTGGCAAAGACTCACTCAGCCTCAGGGAAGCTCCTTCTACTGGCACAATGACATCCCTTAACATCACTGCAGTCTTCATATCCCATCAGGAAACTCTACCTTGTTTTAGGATAGGTGGGAATATACATGTTCCAGAATGAGCTCCTGGGGCAGAAAAAAACTCCGACACTTCCAGGTGTGGATTCAAATACATGCCTTCATGAATAGAGTTAGTTGTCCATGTACATATTTTCTATCAAGAACTATTATCTCATTAAGTAATAATATGCACTATATCTTAAAGAGAAGGACGTGGAGAACAGTGAGAACAGGAAGAAATCAGTTTGTTACCACTGCCTTTTAAAATCTCTTAACTAGCAAAATTAAACCATGTCTCTTTATTTATTTATTGCACTTGTAAAAAGATTAATGGGGATGTGATTCCTTCAGGCTTTTACATATAACCCTATCACACAAAGAACAAAATTATACAGTGCAGCAAACGAACTAAATTAGCTACATTTATTTAAATAACTGCTATAGAGGAAACAATAAATCAACAAGAATCCTCACAAAAATGTGTTTACAAAGTGTCTTGTAATTTGTTTTAGCAAGGACACAGATTTCTAGCTCTTAGCTAAGCTTGCTCCTAACAGTCTATTATCATATCAACTGTTAATGAGTATTTGCTATAGAGAAGCATTTCTAGCAAAAAAAAGACTATGTGTAACTTCTGCCTTACTGTCCTTTAAGACATAACTGGCAACCCTACATGAAATAGATTTTCCTAACAAACATTTTGTCAAAGACTTCTAATAACTTGGGAGACAATCAAAATTAACTGACAGTGCTTTGGTAAATCAGAAAAAGAGGTTATCTGAATGGTCATAATCATGCAATTATGTCATCTTCACTGTATTTCAAAAGGCTGTATCTATATCTAGTCCTATATCAGGAGTGAGTAGGGGGAGCTCTAATGCTGAACCTGTGATGTATTCATAAATCAGTACTTTCAGAGCCTGTCATGGGCTCCATAATGAGGGTCATTATTCAGGCAGAGTGTCAAAACTACTATCAAAGGACCTTCTCAGAATCACAATCATTCTGTTTCTTGTTAAATAAGCAATGTAGTACACAAAAATGGCAAACAAGAAGCAGGTCAATTTGGTACAGTATGAGGGCACAGAGACCTCTAGAGTAATTTACCCTCTGGGAATTCTGATGGCTTGTGAGATAAATTATATACACCCTCAGAAAAGATTAATGGTGATAAAATCCCAAGAATATTTTCAGAAAAAAAAAAATGTCCATATGTACATATGGCAACTTCAGTAACAAAGAAGACATTTTCTAAAGCAGAACACTTAATTATTAGAACTGCAAGTACCTCTCTGGAAAGCCACTAAATCTTATTACAAAGCTGGCAACATTCAATGGAAATATATTATTTCAATTTACTGAAAGAGTTTATAAAAAAAAAAAACAAACACCACAACAAACAAACAAACAAAAACAGCCTACAACTTTTCTGCATTAAAAAGAAAGGTGATAAAGGGAAGACTCTGTCAAAAATGGATTTACTGAGACAGGCTATTATTGACTACATTTTATTATAAACAATAAGAGATACAAGAGGACTTATTAACAGAATGTCATCTGGACATTTGACCATGATGGTAATAAGAGCAAATTATTTGTAAGTGATTGAAGGCTGTATTCAAATCACATGGCATAGGTGCCTAATTTAGGCACTGGCATCACTTCCCTCCTTTCGCTTTAGGGAACAAGAATGTAATAGCCCTACATGTGAAATAGTCTGAATTGCTCATTCTTCCTTGAACTAAAACATTACATTAGTAATGGGTAAATTAGGCACCAGTGAAGGCAGTCTAAATTCTGGCTCAAGATGACTTCTAGATACTACAGTGGCCAATCATTTTGAGATTAATAGTCAACCTCTTCCGACATCAATGAACTTCAGTGTCTCAGAAGATTACGCTTAAGCAAAAGCTCTTTATTTTCCCCTGTTGATTAAGTATCTGTGTTGAGAGTATGTATGATATCAATTTATAGTTTGCATATACACATGTGCAAAAGCATATATGTATGTATGTAATTCCATGGGTATATTATTACACAGCATAACTCTGAAACAGAAACATACTGTAGTGCAGAAATTCCACTGCAATCTCTTTTTGTAGGGCTTCTTACTTCACTGGTCTGAGGCTTCTCCTCATGCTTTGCCTAAGAAACAGTAAAATGGGCAGAATTTAGCTTGGTCCATGACCTTATGCAGTCACAGTCTTCAAAGATGGATGTTCAGAGGTTCAGATTCAGACACCATTTGAATACCTCTGGTGGCAAAGACTTTCTCCCGTGCTCATGCAGAGCACTGATGACTTTAACAGGGCTTTTCTGCAAGTTGGAAGTTACTGAAGAAATGCCACAATTGTGCCTAATACAAATCACGAAGTCTGAGAATTTCAAGTGAGTTTCTAGGCACGTAGAGCTCTTGAAACTCAGCCATCTTGTAGAGTTGCCCTATTATTATTTTTGACTCTTAAGTTTTTTGTTAAATTTCTACAATTCAGTCATGTAGATGTTTTATTTGCATGCACACTTATATGGCATAGCTTTATGATACAGACTGATAACATTTTTTGTATATCCTTTAAAGAAATAAATAAATTGTGGGTCAGAAGATATAAGTTTGCTCCTTTTCTCACATTACCCTTATTAAAGAGCAAGGTAAGAAGTAGATTAAAAACCAGTCCAACTAAGTGCCTCATAAATCCCTCAGCTTCACTTTACCAAACTGAATTTTGTCTGACAATAAATCCTACCTTGTCTAGACTTATTGTTTAAGTAAATTTGTATCTGTGGAATAATCAAAAGCAAACCAATTATATTCAGGCATCTTTTTTATCCATCTGTTTGGATATAACTGTCTATTAAATGGTGTTTGCATATGAAGTAATGTTCTATTGTATGCATAGGTACTCAATTATTTAGATTATACATTTGAATAAACTGTTCAGTTAAAGGAGTACCCTTGTAATGTAGGACAATTACATTTTCTAGCACAGTTTACAGGTTATTAAACTAATATCAGTTTGGCCAACACAGCTGGATATAGGATCCTAACCTTCACCTATGAAAGTTCTTTTCTTTAGGGGTACATTTTACCCCTACAATTATCAGTCATTGTTAGTCACTTCAAATTACATCAAATTATGGAAAAGGGTTATAGAAAAAGTCTTGTGTGAATAGAGACTACAAAAAAACTCTAATTTCCTACTGAAGACTGTGCATTAAAATGTAGGTTAGCTTAATGTAGCTATAGAAGTCCTGTCTATATACATGATGGGTCAGTCTAAAAGGTTCCCCGTTCATAAAAAAATCACTTTGTCTGGCCAGCATAAGAAAATCATGCTGCATTGTCATGCTGTGAAAGAGCAGTTCACTGAGTTTCTCATCTTTGTACCAATCAGAGAATGACTATCACATTATTTCAAAGGAGAGTGGTTGTGTTGATTTCAAAGATAAAGAAAAGAAATAAAATAGTATTAAACACCCAGAAATCCGTAAGTGTTTGTCAATCCTTGAAGTAAGTTTTCAGTGACTAATTATGAATATCTGCTCTGAGTGGGGAGGGGGAAGAAAGAGAGCAACAAAGATGTAATAAAATAACCTCACAGTTTCAGCATTTTGGGCAACTTCCTCTGCCTTTTACCTTGTAGAAGGTGTACTTTGCACATGTACAAATGGACTTTAAATAGAGTCTGTTCTTCTGCATCTGTTATACAGCTGTTTGTTCAAAGGGGCAGAACAGATATTTATGATTATCATCTATCAGTGAAACGATGCTGAGAATCTGGAGCTGTGTGGTGTTTGTCCAGTTTGCACTTTTGCTAATGTTCTTCACTGAATACTCTTTCTGTTCTTCCCTTTGACCATCATTATTCTGAAATAACTACCTGGAAGCAAGTGAATGCACAAAAGTTGAGCTTGTCTTACAAGGACTAATCTTCAGAGATTCCTCCGTACTCAGTGTAAGTAGATAAGGCCTACTGGTAACAAGTCAGAGCATCTGAAATGAGCTTCTTACTCTAAATCTCTCTCAGGAGAGTCTGATCTATCTCCATTGATGATCTCGCGACTCAATACATAGTGATGGCCAATACAATTTAATTTTTCACTATCTTGATATTAAAGAAGTACCATGGTACTATTCAGTAAAAGGGAATTAACAAACGAAATATCCATTCAATCAAAAACATTAACTGTACGGCATGAACAGCCCACTTAACCTCAGAATGCTATAGATTTGTGTGTGATCACATGGTTGTGTAATTTGTCATTTTTCTAAAGTGTCACAGAATGTATCATCTTTTCCACGAAACTAGTTGCTCTGCTTACAGCTAATGGCTATTTTACTTTGCCTGACAGCAGTTCCTCTCCTTAGCAGTTTTCCTCTGAAAGGACAGCTTAGTGAATGCTGAGAGTGTTCACTGCAGCTGGATTTCACAGGGAAAACTGCAAAGCCTAGCAACAATTTGCTCTTACATTCAGATGGAAGCTAACAGTCTAGACTAACAAGACCAATAAGTTGCTTTGGAAACTCCACAATGAGCCCAGAAGAAGATGGATTTTTTTTTCTAGTAGTAGGAACATCTAATACCTGTGAAGTTACTTGCATGGAGCTGGCAAACATTGTGAAAAAACAGATTCACAGCTACCGAGGGAAAACCTGCTAAAGTGTTTGTCTACAAAGTTAGGAAGTATTGTCTGATCACTTCCCCTTTTCTCCAGCTAAAAGTTGCTCAGGTCCATCTGGGTTGGGCATGTATCTTCATAAAACCTTCTTCACTGCTAGTTCCACAGAGGACTGGACATGCAGTTGCCTCATTCTCTGTTCAGTGATGACTGGCTACCAGCTGAGCACACCCCTGGGAAGGACAAAGTGATGCTTGATCTATGTTAAGAATACTGCAGGAGGAGAAGACACGTTGCAGATTCCAGGCTGAGGTTTGGCTAGCTCACTTCAGCTTTCTGCCATCCAGCATGAAAGCAGAGATACTTCTGATTCAGACTGTGGTCTTGAACTCCATTTTATTTATTTATCCTTACAGTCATTCCAGGGGACAAGGAATCACAGTAGTATCTTCTCAAGTGCAAAGTGGAATTCAGCAGAGCCAATAGGACCCTCAGGAGCAAGGGAAAACTATCTTTTATAATATTAACATGCATTCACCAAGACCTTTGATGTTATTGTGGTTCTCTTGGAGTTAAGAGTGCAGAGCCCTGCTCTGGGACACCTGACATAAAGCAGAAAGTGCTGAGCAAAGGAACTGAAGTTTCCACATCTCCGTCTTCATGCCTGTAGAAAAGCAGCTGATGAGGAAACGTGGTATTAAATGCTGTCATGCAGAGCCAGTGATGAGGCAGCCTGATCTCCTGAGGATGCAGGAAAGTCATATGAGGAAGTCACATCACAATTACTATGGCTCATTGTCATTTTGTTACCAATGAAATAACCTACCAGCTTTCAAAGGCTGAATAATATTTTGATTATTTTTCCCACCATAAGGAAATACAAAATTATGTGACGATAGCGTGCAATATATGCTTTTTGATAGAACTACAAGCATGCATATATGAATAGCTGAAAGACTTCCAAGTTAAAAATTTTAGTCTTCTAAATGAGACTTAAAATTCAGTAATCACTGGCTGGCTACATTTGTTTCATATATGCTTCTATTTTCATTAATAACACTTTGAAATGTGCCCTTTTAGATGGTGAAGTGTATTTTTAAAATTTTGTGCTTATGGCTACTGTTTCTTTCTTTCTTCTTTCTTCTTTCTTTTTTCTTTTCTTCTTTTTTCTTTTTTCCTTTTTTCTTTTTTCTTTTTTCTTTTTTCTTTTGTCTTTTGTCTTTTTTCTTTTTTCTTTTTTCCTTCCAACTTTTAGGGTGCAGAATGGAAATAATGATGCAAAACTTGAACACTTTGCTTCACAGGTACATTTTAAGCTGTAGGCCCTATCTGAAATACTCTTTAACCAGATCTACTCCTGTCAAACTTTCCAGTCTCAGCTTCATCTCTCCTGAAATTGAATTATAAGATAAAAATAAGTAAATGCTCATTCTAGTAAGCTAGGTGTGTCTGGTTAAATCCCCCTATGTATATTTCTTTTCCCTTTGATAGAAGCCTTCAGAGTTCTGGTACAAAATTACTCTTGACTCTTGCCAACTATTCCACCATAACCCTTCAGTCTTACATGTACTTCACTCCCTTCAGGTCACTTGCAACTGGCATCTTTTCCTTTGTGTTCAGCAACCCTTCAGTTTTCTGCAGGCCTGTTCACAACTGAATTGACACTAAAGAAAGAGTGGATAAAGGCAGACCTGAAGTCTGTGCATAAGATAGGCAGAGACTTGTGTTCCTGAATACAAATGGGTCAAAAAATGTATTCTCAGAAGGTGGTAAGAGACCTGGTCCAGGGTATTATATTACTCTCAAGGAGCTGCACCTTTTGAAATATATCAGAAACTCTACCGCTGTGAAGAAAACCTGGAAATACCTTGTAAACCAGCTGTGATAAACGACTGCATAGTAGATACTTCAGACATATATGGGCAAAGACCTACAGACAGGACCCCTGTTATTTCTAAGACCCCTTCAGTGAGAGTTGTTGGCAACACCCCCAGCCATCACAGTATGATGGTGGTCTTTCTGCCAAGGAACCATGCGGTGGCTTGGAAATAGTTGAAAAGCGGCAGATCTTCCGAGATGAACCTCCTGCTCTGTACTCCTCCCACCTCCCAGACACACACTGTGCATTTTTTTTTATATGCAAAGGGAAGATATGGGCCTTAGGGATCTATTAATGAATAACTTATACAATGTTTACATGTGGATTTTTAGGTAGTTTGCTCAGAAGTGTTTTGAATTGACTGTATGGAATTGGTATTCATCATAACGAGCTTCTCTGAACAAAACAGGACTCTGCAACATGTAGGGGTCTGTGGTCTGAAGGAGCAGCTGAGAAGCAGCAATCAAGCACAAGCGGAGACACCACCAAGCATGTGAAAGAAAAGGATTGGGAGGGATATGAAGCAGCACAGGAAACTTGCACAAAGTGCAAGTTGTTATTCACTGTTAATTGTTCAAATGCCTTGGGTGTTGCTGGTTATGTCCTCTGAATTTGGCATGAAAAGACTAAAAAGTCAATCAGCAAAGACAGAAAAAAGTGCAGACTCAAATGTTAAAAAAATAATAAAGCGGGAAATGAAGTTAATCACACATGGTTGAACCTCATCTTTCCTGTTAGTGAGCTTTCTGATACATTGATGGTGTCCCTTTTCTTACCTATAGACAAACTTTGCCACACTTCTGGTTACTGTAATGACAGCTGAGAGAACTATGATGCACTCCAGAAACCCTGGATAATCATGCAAATTTGGGTTGACATGCTCTCCACACACTTAAACTTCTGACATGTCAGTGAACACAATGTTCTCAAACATCATCCTGCATTTTGGTTCAAAAGTGGTCATTTGTAATCTGTATTCTGTATATCACAACATTGATCAAAAAAGCAGAAGAAGAAAGAAAAGAAAGAAAAGAAAAGAAAAGAAAAGAAAAGAAAAGAAAAGAAAAGAAAAGAAAAGAAAAGAAAAGAAAAGAAAAGAAAAGAAAAGAAAAGAAAAGAAAAGAAAAGAAAAGAAAAGAAAAGAAAAGAAAAGAAAAGAAAAGAAAAGAAAAGAAAAGAAAAGAAAAGAAAGAAAAGAAAAGAAAAGAAAGAAAAGAAAGAAAGAAAAGAAAGAAAGAAAAGAAAGAAAGAAAAGAAAGAAAGAAAAGAAAGAAAGAAAGAAAGAAAGAAAGAAAGAAAGAAAGAAAGAAAGAAAGAAAGAAAGAAAGAAAGAAAGAAAGAAAGAAAGAGAGATTAGTGGGATGAAAAGCATGGATAGTCTAAACGTGCTGTGTATCCAAATGCTCCTGGAGAGCAGGCAAGATAAACTCTGTAAAAAGAGCTCAGAAAATTCCAGAAGTTAAAATGCTCAGTGGTTGTGTTAGTAAATTAAAAACAAACAAACAAACAAACAAAACCAAAAACCCCAACATTTTTATTGCAAATAATATGCCCTGCTGATTCCATGCTCAGTTGGCTTTGAGTGTTGAGCCAATCCAAGGTCCAAGCGGAAAAGCTATAAATTCATAGAAGAATTAAGAACAGCTCTTTGGAATCTACAGAGAATTGAAAGAAGACCAAGACTTGTCTGCTATGAGTACCTGTGCCCCATTGGAAGCAATCTTAACATTTACTATTTGGCCAGGAGATGAAAACACTAGTCAGCTATTTACTGGGACACTATAATGCTACTGACTATAAATATCCTCAGACTTTTATTTGCCAACAAGCCCCTGAAATGGTGCCATTTGCTGCGGTTCTCAAAACTCTAGTGTCACACACATCTATGTATTTGAGCACTGCCAGAGAAATGGAGAAGCAGTCTGAAAGAAAATCACAGGGGGAACTCCTCACAACGTTGGTTTTTTTTTTAAATACAAAGCATATTAACACTTTTCATTTATTTACTTACATGATGAAGGTCGACAAAGGCAGGAAAGCCTGTATAAAGAACATTTATGGGTTTGCTAACTAGTTTTTCTGTTGCTGTTGTGGGTTTATTTGTTTGCTTTTGTTGTTGCTGTTGTGTTATTTTTGTTTCTTTTTGTTCTGTGGTTTTTTTGGTTCTGTTTTGTTGGGTTTTTTTTATTATTTTCTTTCAAAGGCATATAAAACTATGGCAAAAGTGCACAAGCTTCTGTACATCAAAAATATTTGTTAACAAATGTATGTTATCCTACTTTGACACTGTTGCAAATACATTACCAACATTTATGCCTAAAAAAGTAACCTTAGGATTTGGTTTTTCTAATGTTCTGAAAAATATCCTGAAGACATAGCATTTTGTCCCATTTTTCAAAGAGGTTTTGAGATATAGGAACAGAAGAAGCCTGTTAGTGATTGAACATAATACTCATCAACATCCCCTTCCATTATAACAGCAGAAAATTTGAGAAAAAATTTTGAAGTGAATTGTAGTGTTTAATAAATGAGAACAAATCTTTGTTATCACAGCAAAAATTTTGTCTAGTTTAAGTGTTTATTAGTAATTAAAATACCATGTGAGCAGGCAGATCTTTAAAAAGCAACCAATGTTTATGCAGTGAGTAAAAAAGAAACAAACTGGTGACAACAAATATAAGAGTGAGAAGAACAACAACTCAGGTCACACAATCAGGATCCAATATCCAATTCAAAACACATATTTTACTTCTTTTTCTTTGCTGTAGCTGTGTCTAATTAAGGGATTCTTGCTTATTTTCTGACAAAGTTCCATCTCAAATGAAATGAAAGGGATGGTTCCTGTGACTGTCACAAAGACTAAGACATCACTGAAATTTAGAGCTTCGCATTTGCTTTGTAATGTTATGGTTCAAGAGGGAACAGAAGCCCCAAATCTGATATCAGCAGCTACCCATATGGCAAAGGAGAACTAGAATTCCCCAAATCCCTTTCAATAACTTGCCAAGTGCTATTTTTAACATAAAGGTGAAGGGTGTACTCTGAGAGAAGCATTCACTTCATCAGACACAAGACTGCTAACAAAGCTGTCACCTCCACCCCTCCCACAGCCACCAGTGTCACCATTTGCAGTTCCAGTGCCAGCACCTTCAGCACCTCAATCATCTCTGATGCTGCCCCCTCCATCACCAGCACCGATGAATTTCTCACCATTACTGCTCCTGATACAAGTCTCGCCAGCAGCCCTTTTAAACACCTTTGAGCTTCTCCTTCTCTCTCTCTCACATTGAAACATTCAACTGACAGTCTATTTTTTAAACACTCAGGTGCTGGCTTTTAAAGCATTTGATATCTCTGGCATTTCAGCTCCTTCCTTCACACCTTCTGCTCATAGGGCCAAGTGATATGTGAGGAATTTCTTTTGGTTTCCAAAAAAAATGTCCTTTGTTTTCTTTTCACAAGAATTCACCTCATGCCCATGTTTAGTTGAAGAAAAATAAACTTTGTACAGTATTATCAGAAAATATCGACAGAGCACATACACTGAATTTCTGAAAGACAAAGGATTTTTCAGTATTAAAAATGGCTTTAATTTGTAAAAACTGGAAATTTGCCAGAATGGCTTGCTTGTTAATTTAGCCATTGAACAGAGACCTTAAATTGTTGTTTGTGAGACTTCTACAAACATCAGAGGTGTTTTTCTCTTACTTATCTGAATGTATTTTTAAGTCAGAGAGTCATTAGAAAAATTAATTATTTTTCAGCTCTGAAATATGTACATTGTTCTTCATGCTGAATACAAAGTCTGCTGTATAGCTTTTCCCCAGGATCTGTGAAACTGTAGAATAACGGAGTGAATGAACAAAGCTAAAACTGAATGGGAAGAACTAAATACACATCCTGCTTCAGCAGCTGTTTACAGAAAGTGGGCATCTCTTTCTTGTTTGTAAAAGCTGATGACAAATACAAGCACCTCAGTCCATGCACATTTTTCTAATGAATTACTAATTTCCCTAATGGGCATAAGAACTAGGAAAACGAGATGCCATAATTAATTTGGAACACAGTAAGTTCAGGGAAACTCATCTGTCCCAGTAAACTGAAAATCCTTGCAAACCCTGTATTAAATTACAAAATCTACAAGATAGCTCACCTTTGACTACAGGGTAAGGTGGATGTGTTTCTTGATTTCATTCTCTGTGCTCAGCAGATTTTAGCTTCAGTGTAAATTACACACTTTTTTTTAGCAATTGAAATATTTTTATTTGTTCAGCACTTCGTTTGAGTCCATGGCACTTTGCAAGAAGATATGTTGTCTTTAAGAAAAGGGCTTAATGCTGCTTCCTAGAACCCTGTGCAGTTACTAAGAAGCACTGGAGCTCCTATTTGAGGCTCTCTCTAAATTCAGGAACCTACATTTATGATCTTTAGTCAGATCACACTCAGAAGAATTCGGAGAAATTATTTAAGTCTGTGGAGAAGATATTTGATTTGTCTTCAAGGAAAAGACTAACCTAAAGTCCTCAGAGTACTTGACAGTGTGAGATAGTTTTAGAAGAGTCTGATTGTCACAGATTTGACACTCATCTGTTTTTAAAACTGGGTGATTTTAAGCTATTTCAGTCTGAGCCATCAAAGTAATTAATAGTTTCCAAATGTCTTTGACACTGAATTGAATAAGTCATTTGGCCTGGCAATACATGAAATAGACCAAGAATTTGACCCTGCCTATTTAAGTGGAAAGAAATCCCAAGGGAAGGAAGAGGCAAAATATTATCCATCTTCCTCAGTCCTTCACTGGATTCAGCTGTTCCCATCAACACAGAAATCACAAGCTCTTATTTCTGCAAAAGCAGATTATGATCAAGTCAATTACCTATGTTCGTGTCTCTTAGAAATAGAGATTTTTTTTAAACTATGGCTTGAACTAATTTATTTTTTAATTTAATACAACATTCAGCCATCTGAGTTTGTTTGTCTTCTTTTTAGGTCATGTTTACACTTTCCATTTAGGGTGTTTTGATTAAAAATGTTTACTTTAATGTCGTATCAGCATGTGATGGTAAAAAAAAATACTGAGTTTGAAATATGAGGTCCCATATCTCTTTGACTAGTAGAAGTGCAACACAGGAAGAAAGATCAGATGACTGGAGGAACATTAAAAAACCAAACAAACAAGTAGAAGAGTGAGTGCTGATGAAGTAAAGAAAACAGTAAATTCCTGAGACAAATTAGTTTGAGAGTTCAATAGAATGCTGAAAATACTAGCCTAATCCCATGTACAATTTTTAAGAGCCACAGCTAATGCCATCACTTTATAGAAGCAAATGCAAAACTTGATTAGAACTTGACATTCTGAGTTCTTCACAGACATTGCTGACTGTCAGCAAATACAGCCTCAGAACAGCACTATCACTTACAAAATGGTGCTCACCACCCACAGATTTTCAAGTTGACCTGTTGTTCTTATAGAGGATAATGTGCAAAACAACACTGAGGGATGTAAGACTGTTCTGTCTAACTGCTATGATGTGACTGTCTCATGAATTCTTAAAATGAACTGCATTTTCAAGTTGAATGGGGGAAGGTCAGCCACTTCAGAAACTTCGGTTATCTGCTCAAGCTATACACATATACACAACCTCAAGCTACACACCCTCTACACTGATGTCTCATTAAAATCCAGTGCTCACATATTGCTTTCCCTCTCTTTTGTTTGGACTGATGTTCTTCAAACCTCACACTCACAATGGATTCATGTAGATTTCATATTAAGGTGATCTGCTCATGTGAAGAACCAATATCCCTATTATTTATGGGATGGGAGCATGGTAAAGCAGTCTTGTATTTTTTATTACCCTCCCAGCAGAAGAAACAATGACCATGGGGCAAACTCAGACCTTTCTGAGAGTATCTTGACATCCAGTTGTGCCAACTAACTTCACTTTTGACCCAAATTATTATTTTTACTCAAGTCCGACTTTAAGCCCTTCCATATTTATCCTGGCACTTGAAATGAAACCAAAGAAATCCAGTTTACAGTTAAGTCACTGAGACAATCCCTACTCAACAATGCTTTTATGGCAGTGGGAGATAAAGGCACGATACCCCAAATATAGGCTACTGACTACAATGGACCATTCCCTGTGTCAGACCAATTTCTCTAGTTTTGCCTAAAGGCACCTTCATATTACCAGAGTGTACCTTCTACACTCTCTCCAGGAGAGTGTGATGAATTTCCTTCTTGTTCATTGCCTTTTCACTGCACACACAGATTTTTGACAGCCTGTCCTAGATGGTCTTCTAATTTGGCCCAGTTCTGTACTGCAGCCTGCTGACCCATGAACCTCTGTTTTACTGTCATTCTCATAATCCCTCAGTGACCACTTTATGGTTTGTCTCTTGTGCTCACTCAAATCTTTGCATCCTTCAATGTGTCTAGGGACCCAGACTTACAAAAGATAACATCTATTCCAAATATGTTTCCTGTATATCAGCAATACTCTTTGCAAGCTAAGTTCTACTCAAACAAATCACTTTGCAGGATCAGGGTTTTAAGTTTTAACTGAGTATCTACCATATATAACTAACACTCTTCTTCATTTCTCTAAGGGACCTGATTCGCCTTCCTAACTCTTTCTGCTGTGGGCATTCATTTACCATTCTGACATAATCTAGTGCCTCACTGCATGATGCTGATGATGTTTTTGTCAATGTGAAGAATGCAGTACAATTGTTGCAGAAATTATCTAAGAAACTGAGACCTTAATATGTACCATCTGTTGTACAAAAAAAGCTCAATGTGGTAATGCATTTGCAATACCAGAAGCAATATCTCTAAGACATGAAATGAACATATGCTGCCTAAGAGCCTTCAGGCTGACATTGAAAAAGAGAAAAGATAGTACTTCAAGGCAAATGTTGTCCCAATAGAAAGACTGCCAGAACCAATATGGCTCAGTCTATTGACAAGTCTCTGGTGAACAACATCATATAAAGACATGCACATTGTTATGGGTTGTACAGCTCTATGCCCCATTTTTTCAGCTTGGGAAAAAAAGTAGAGAACACCTTCACTGTCACACTGGCTATTCTCCTGTTTCAGATCAACAGATGTTGTCAGATGAAGACATCCTATCCATTATTCTTTGATTAACAGTTTTTTTGTTGTTGTTTTTTGAACAAGTCAATGCAACTCACACTAGCTTCTTGTACTAGGTTAAGTAAGCAGACTGTTTGGAAAGAACTGAAAGAAGCCTCTGTTTCCTAGTGTTTGTTTGGTTTTGTGGGGTTTTTTTATTCTTAAATTAATACGCTTTATACATTAAGATATCTGTGATTCTGAAGCTAAAATGGTATTGAAACTACAATAGCTAGTAATGAATTTTATACACACCAGAAGATACAGTAATTTTATTTAAAAGTCTGTTATCCTTAAAGGAAAGGGTCTAAGTTATTGTCCTGTCAGATACAGATACCAACATAATCTAAAATCTGTATTCCTTTCATAGAAGACATAAACAAAAAAACATTATGTAACAGAATGGCTATTTTTGGCTGACATTTTATTTGTCTTTCATTTAAAAAAAATATAATTGACAAGTAGCCTCCTCTAATTTTGGCAAATCAGATATATTCTCTGAATATTGGTCTTCCAAAAACATTTTGGTTTTCTAGATTTGGTGGGAGGGGCGGGAATAGATAAGGCATTTAATAAATATTTTATATACTAAATATTTGGTTTTGAAAACAATTTTACACAAGGGAGGAGTCAGGGCAACTATGGGAACTGTTATACTCTATATGTGAATTTGCTGCTGTCCATAATGACAATACCTTTCACTATGTAAAGGAATCTAGTCAGTTATTTCTGAAGTTAATGACATGGTTCTTTCAGCAGTGGTTAAAATATATTGTTTCTGGAATACTCCTGTTTTTTTCTGCTTAGAATACTCAGGGATATTTAAAGATATTACCTAATGTGTGTATTAAGCAGACTTGATTACATTTCAAATTTTCAGGTATTACTCTTGATGTCATTAAAGCTATACCAAGTAAGAGTGAAGTAATACACTGATAATATAGGTCCATGCTTGTAGACCTAGAACATAGGTGATGGAACTTATGGCTTCATACCTAAAGATTGGCAACCTTGGTAAATTCTTACAGACAAATGAGAATTCGGGAAATGCACAGAATTTCTCCTGTGGATTTTATTAGTTCCGCAGGAGGGAGTCTTTCTTCTACAGATTATAGATGCTACAAGCACACTAAAGGAGCTTGTAAACAGTGCTTGAGGAAGCTACCCTTCTTTAGATCTCAGAAACTCTGCAGGAGGTAGCTCTTTCACTACAGATCTTAGAAGCACAGGCTATTTTAAGTGCAGTATAATTCTAATTAACTACACCATCAATTATGTCAAACAAGGGCACAATCACTGACCTTTCACTAAAGGAAAAGCCATCAAAGCAGGATTTTTTAAACTATGTAAGGGAGGAGGACCAAAGGAAGACCTCGCATCACCATCTCTGGAGACTGTGGTGGATACACACATCACAAGAATAGAGGAACCTGGTAGCTAGTGAGCTTTTTCTCTGTCATGTGGTCAACAGTGTGCTCTGTAATAGGAGGCCTGATTTTTTGTAAGTTTTGCTCATTCAAGAATTTGAAGACCAATGTAGTCACTTCTTCCTATAAAGCTTCTTCTGTAAGTAGAAAAATAAGCCAGTTTCAAATGCAAACCCTTTTGAATATGCAAGTTTTAACCAAGCTGTTGTGAGAACCAGGAGAAAATAAAACAATAGAAAAAATTGTTTAAAAAAGAAATATAAGCATAAGACTTTTTTACTACACCTAATCACAATAGAAATTAATTACATAATTGTTACTGGATCTGTAAAAACACTGCAGGTAGGCAAATGAAATGTTGAACACTAAAGGCTGACAATTAGTTGACTTAAACATTGTTGTGGGACTTTTGGAGACTGCTTACAGATCCATAAAGCTTAGCATGTTTTAAAATACTGAAGCAATGATGCAAGTTTCAATATTCAGTAATTTCAGCCTTTTCAAATATAATTTTCAATGTTCTGTTGACATGGTTTAAATGTACAGACATTTGTTTGGAGGCACTCTTCTATCTTAACTTTCCTATTATGAATCTGATATGTCTCAAGTAAAATACATGGAAACCATTTCAGTGAGAAAGAGATGGTAGAACTTGATTGTCAGTTGAACAGAACTGAGTGGAGAATTAGAAGAGGCATGGAGAGAAATAGTAGAAATGAATCAAATAATGGACAAGATGAAGTGCTCACTATCCTAAACTCCTGGAGTGGTAATTTGTCTCAGCTAACACCAATTGTTAGTTGTTAACAAGTTAGTTGTTTAAGTTAATCATTTAGGCTCCCTCCCTAATCAATGGAGAGCAATAGACACCTCCAGAGAGTAATCAATCCCATTTATAACATGTTAGGATGGAATAAATAAACTCTGGAAGAGCCTAACTCTCCTCATTGACTGTAGTAGAAACCTGGATGATTTGCTTAACCTGGAGGCCTGTCTT
This sequence comes from Streptopelia decaocto, assembly GCF_964273445.1. Taxonomy (NCBI): domain Eukaryota; kingdom Metazoa; phylum Chordata; class Aves; order Columbiformes; family Columbidae; genus Streptopelia; species Streptopelia decaocto. The sequence continues at coordinate 27,997,090 of NC_138663.1, forward strand.
TTAAACTGCTGAAGTTAGATAAAATGAATTATTGTTTGCAGTATGAGGAAGAGGCACAGGGCTTAAGCAAACTCCACTGATCTTTCCCTTTGTCCTCCTCCCCCTCATTCCCATAAATATCTGCTTTGCTGACTGCCTTATCTATATTGTTCAAAAGAGTAGAGAATGTCTTCAATTTCTTAGACAATTTGATATTGTCTTATCCTCTGGTTTGCCAAAAGCTCGTGTTGCACAAAATACTGCAATTGCTGCTCTGAAATGCTTCATTTGAGTCTTGAACTGCAAGTGTTATTATCGCAAATAACTGCTGTATGCCTTCCATTTTCAGTAGCACTGACACTGTATGAGTGCAAGTCTGTTCAGACTCCAGGAAAGGTATAATAGTTTTTCTTTGGAAATCTCAACCAAGAGCTAAAACAAACAAAAAAGTATAAATTCTTAAAAAGAGGAAAAAAGAAAATGGAAAGGCTAGCATGAGGTAATGATAAGGACAGGACAGAAGTACACCTGTCTGTCTAGGGCATCTCTTTAGGGAAGGCACACTTGGCTTAAAAGGTGTGGCTACACAGGCTATAATGTGTAAAATATGCGTCTAGCACAGTGTAGGTAGTACAGCACTGGAAGAGGTCAGTTAGCATGGTTTAAAGGAAAAGCCCCACCATAGAGTATTCTAGGTCTGGGCAGCTATTATTTTCTCCAGCACAAGGTTACACAGAGAAGAATAGAAATTAATAAAAACATTGCAGAGACAGGGCCATATTTATAGTGTGCTGTTTAGATTTACTAGAAATGTTCGTTAATATAATTTAACATATTTCTTTAGGCATTGCTTTGGTGGAGAGGATAAGGATGAAGAATTTGTTCACCTTTCCATTAGTATGGTGTGATCCAGCATACGGGGGAAGAAATTGACATAACTGAAAACCACAAAGTTTCATCAGATTTGCAGTTGCACTTCACTCTGGTCTCTGCTTTGCATGCTACCATCGTTCAGTCATTCCTCTATATATTGCTGAATTCTTTAAAGGGGAATACAGAGGAATCTTTGTTAAGTATCACTTTTTTTTTTTTTAATTTTAACCTCTCAATTTTTCTATTTTATAGGACTGATTTCCCTTTTCTTGGAAGTCCTTAGTTAAAAGTTGACTCATGTACTTCCATTTTTCTTCACTGCCTCTGTCACCACTATTATTGCAACTATAGGGGAAAAAAATAAAACAAAATATAATAAAATAAAATAAAATAATAAATAAACTAAACACCAAAACAAGCTTTGTGTGTGTTTTAACTCAAAAAGCAAGGATTGTCACAACTGACATTTTTTCCTAATGTGAATCCTGCATTTTGAAGATAATTTTCTTCAGATTTTCCTTTGATGAACTGAACTCTTGTTCTTCAACATCTGAATTTTATTATTTGTGATAATGAGCACTGTTGAGCATGTGGGAAGATTTAGATCAAGTGAGATAGCAAGCCCAACCTGAACCTTGACCTTCTCTTCCAGCATCCTTCATGATGTGCTACCTAGTAGTTTTTATAAAACTGCTCTTTTTTTTTTTTCCCTCCCCCATTCATGAATAACTAAAAAAAAATTGAATTTATATTGTTTCTAGTTTACAGCAATGTACTTCACACATTTCTATTTATTTTTTTCTGACCAGCGTACAGTTACAGTAGCTGTTGTTCATTTCATCACTGAGTATATGTGACTTGTACAATGAACTGTAGTGGGTCAAATAGTGGTGACTAATAAGACTTATTCTATGTTGGAGCTAACAAATCCTTTATCAGTACTTCAACCATTCTGCTTACGTGGCCTCATTGTTAAGATTATGCCTTTCATCTATGGGAACTAATCCCTTTCATATACAATTTTAGCAAGAAGCTTATAAAATGTGTATTAAAGCAGTATTGACTTGTCCAACAATAAAAAGTACAATTAGGCTTCCAACACAGAGCATTACTAATTTGCATAAAAACCTCTCTAACCCATTCCTTTTACTGCAGAATGTAACCAAGAGGTTACATTCTGTACCACACACCAGTAATTTACTGTAAAATCAGTAGATAGCTGTACCTGTGTAATAGTGTTCACTTTCTTTGTGCAAACCTTTTAAAAGTGAATTTACATGCCGAATATATCAATAGGAAATAATATTAAAGATCATTACACTGAATGACCAAATACAATGAGTTCCTTTGATAATATCCCATAATGCAATAACTCAAGACTGACTTATTGAGAGTACCTATCCTGATAGAGTTATAGGTAAGGTCAGACTGTAGACTCAGTTTTATCATACTTTGCAGTTGCAATAGCTCATTTTCATAATGTATTATTTAAGCAAGAAGCTTATAAGAACTGTAGAAGAGTAATAATGACCACTGTATGCATAAAAAATGTATAAATAGTTAGGCTTCCAACACTAAGCATTTCCATCTAAGAAGATTACTTAATATCCCTTTTGCAGAATTTCTCATTTCCATAACCAAATAGGTGCTATTGTCTAATCACTCTCCACGTACTACACCTCTTTGTAGAACTTCAAGAATTTATTTTCTGTGTGTATTCTGGAATATATTAAATTAGATTTGTGAAGTACATGCCAACTAGTAAATAATAGTAAGACATGATTCATATGGGGTTTAGACTCCCTAGGATTACCCAAAAGATAATCAGAAGAACAGACTACTTGCCATTTACTGCTTCTGCCTACAGAGAGCACGGAAATTCCTTGTGACTAGAAATAAATAGTCTTCTATTCACTTGCTTAATAAAGAACAGTATTTCCTTACCAAGGTAACACAAGCTGACATTGCCTCAGGTCACTGCAGGGCATGTCATATCATGTAACACAACATAACCTGATGTAACCTGATCCAACAGGCCATGTGCCTGTTGCCTATTTGTAGAAAACATTACTTTTTTCAGGAGAGAGGACATGTCACCATAGATAACAAAACATTAGCTCTACCTTTTAGTCCAAAAGCTTCTGTGTTCACAACTTTGAGTTTAAGTCCAAATCACAAGAAATAGGAACAATTTCCTCTTCAGTTATTCAGTGACAAGGAAATTTCTGTAGCTACCTTTTAGAGAAACTATCTTTAATCAGCAAAGATTTAGTTTACAGATGCTCTAATTATGCTGTAAATTACCATGCCCCCTAAAAACAAACAAACAAACAAACAAACAAACAAACAAGAGAACTCATCAAGACATTAAAACCACCAATCACTGAATTTTTACAGATCTCAGGAACATGTCAGTTTGTCCATTTCAAGATGAGCATAATTCTCCACTATGCTCTCTATTTTGCTAATACATTTGACTATTTAATGACAGTATATTTTAAAATAATAACAATGAATTACGATAGAAATGTTAAATATACTTATTTACTCCATTATTGAACCAAGGAAGCATTAATCCATAACAAAAACTTAAAACTGATGTGTTACTGATCAAATGATTACATAGCCAATGAACTTTCAGAAATGTCTAATCTCAGCTGTCAGCATAAAGTGATCTCATTTTATAAAAGCACCATACATCCAAATACCTTTAGGCGCTACTTTTGAAACCTTAATCCTCTTGAACTCTTTCCTGAAATAAACACCATGAGCTAAGGAAAAATATTTTTAGAAATCAATTTTAAGAGAAAATAAACTAACATTACTCCAAATTAGCAAGTAAGGAGCCTAATTAAGTTTTAATGGGGAAGGAAGGAAGGAAGGAAGGAAGGAAGGAAGGAAGGAAGGAAGGAAGGAAGGAAGGAAGGAAGGAAGGAAGGAAGGAAGGAAGGAAGGAAGGAAGGAAGGAAGGAAGGAAGGAAGGAAGGAAGGAAGGAAGGAAGGAAGGAAGGAAGGAAGGAAGGAAGGAAGGAAGGAAGGAAGGAAGGAAGGAAGGAAGGAAGGAAGGAAGGAAGGAAGGAAAAGAAGAAAAAGTGTTACTTTTTTATAAAACAAAAAATAAATGCATAACTTTATTGTGATAGCTTTACTCTTTCAAAGCTTCATCCCCTTCTTTCACAGTAATTTTAGGGCAAGAAGGCCTTCTTTCTTCCATTTTATTGCAAAGTACCTGTTTGAGGGCTGTAGGAAGGATAAATCATTAAGTAATGATTCTTATTATTATAAACATGCATGCAAGAGCTGCAGGTTCAAGACCTATGCCGGGGGTTTTCTTATATCATAAAAATCCATATTTATTACAGTGTTCTGTTTCAGCATGCTCTTTTTTTTTAATGTACAGTAAGTATATTTCTACATTACCAATTGTATATTACCAATTAAATAAATACAACTACAAACTAATATTTTACAGAAATTGAGATTCCCAGGATCAGGAAACTGCTGTTTTCTATCCAAAATCCATTATTTTCATATGGAGTTTATTGCCTTGGCAAGCAGGATTGTGATAAGAGGTTCAAAATTAGAGGACTATTTTTTAAATATGGCTCTTTTTCAGCTGAACCATATGCTTAAAAACCATTGCTTGACAAATATGCGAACAATCGAAAAAGCTAGATTCGAATGCATTTTATATTTGAAGTAAATTCCAGCCACCGTATCTGAAAACCAAATTTGAAAAAGCTGCAGTTTGGATCCGAACTTTGCATCCTAGCATGTTTAATTTAGAAACATTAAATTAGTTTTAATCCTCAGTAGTGAAAACCTGCCACTATTCTGTGCTGGTAGTGATATACAAAGGCAACAGAGTCACCTCAGAGGAAATGCTGCTTTACTGTTTCCCCTCAGTTTGACCCTTGCTAGCATGCATGAATCAAATCAAGAGCTTGAAGATTTTTCAGACCTGGATTAACATATTTGCAAGGCTCAGTTGGACTTTCACAAAGAAAGCAGATATGGAAAGAAAAACTCTTTGTTGTTTATGGAAAATCTGATAAACATGTGGCCAACACCTGGATTTTAAAGAGATTCGATTCCTTGCTCAATAAAAGTACAATAGCCACCTTCTGAGGCATTCAAAAAATAAAACAAGATGATAGCAACAAAAAGAGCTGCCACATGTTGTTTTCTTCAACTCTTTGATTTGTTTAAGAACAATGAATCAACTTTTAAAAACAAAAGAGTAAAGTAACAGGTTAAAAAGAAAAAACCCTATAAAATGTGCATTAGAACATGGCAACACATGTACCATGAGGCATACATTTTCCTAATAAACATTTTATACCATGAAAATATCATACTGGTGAATGCATTTCCCTATTACAGTGTTTTGCATCTTGGAAATGCCTGATAAAACTGCTGTATGCGAATGATACAAAATTAATGCTTACTAGAGTTTCTGTACATCCCACTGACCTCTGCAGGGTTAATGACAGAAAATTCTGTCCTTTAAGCATAAAATATTGCTGTTTAGTACAGGCAAATATATGCACAAGAAATTGCACTAAATTAGGATTGAATTCTTGCTAGCTTTTCTGCCAGTATGCATTAGAAGAAAGGCAAAAGGCATCTCCATACCAACATAGCTCTCAGTAATCAGGAGATGCATTGGCATAGCAGCCTTTTGCAACCACTGGACCATTGTCCTTATTCAGCTTGTAGAGTGAATTGGAATTATTTTCTTTTTGTTCCTCTGAAGTACACAGTAAATATAACACTACCACCAGAAATGTGGGCTGGATGAGACTTGTACGTCATCTTTTTATATATCTGCCATCATGGCTCTGGACTGGTCAGACTATCTGCTTTGGGGAATTAAATAGTCTCCCTTAAGTAAAAACAAACAAAAAAAAGCAAACAAATAAACAAAAAACCCAGATACTATCTACATTTTAGATATCTAACTTTTATTGTTCTGATGATAGGTGAGACAAATCCCATTTCAAAAGTCAGGACTGTGGGGCCTTCTTTTCACCCATGCCAATGAATGCAAGGCATTTGCCAGGCCAGGCCCCCAACCAGCCAAATCCAGGAACTTGCAGGAATACACCACATCTTTCCAATGGAAATTTTCCTACAGGAAAACAGAAAAGGATGATGCAAGGCTTACTTCCACTCTGTACTGAGGTTTAACTATTTTCTAAAGAGATAAGTCTGGCAATATTTCCTAGAATTACATTGCTATGTCTACAGAGGGTGAGATGTGGTCTGAAGTTCTTGTAAACAGCAATAGTTTAAAGAGTTTATATCTAAAAAGAATTCAAGATGTAACAACTCCTGTTTCATTTGAAAAAAAAAGGCAGGATTTTAAATTTCAAATAGCACATTTCTTCCAAAACTCGTGTCACTGATCAGAAAATTAGGCATACAATCAGATGTGAGATTCAGGTAAGTCAAATCCATTTCAGTATCTTATTGCCAACAGTTCCTCAGAAAGAATATAAAAAAAGTAACAATGAGTTATAGATTAGAAGGGAAAAATCGGGGATCTCCTATTCTTTTCTACCTCACAGTAATGAGTACTCTCACTTAATTACAAATTTTGTACACGTATACAAACCAAAACCTGAATAAGAAAAAAATAATTGTAAGGCAACACATTCCTAGAGAGAATCTATATACTTCTGCTAGCATTTTTCCTGTGTATTAACATCCTATTCAGCTATAATCGCAAGTTACCAGCCTTATGTCAGAATTTTAGTAGAGTGCATTTTGGTTTCAGATAGAACTTCAAACCAGCTAATTAAGTAAAATAAAAACAGGGAAAGGCAATGTCCATCCATTGAGGCAACGTTACATATGAGCACTGAAGCATCTCAGTTGCACCTCAAAGTACATTTGCATCACACTTTGAAATCTTATGGCCTGATTCTGTCACATGCCAATGTATTCTTTTCAAAGTGACTATACGGACAAAAGAACTCAAAGGGTCAGACCTTTATATGTTTCATTGTTTACCTGACGTTTATCAATCTGAAACACTGGCTAACTTGAAAAAGCTCTATTATGGGGAAACACAAAGAACATGAATTTTCTTTTCTGCTATTAACAGATATCATTCACTTTTACTGTATCCATCAAGCTGCCAAGTAACATATCTTTGTGAGCAGAATATTGAATTAAGCAGCTTTCAACAAAGAAACTATATAGTTGCCAAAGGAACAATGATTTTTATTTCATGTTTAAAGAAGGGTTTACAGACTGAAGCAAACTTGGAAAAAGGAACACTTTAATGGTAAAAAGATGTAGCTGGCTGTGGGGAAAGAATAAATGTAATTATTAGGGGTTTGTTTTGAGAAGCTGTCTACTTAGAAGAGTCAAAAACAATTTACTTTTGAAAACTTCACTTTGTTTCTCAGTTTTTGTAGTTTACTTCTGTTATAGACGTGTAAATTTTTATGTAGGAGATTATCTGAAGCAATAAAATATATTTAAAGAAATTATGGCATTGTCAACTCCATATGTTAAAATGTCAAGAAAATGTTCAAAAAGTATTATTTTGTTTAAAATAACAATAGTTTTATAGTTCTTTTATTTGTATTCTCACAAACTAGAAACTTACTTTTTAGAAATGAAAGATGGCATTCTTATTCACCCCTTTGACTGCAGGATATGGTGCCATAAGAGAAAACTCCATAAGTGTTGAGGGTTAGCACAATGAAGGGGAAAGGGGAAGGGGAAGGGGAAGGGGAAAGGGGAAGGGGAAAGGGGAAGGGGAAAGGGGAAGGGGAAAGGGGAAGGGGAAAGGGGAAGGGGAAAGGGAAAAGGGAAGGGGGAAGGGGAAAGGGGAAAGGGAAGGGGGAAGGGGAAAGGGGAAGGGGAAGGGGAAGGGGAAGGGGAAGGGGAAGGGGAAGGGAAGGGAAGGGAAGGGAAGGGAAGGGAAGGGAAGGGAAGGGAAGGGAAGGGAAGGGAAGGGAAGGGAAGGGAAGGAAAGGAAAGGAAAGGAAAGGAAAGGAAAGGAAAGGAAAGGAAAGGAAAGGAAAGGAAAGGAAAGGAAAGGAAAGGAAAGGAAAGGAAAGGGGAAAGGAGAAAGGAAAGGGGAAAGGAGAAAGGAGAAAGGAAAGGGGAAAGGAGAAAGGAAAGGAGAAAGGAAAGGAGAAAGGAAAGGGAAGGGAAGGGAAGGGAAGGGAAGGGAAGGGAAGGGAAGGGAAGGGAAGGGAAGGGAAGGGAAGGGAAGGGAAGGGAAGGGAAGGGAAGGGAAGGGAAGGGAAGGGAAGGGAAGGGAAGGGAAGGGAAGGGAAGGGAAGGGAAGGGAAGGGAAGGGAAGGGAAGGGAAGGGAAGGGAAGGAAAGACTATGCCTGAGAAGCCATACTGCAGCAATACTTTGTCTGGACGGGAAAGCTGTTGAAGTATACATACCATAGTAACATGAATGGCTTTGTAAGTATCTTCTGCCTTTTATGCTCAGTTGTGTCTCATCCTGAGCAACCGTTTATGTTCTTTCTTATAAGCAATATGAAATATATGCTCCCTTTCTTAAACTAGAAATCAATCTGAGTCACATAATACAGATCTAAATCTGGAAAAAAGTTCTTAAAGAGTGAACTGCAGAATATTTACTTTTCTGTGCACAGGGACAGCAAATACTCTTCAAGTTAGGACATGATTAAGAACTTTCCTATACTTGAAATCAGAGAGATCATTTTTCATATTCAGCATTTCTGAAAATAGTGCATGAGTCTCTAGAGTGTTAATTGTCTCTGTGAAAGACAGACCAGAAATGTTGTCTATGTCTTCCAGAGGCATTCATAATGTAACATTAAGTAGTGACTGTAAAGGTTAGTCCCATTTTTTTATGTTTGAGAGATTTGTCACAGTAACAAAAGCAAAATAAACTCCTGGCTCCATTAGGTATAATTTAACAAAATACTTTGTTTGTTTACTTGAATAAATCAGTCACTAAACTATCAGGCCTTGAATTAAGTGTAAGCTAATGGCCATCTTACATATAGATCCAGGACTGGAATCTCTCAGAACTTGGTTAGAATGAACTACAACTAAAATAAAGGAGGTGAAGAAAGGAGGAAAATCTGAGATCCTTTACTTTCTTGCTGGGTACACCGGGTACACCCAAAGTTTCAAACAAATGGAGAGGCCAAGGAGAAGTGAAGTGACAATAGATAGCTCAAATTCTTGAATGAATTCTACTCGGAAAATATGGCTTGATTACAACATTCAGAAACATATTAGTCCAAGGGTCCATTCACCTTTCCCAGAGATATGCACAGCAAATTTCTTGTAGAGCTCTGCTTAGACAGGTTCTGAGAGTGTGTGTGGTCCTCCATTCAGCTAAGCAAATTAACCTCTCTATGGTAAGTGAAAATCACTAAAGTATGTGATTTTTACACGGAACAATAAAGTGACTCCAGTTTTCTCTAAACTTACTGACCAAATATCTCTTAATGTGATAAATGTTTATGGATTATTCTAATTACAAGTCTGGTTTAAAGGTAAGACACTTTGAGAATACGGTGCGCTCTCATAAAGTTTCCAAGGTTTCCCTATAATAATCAATTACCATAATGAGTTTTTTTTAAAGCTGCCATTTGTCACTTTCTTAAGATATATAAACTACCCAGTATAAAGATAAATAGCTAGAGCCAGCCTACCCTGAGGCCCTCTACCAAAGACGTCCATTAAATCAAAATCAACTGGGAAACCTGTTGGATTTTATTTCAAAGTCAATTCTGCCTGTACTAAATAAAATTCTGCAGAAAACAAGTGTAACTTTATGGCAAAAAACACTGGGTTTTTTTTAACAGAACCTTAAAGAAAAATATTGGTCTTAATCCTTGAAACTGAAGTCAATGTGGCTTGGAAGAAGAACATGCAAATACAAAAATCTGAGACCTGTATATGACAGGACTGGGGAAATCATATGCCACCCTCATTTAGTTCTGACTACATCTCTGATATCTGCCACAATATTTGAAGACGGCCATAGTTTCAGCAGTGTTGCAATGGCAGCTTATTTTGCTGACTTTGCTGTAGACAACTTAGCTAACTTTTGAGATCCATGCTGGTGAAATCAGGCAAAGCCACCATACTCTGACTATTTCATCTCCTGTCAGCATGGTGTCATTCTTTTCAGTCCTAAAAGTAACATTTGTAATCACTTAGAAGGACAGTGTTCACTTAGGGCACTGCTATAGTATACTCTGAGAAAAAAATCCACAGATATTCTTGGTACACATACTATGAGTTTTTGAATTTTTCCTGGATCTTGGGTCAAACATGTTTTATTGCATATATAGGCTCTTGAATCTTATACAAGTTATACCTTATATAAGTAAAAGTTCCAACAGTCCAAGTGCCCAAACAAAACACAATGTTGGAATAAAAACTCTTTGCAAAACACAATTGTTGTTTTGTTGTTGGCAATCCTGGCAGAAATTGGTCAGCAGGAGAACCACTCTGGGTTTTTTTCATCAGGAGTCCTGTCAGAGAGGTTTGTATTCTGGGAATGAAGAGAATTTTAATTTCCTTTTATTTTTTTTTCTGCTGAAGAAGAAAATAAAAAGACATCTATTCAAACAACAGGATATCTCTGACACTCTGAGACTAATTGTGTTTCACACCTAAGTCAATGCCACCCAAATAAATATGGGAAGATAATTACAAATGAACAAACAGATACCCTGGCTTGTGCATACTTACTGGAAATTTGTACTAAATGAGGACCTCCAGGAAAAGGCAGCGGACAGTTCCTTTCAAAAATCTGTGGTTCATGACTACAACTGCATTAAGACTGAATCACTTTTAGCACTCTTTGCTTAACAGAGGATTGCTCTAAATGTATTTAATAAATACAATTTTAAAATAATTACAAAAGTCATTATTTAGCTAGCAAATGATAGTATGAGAACAGAAATGGCTAAGCTTTCAGGAGAATATAAGTTTCTCTTAAGCATTGTGTAGCATATCACTGCTGATCTCATTCTTTGAACTAAAATAAGAAATTTTGTGAGGATACTTACATGCCATTAGCCCAGCAAGTGCCTGTTGTTTACTCAGCTCTGGAGGTTCTTGTGTCTCTAGCTCATTCAGGAGCACTTTAGATCCACTTAGCTGTACTATATCCATCCAAAAGCCTGCAGGAATACTACCTACCCTCTAATCCAAGGCATTTTTAGAGTCATGCACCTGAGTATGGTTACAGATGTGAAAGACAATGACAACATCATGGGACTGGTTATACAATGTTGGTTCAATTTGCAGTAATCTCAATATTTCTTCTGAAAATAAGTGTATGCTTTTAGAAAACCACAGCAGATGAGTTGTGTTTATCTCATTCTCCCTTTCAACTGAAGAGAACTCTATACTTTCAAATGTACAAGTGGTGATGACACAGGTCAGACACTCGTGACAGAAAATCTGCATTCCAGTTGTGGATCTCTTCTGTTTTGACAGATCCAAAGATTTTGTAACCTGTACTTGAATATCTTACAGTTCTAAGCTGTTATTTTTCATGTAGTTCAATGACTTCCATATTAGGTATGTACTTTCTTTAGATGACTGTTACATCATGTCTCATTATCTTGTGTACACATTTAATTCAATATATAGGTTTCTGCTTTTAAACAAAAATAATCTTTCCTTTATGGATTTACTTTTGCAAGAAGTTTATTCTACTGTCATTTGTTCTTTAGACAACACTGAACTGTCTGACAGTTTTTGGTTGTATGCAGTTCTTACACAAAAATTTTGAAAATATCCCACTGACTTAAAGGTCTAAATTTAATTTTTAAAAATCACAGTAGCATTTCAAAGGTTAAAGGACTAAATAATTTCTCTTAGACAAGAGTGAGATGGTGTCTGTGCTTACTATCAAAATTGTACATGCATTCAACATCAAGACCAAAGAAAAGCTTACCCTGACCTCACCTAGCCTGTCTCAAAAGCTCTGCCGTATGGCTACTGTCAGAAGTCTCCTACCTGCCATGAGCTCTGGTTAAAATGTATTTGTATGCTGCAGATTACCAGTACCAGAAGTTACCAATGCCATTCCTACCATATTTTTATTCCTGAATTTATGGGCTTTCTACTGCTCTTGATTACCACCTGGGGATAAAAAACAGGGCTGTTTCCTAGAAGAGGACTATTGAATAAACATGTGGACATTGGAGATATTTGCTGAAAGTTAAGGCTAATTGATATAAGTATTTGTATAAGCAAGAGTAAGTGCAATAAAAATTCATATTGCAAACGCATACATACACAGGACATACCTAACCCTGAATTTGCCTTGACTATGCATGAAGCCAAATTTTATAAAACCTTTGAAATGTCCTTTCACCTGCAATCTGAAAGCACCCAAGGATCTGACTAATTCAATGCCATGCAACACATGTGTAATCCTGTTCAGGATTTACAAACTATACAGTGTGTTTCAAAAAGATAGAAATTTGAAATCACTGTATCTCTGCAACCATGAGCCACCCATGAATGACACTCTTACCACTTAAAAGGGTAGGGCATAGAATTTAAAATAATTTCAACTGGAGAACTCATTGAACCTTTTGTTAATTTTTGTCTAATTGTAACATGTTGCCATTGTGAAAATACTGCTTTGAAATTGGGCCCATCTTTTTGAAACACCCTGTACTTTTCCCATACCACTTCAGGCCATCATTCAATAAGATGATGTTTGTGCAATTAAATTAAACATTTCTGGGAACTGAAACTTAATCATCCATATTGTAAAATTGTCTGATTTGCCTCAGCACAATTTTGGCCCCAGGCAGCTAGAACTTGCTTTTGGAAACATTTGCCAGGCACAGTTAGGGAGTTAGTGCTACTCACAGAGTATTCGCAAGAGGCAATTTGAATGCAGCCATCCTGTTTTTAAAGCTAAGAGAGTTTGATAGTAGGGACACTTGACATTCTTCATCAAAGTGTGGTCCCAACATGTTTAATTTACAAGTATGGATATAGGCTCAGAGTTCTCACAACATGTTTAATACAACAGACTCTTGTGGTAATGGTAGTGAAGAGGGTACTATCACTGCTGTCATCCCAGTGTGATTCAATAGCTCCTGTCCTAGAGAATTACAGGAGTGGCTGAAAACTTATTTAGAATTTTTAAGAAAGTATATTTTAAAATATAAATAGGAGTCTCAAATTAAAACATTATTTAATGTATTTTGACCAGTCCTGGACATACTGTGTATGACAATCTATTCTAGTAATACAATTATATCAAATACAGATTCAATCTTGAAGTATTAAATGATAAATCTGAATTAGTGGAAATCACTAGGAAGGCAAATGGACCCAGAGTGTGTTGAAATGAAAACCAGCTGTTGGCAGCAGTAGAATCTTACACAGTTGTACAGAGAATATTTTCTTCATTTCAGTCAAATTGGTTCAATTATTTGCTCACTGAAAAGTGAGAAACTGGCTGGGAGTTGAAAAATTATAAAGATCTGTTTTCTTTCTCCAGTCTGTTGTTAAAAAACAAGTTCAGGAGGGTGAGATCTAATAACTCTAAAACCTCAGTGACTATGAGGGCAAAAAGGAAGCAGTTCAGTTCCCCCTGTAGATAAGTCTGTAACCCTTGGCTTAGGGTTCATCTCTCTATGAGCCAAGGCTTAGTTTGACGCAGCAAAAGTGTGACCTTGGCTCAGTTTTACTGAGAAGATTGTTGTTTAAAATGTGAGAAAAACCATGAGCTAAAACCATAAAATATAAGAAAAGTAAAAACTCAGAATTTAATAGCAGCTCAAGGATTTGAGAAAAAGAAAAAATACTGGCATGGAAAGGCAAAAAACCCTAAGACAGAAAGCAAATAATGGGAAGTCAGCAATGCAGCAACACTGAGGAGCAGCCTCTTTCACAGCAATGCAGGCCTCTGCTTCTCTACCTGATGGACCTTCAGGCACTTGTCAAGTATCTTGAGGAGAGGAGGAGAGAGGGTGAATATGCTGCAGCTCAGCTCAGTCACATGTAGTACCTCACTCTCTGCTGCATGTATTAACCAACAAATAATCACTGCCTAATTTTAAGATGTGTATATTCTCTTTGCAGAGCTTCTTCCCACAGAAGATGCCCAGACAAAAATTGTATATTGTCTGGGGCTACAGGTGGTTTAATGCAGCAAACTATAATTCAGCTGGGGCTGTTTAGCCTTGAGAAATGGAGACTGAGGGGAGACATTATTGCTGTCTACGAGTATTTGAAAGGTAGTGGTCTAGTGCCAGAGTTAAGTTATGGCTGGACTCGATGATCTTGAGGGTCTCTTCCAACCAAAATGATTCTATGATTCTATGATCTGCAATCCTGAAAAAATGTGAATCCTGTGCTGCACAACCCTGAAAGCAGCTAAACAGCACTGCTGTCTAAGTTTTTTTCACATTAAATGCCTTTTGTTAAGGTCTAAATAAAACCTTCTCAGAACCAAAAAGAAAATTAGATTGCAGGCCCGCTGTGTATATGCAATTATGAACAGAGAATATATATATTATTACACCTTGCTAATTAAAGGATTTATGATTGGTTATTCTGTCTACCATCATCTTCCTATGTGGCCTTTCCTAAACCAATTAATCTCACTGAACCTTACTTGAATTATGGGATGCATGTTTCACAGAGTTCCAGTGAAGTTAAATACATGAGAGATATGGAGGTCATTAGATAAGATTAGGCAAGTAATTTACATACAGAAAGAAGGAAAGAATCTTTGCTTTTGGCATGGTAAGCTCATATTGGGATGTTATGGTACCTAGTTGCAGGTGTGTTGCTTAGGTGTCCCTGGATGGCTTGGAATTATGAATATAGATTGGTATTTGACAGCAAAAGATGTAATACAGTTTTGATTTTAGTTTGTTGCCATTTTTTCAGTTAAATATCTCATCTTCACTGGATTCTGTCTTCATATGAACAGGAACTGAGAAGCATAGAAGAGATGTGAAATAAATAAGGACCTCTGTAAGACTGAGTGGAAATTAACCACTAGAATTTGTGAACTATCTGCCTTTCTTTGTGGCTGGAATTGTCTCTAGGAAATAAGATCACAGTCAAATGAGAGAAGGGATTAGGAGGGAAATGAGAATTTATTGTCATCAAAATGTTGAAGTCTTATTACCACAGGCTGAGGAGCAGGAACCACCAAAACAAACAAACAAACAAACAAACCCAAACAAACAACAGTTGAAGGACTTCCTTGAGGAGGAGAATATGTAGCATGGAGAAAAGTTACAAGAGCTAAGGTAGAAGAGGATTTCAGATTTTCAAAACATTGCTCATAATACATCCTCTTTATTTTTACAGATGATTTGTGTTCCATACTCTAGGAAAGTAATTGCTGATCCATGCTTTTACATCAACAATGAAAGGAGTATTTTTAATAACTTAAAATGCAATACATTTATTGAAAACAGAACAAATTATTTAACAAGTTGGGAAACATTAACAATTACATTAAGATGAAGGTTTATGTGAAAAACATATGAGGTAAGTCTCTGCCACAATCTCAGTTAGGTTTGACAGAGAAAGAGTAGAGCAGCATAATGGAAAAGATCAACAATGTAGATTTAAAATAAACGTCAATGATATCTACACAAAAACCTATACTGGCTGGGTAATTTCAGTAGGTAAGTAGATACTGGTCCAAAAGTCTGCTTTTGAGGTTTAATGGAAACTCATTACAAGGAATTCTGCTCTGCATGACTAGCTTGTCATTAGGAAAAGGAACTAAGGACAACCAGATGTGACGTTGACTCCATCATTGCTTTCTAACCTGACGGTTACAGGTACTGCATACCTTATGCCTGCTAGCTTGTTAGATTGCTTTAGCTTGGGAATGTTCTTGATTGGAATTGGAGGGGAGAGGAATAGTATGTGGGTAAATGTGCACATAGAGATGACTGCTAAATTCAGTATTTTCATGTAGTCAGAAATAACACCGTGTTTACCATGGCAAACTAAATATGAGTATATGTATCATATTTTATGTGGAAAAAAAATTCTAATGGAGGTGCAAAACTGCAGGTGAAATAAGAGTACAATAGCTGTTACAGCCCTAAACAGAAAAGGACATACAATTTTGGACTATGCTAGGGTTAATGATTGCAAGTTTAAAATGTATTAGAGAAGAAGAAAATTAACGAATTCTGCAGAATAAAATATATGCTTTGGCAATGACTTATACAGAACACTGGGCTTACAGAAAAAGCACTGGTCCAGATAAATAACTTCTTTATTTATGTCAAGAATTTTTAAAATGCTACATTTAATTTTAATATCTTGATGAGAAGTATTTCTCCTGCTTGATAGGCCTCATTACACTACACTGAGTATAGTGTTTGCCTTATTTAACAATTTTTATCAATCATTTAACAATGGATAATGCACTCACTGTCGATAGAAATACAAGTAACAAAGGCACAAGGGTACAATCGAGTAGGAAAAACAATTTTTATCTTAGAGCAAGGTAATACAACCACAGTGAAATAAGAAAAATGTCTGTTACTATTAAATGAAATTTATCAGGATGGTAAGTGGAATCTTAATAAATTCTAGTTTTATTTTATGAAAATTCTGAATCATTATGGGTTTTAATATGCACTAAATTATACTTTCTATTCTAAGGAAACCTGGGTGTGGCTAACATTTCTGTTAATAGTAGGCCAGTGACAGTTTAAGGGAACCTGCACACATGTTAGTTCAGAAGAATAAACTGGTATCTGCCAGACAAATCTAGTTCTCTTAAGTCCAGGGAAGTCTATGGTTTTGGAGAACTGAAATGAATCTAAAACATACTTATTGAACGTATAATATTATAATATGATATGATATGATATGATATGATATATGACATAACATAACATATACCTATGTCCCACTAAAAAGTTCTGAAAAGAAAACTTCAGACTGATGAATTTAATTTCCTACCTAATGGTAAATCTAAAATTCTTCAGTTTCTTACATATTTACATAAAAACATTAATTACTGTTTCTATGTATAGATACTAATCTTGATCGCTAATTTAATTATGTGTTTCTTTATTTAAACAAAGAACATGTTTGAATCTCTTCCTTTGTCTTAGAAAGAACTAAAATAAGGATAATCAAATTATATAATTCCACTGTTCTGCAAGTTGCTGAGGCCATCAGTGCATACTGAAAGTGTTTGAGTTGTGGTGGCTGTCAATCTACTAAGCCGATCATAAAGTTGTTTTATTAGAGCTTCTTTAGCCTTGCAAAGTCAAATCATAGTGAAGGTCCCATCTACCCTTTAAACTGATGGGCTCTAAAAATTCTGGATTATGTTTATCTCAACAACAAGAAAAACCAGAATGACTTCTCTGTTAAGCACTTATGATTCTGTATGAATAATAAAAAATATAAATATTCAGCAGCGATCTACCTTGGCAAATGGAATATTTTTGTTTTCCATTAGCCCCTTTAAACTAATTAATGAATTAATGAGTGAAAAGAAGCAATATCAGACCTCAGTAGACTGAAGTGAGGTCACTCTAGTGCCATTTCCAATTAATGTTAGCATTTCATATGCATTACATACTATTGAATGCTAGATCTTTGTGGGTTGGGAATATTTTGTAGTTGGAACAAGGGACCCAGGACCTGAAGCCGGGCTAGTTCAATTCTTTGTTCTTCCACTGACTCACCTTGTCTCCTCGGGCGAGCCACCAAAGGTGGCAGCTACTAGTGTACCTACCTAGAGGAGTGATGTGAGGCATAATTAACTAATAGCTTTAAAGCACTGGGCTGTAACCCGATGAAAGGAATAATAGAAGTACAAATCATATTATTATTTTTTGAAATCTGCATATAAATAGACCACCATATTTGGAACATGTAGATTTTTTTTTTTTATGAGTCTACTGACAGCCAACACTATTAGCTTTCCATGTGGAAGAACTACTAGAGAATACAAAGATTTGTGCAGCTAAGCAATAAAAGAGAGGTTTCTCTGTGGTAATTTTTCAAAATGTTGCATGGGGTTTTAACTATGTGGCTCTTATTGACTTAAATGGGAGTCATGCAGCTAAAAACCCATACAACACTTCGAAAATGTATCCCTAAGTGTTTTGTCAATAATCGTATGTAAGTAATAAAATGGGATTCATTCTCTTCTACTCAAGATATAAACATTATGTTTATATCAGCACAATTACTGACTTTCTGTAGCTTGATAGCTAGTCTTTAGTCATACTATAATTGGCAGCCTGATCGCATAATGTCATTTTAATGTGTTCCTCAGAACACACATTATATTATTAGATGCTTGCTGTGAAAGAAGTGCAGAACAACTATATCATAAAAAACTGCAATAATACTAACTCAAAAAATCATTCCCTATTCAAAATCTAATATAGATCAGTGTCTATCTGAGTAATAATTTTCTACAAACATTTTCAAATTGTGAAAACACAGCTCATTTCTGGGGAAAAAAATGCACTGTACATTGCCTATACACTTAGAAAACAACATATAGAACGGCCCTCAAAGGACTGTCTTGGGCAGTCAGAAGGAAGGAATACTGCACCCTCACTGATTGATAGCTTATGCTTATGAAACATTTCAATACCAAAAAATCCCTGTATTCTGATTGTATAATAGCATCTAGGTATTTGGAAAAGTCCTGGTTTTGTGGTACGTCCCATTAGCTGTAGTCATTATTCACACCTCTCTTAACTGGCTGGTGCCCTTATCCCTTGGCTGTTTTGAGAGGATAGACAAGTCAAATGCTGGGACTTGTAAATGGATTATTCTTGTCATGGTTATTGAGGAAAAATTATTACAAAATAATCAGTCTGCTATTTCTCATTGATTGCAAAGCACATCCTGAGCTTAAGCTGACTCTCAAGCTATTAAAAATAATTCATACAAAAGAAAGGAAAAAATACTGCTGCACTGATGAACTCATGACATGTAAAGAAGAACATTTGAGAAGAACAGGAGTTTAAAAGGGTCAGAGACGCCAGAGCTATAATAATGTGCTTAAAGTGGACATACGGAGAAAAAGCTGTGAAGATATCAGCTCAAAGAAGAAACACTCACAGGGGCTAGCCACAACACAGTCTTGAGAGGAGAGTGTAGACTATTTCACTCTTTAATAATACCATGTATGAAGTGATTACAATATTTTATTAAGATATTATCTCTAAGAAGACATGGCTTTTATTTAGCTTATTGTGTAGCTTGTAAACAGAAAATACGAAGCCTGGAATCATCAAGTCGTGATTTTTTAGTAATGGGAAGTCAGAAGAAGATTTGCAAATTTACCCACAAAGATCTGTCAGTATGTTTTAGCCTTGACCTGCCATTATAATCTGCTGCTTCCGCTGAACAGAAGCTGCCAATTCTGTTATTATGTGGTGATTTTATGAGGTAGACAAATATCTCCTAGAAAATACAATAAAATCATTATTATGTTGAAAAGGCTTGATATTTTATATGGCATTTCTTCGTAATTCAGATTATAACGTCTCAGCATTGTAAAAACAAAATGTAGAGAAATAATTAACAAAAGAATAGGCCTTATTATATTGTTCCAAATACATTGGCTGGACAGTTATCATATATGTATCTATTCTTACAGATATCTGGAAAATGAAAGATGTTTGCCTGACTACAATGGGACCTATGCTTTTACCTTGTAGACAGAAAGAGACTGTGAAAGCCTTAACAGCTTCAGTAAGCAAATTACGTATAATAGAGATGGTTCTAAATATTTGGTTTGGTTTCTAAAATTTGATTATATTTTAATTCTCAAGTCATGGACATATCCCTGCAGCTAAACAATTCCTTTTTAACTGGCAATTTTCATCATTTTTCAAGCATAACTGTCAATCAAAAGGGAAAAAAAAAAACCAAACAAAAAAGTGAAGTATTAGATCCTATTAATACAAGGTGAATAGTGTAAATACATGGATATATCGCTACTGAAACACCCAGATTTCATAGTTAAGTCTGCACCAGTAGACCCAGGGGATCAAAATAGAAAGGTTTTATCTAGCATTTTTTTTGTCTCCCTGGGCTTCATGTCTAGTGCAGGCAAAGCACTTCACCAAAAATACCGACAACAAAACCAATCTCTTCCTATGCAAGATCTTTTTATTGCAAATAGTTTATTCTATTTTAATATCTGTATCTCATCTTTGTGCCTACAGGCAGGATAAGTAGTGCTGAAGATAGACTAGCCTTGCACTTCTGCCAATACTTTGACAAAGTCTGAAACTGGTTTCCAAGCAGAATTAAATGGAACAGCAGTCCTATTTTTCCTAATGTTATTTTTTCATACTTATTAACAAAGCAGATTTTATTAAACAACTGATTAAATGATGACCTAACATCTTTCCAATTTGTTATGATGTTTCTGACTTTATTACAAAATGTGTTTTCCAATTGAAGTAACATGCATTTCTATATTAAGCACCATTAAAGAAGACAGTAGTGTGTACAATTTATAGACCATTCTTAAATTGCCTTACTGTTAAAGTGATATTGCAATATGATCATTTCATAAGTAGTTAATGTGATTTTGTAGGAGCTGTACAACGACTTAACATCATTAGGTATTTTATATGTCTCTTTTTTACAAAAATAACAAAGTAAACATACATGAAACAGCATGAAATTGTAGAATCATATTATATGTTGTGCTGATAAAACAGATGAATCTGCTAAAAGTTGGCTTCATCAGCTGTGAATTTAGTTGTTTCCTTCCTGGGGTGTCTACACTGGAGTCACTGCAGTGACTGCTGCCCTTGAGGACACACCAGAATTAACTTGAACTCTGTTCAAGTGGAAGTGTCAACAGACTGCCACAGCCACAGGAAACTTGGTTTTAAACCTCTGAGCATTTAATTTGCTTCTCCAGCAGCTTCTGCTGACCACACTCAGCTCCTTGCTCCTGGAAGTGTCCTGGCACAGGTTCTTTTGCTAGCTAGTATAGAGCCTCTGCAGCTTATTCTAAGTGAGCTGGGGTCACAGCAGCACAGGTAAAGCTTTTATGGAAACAGATTAACCAGAAAGATCCTGAGAGTGTATTGCAGATACCACAGACAAGCACAGAAAAGAACAATTGCAATGCAAATTATCATAAATCACCTAACTTGAATAGGCTTCAGAGGTTTGCTACAGACTGCATTAGTGCTTAATCATTTCAGACAACATATTTAGTACATGTCAACGCATACACCCAGTATCAAATTCACTACAGGTGTAAGCAAGCGTGACTTTAATTGAGTTGTGCCTGCTTATATTAGATTTGGCCTAAGTTGAGAATGGCTTTCTGCAGTTGTAGTTTATGGTGCTCCAGATGATACATCTCTTGCCACAGCATAAAAGTAAAAAGAAAAAGGAATACAAGGAAGGATTGTGTTATGATGACCACAATCTACAGTTAGAGGTTAGATGGATAAGTGGCATTATATAGGCGCAACAAGAAGATCTGCCACATTTCTTTGTAACGTGGTTTTCTAAGGGTTCTGGTACACCAGATTTGACAAAGGAATTCTCCACTCCTCCCTGCCCTACCCTAGTCCTCTCTCACAGGTTATTTCCTGAGCGCCAGCAGTGTGCATAGTGTATTCATGCTTGAGCCTGAAGTTCAACGCCAGCATAGATCCACTTTCAGGAGCAACTTACGTGTGTTAGATTATGAAAACAGCTCTTGGAGCATGAATATGCTTTCCATTCTGCATCCCCAAAATGGAAGAGGGACTCCTCAACAAAGGCCTGGGACAGACAGCTTAATGTGCAGTGCTGTAATCTCTGCATCATTTCTCCATTTACTGTTTAGACAAGGAAAGCCTGGATCCCGTGGGAACAGTAGAACAACTGCATCCTAAAGCTTTGTCTTCGCGAGAGAGAGAAGCTGCCTTCTGAAGTCAACAGAAGCAAAAACTGTAGTTACAACATAGTTCTGTTTTTAAGCAAAAAAATGACATAATGAAAGACCAGTCTTCAACATCATCTAGTTAACTCAGGTGAAACAAAGAGAAAGAGGTTTCTCATACCCTCTCCCAGTTCACTGTGAGTACCAGTCACTTTGTAGCCTGACAAAATCAGCACGTATTTCTGACAGAGAAAATGCACTGTGAAATTACATCAAATCTAGTTGCATAATTATGGTCCATGAAAACAAGTGCAGGAGTGGATGAAGTGCAGTTCAAGAGAAGGACTTGGATTTCATTGTTGGGTCATGCATGCTCCAGCTCTTCTCAGCTGCCCCACACTATGTATAACTTTGTTAAACTGCAAATCCACAGATGATAAGGAAGCTGTTTGCTTGGGTCAAAGCCCATTGAAACAGAGACTGACACAAGCCTGCTATCCAAAGGGGGCCGGGGGCCATTGTGGATGGGAGCCTGTGCCCTAAAAGCCAATTCCTTTCCTCATGGCTTGTAGTTTTCATGCCTGGAAGCCAGAGAAGTGCTGAAAATGAATGAGGGTTTTGACTGGCTGCCATTGCCTGTCCTTCTTCCATCCATTAACACTCCCTAATCTGAAAAATTCGCCAGCCCTATAGGTTCCCACACCACACACCAGTTATGCTGATTAGAAAATTCACGCTTCAGTATTACCGCTGATTAAAAAGGTTTTCCAGTGCTTTATGCAGATGTTGAATATTCATCAACAGTGTCTGGTTTAAGAAATGAAAAATAGCATAGGAAATAATTTTATAACTGCATCAAAAACTTATTTGTAGTGTTCAGCAATGTCCCCCTACAGCCTAGTTTATAAACAAATTATCTGAATTATTAATTTATCATGCAGGGACTGCAAAAAAGGAAAAAAATCCCAGTGGGTTATTACAGCCCTTCACAGGAAATGCATATCTCCTGGCGCTAATGACATCATCAATAACAAGTTTATTTCCAAAGAACTCAAACCAAAATTTAATTAACTGTATACGATATTTTCAAATTAAATATGAGTTAAGGGCTTCAGAATTGGGATTAATGTAACAGTTCTAAAGCAAATTCATCTTCTAGTAGATTAAAAAGTATAACAACAACTACAATAAAAGCCCTTTCAAACTTCAAAATAAACATACAATTTATTAGAAATATTAATTTAATCTGTTGACAATATAGAAATTATTTGCTTCTGTTTGGAATTCCCATTTGTTTAAAAGAATCAGCAAGAATGCTGGTGGACAGGGAACTTAGCACAGGTCAGCGGTTCTGGAGCTATGATGGAAACGGAAATCTTACCAATGAAATCCCCACTTTCCCCTACTTTTGGCAGTTTTTCTCTTTCTGGATGACAACACCACACAAAGTAAAGAGAGAGTAATCTCTACCATTTTGAAGTCATATTTGAAACAACAAATCAGACATACCAGATACATAATAGAGAACAGGACTACTTGGATTTCTACTGGAATTTCCTATGTTTGTTACCAAAGACAATTAGAAAACAAAACTCAATGGAAACCAAATAAAAAAAGTTGATTTATAAAAGGAGAAATAATGAAGTTCATATTTATGGCAACATAAAAAACGTATTTGATCATGTACCGGGAAAAAAAAAATAATCAAAATATAAAAAGCATGAAAAAACCTAGGAAAACCCTAGAGGAATGACAAAAATGTAGGAATTCCTCAAATTTCATGAAAAGATCAAGTATTAGATTCTAGAAACATGTCTGTTTTAACTATTTGGATATTCAGACATACGCACTGTTCAAGCAGAATCAGTGTCAGGGCCTTTTTCATTATTTCTTTGTGGTGGAATTGCTTTTTTTTTTTTTTTTTTAAGTGCAACAAGTACAAATGTATCTTTAAGCCACTGAACAAATACTGAGCAATTGTTTTTTATTCTGTAGCATCATTCATTTGCAAAAAAAAGGGCAATGAATATGCAGGACAGATGCCAATATAAAAGGGGTCAAATATTATACGATCATCTTTCTTTTCAAAGAGAAGATAAATACTCTGCTACTGAGAAAATTGCTTTTCCTTTCAGCTTCCTTTGACTCAATCTTCTTCCAAGGGAGAGATTATTGACAGGAGAAGCAGGAAACTTGGACATTGATGTTTTGTATAAAGAAGAGCAAATTGCTTCTTTCTAGCCCCTTCTGCAGCTAACCCTGAAGAATATATACTTCAAATCCACAAATCTAAAATGACAAACTTAACATTTCCTTACAGCCACTTTTCTGGTTGTGACATCATTGAAATGGTAAACACTCAGAAACTATGACCAGATAATCAATTTCCAAATATTTTTGTAATGGTGGTGACAAAAACAAGAAGCTGGGAAGCAGTAGTGAAAAACTAGTTAATTTCTCTTTCTGACTTGTTGTGAGACCTAGAAGATGGAGTCATCAACCAGAACTGAATTTTGACTTTCCAAAGGTTGGTAGGGAGGGAAGATGAGAGGATATGCAATTATAGAGGAAGCTGAAATTTTACCTAGAATTTATTAAATTATTTTTATTTTTAGAAAACCATCATAACACAGTAACTGTTTTGTGAATTGTTGAGTGTAAGTGAGGTTTTATGAGGCTGTAAAAGGGTAGAGGAAAATCTTGTCTACAAAAAGTCACCACAATTATGTACTGATGTGTAAAAAGAGAAAATTATATATAATCGTATGCACAAACCAAACAGCTGAGATGAAGCCAGGTGATAATAGCTAAATTATATAAATGCAAAGTTATTGTTATTATTATTGGTGATGGTTTGTTCTTTTACCTTGGCGCACAGGAGCCACTTCGCTAAGCATAGTACATAAAGAAATGTCCGTCCTGAAGACCAAATCATTTAAGGTTTCACTGTGTATTTTTTATTTTCCCAAGCCAAAAATTGGTATTCCAAAAATCTGTGTGGCATCAGAATTCCTAAAGGCCATTAAATTCATCTAACCACAGAAAAATTTCTGATTTTTCATCATATTTTTCTCATTTCCCATAGTCCTGCTGGTTTCATTAACCTAGTTACTTTAGCCATTGTAAAGAGAAACTGCCATCAGCCTGAGATGCTGATTTTCATTTCTGCCGCACATACAAGTGTGGGAACCTATATTTCACAGTCTTATGAAGCTAGCAGCAAAGTAAAGAATATTCCATCTTTCCAAAAGTATCACAACATGTTCCTAGTGCTGTGGAACAAACAACACTGAGTCTTCAGGCATAAGACACAAGCTCTAGGATATTTGGACATGCTAAATACTAGGTCTTTTAAGAGGTTCTAATATCTTCTCTTGAATCCTGTACAGTTAGAAATGTAGAAATGCATGAAATGCACAATAACTAGATACACAGTAAAGTATTACCTGTAGTCAGTGGTATTCTGCAAATAATTTCTTATTTGGCAATGCTTACGGTGAGGACACAATACTAGGAAGCAACATGGGAGTCTAGGCTGGGATCTGAGGAGATGGAATGTGATTTCCTTCCCCTGTCTACTCTGCTGGTGCCATGAGCAAGTTGAGTTGGGCCTAGATCTTCCCATGTATTTGAACAGAGGCCATCAGAAGTGAGACTGGTTTCAGGACTGACCTTGCTGTGCTACTGTAACAAAACCAGTAGAAATTAATGTTCACTTACTCATGGCTTTGCAAGCATAAGCACTACAGCTGTGCTAAATTCTTACCATCCACTTCACTGGAAATAAAACTAAGCCTCTACAAAACACTTTAAAATCTGTTACAACATATTTAGGCAAAAAAACTCATAATACAAAACTGATTTCACGGGCAAAAAAGCAGACAATCTTGCCAGGAGTTTGTTGAGATTATATTTTTAACAGAAAAAAACAGTACTATATACCATGTATATTGCTGTAATAAGATCTTGTGCAGTATGGGTATTTTAAATACACATGGTGTACTAAAAATGTAAATTATCATAACTACACTTCATATAAAATAAATATTGAATTGTGTGTAAGATGTTGGCATTGTGCTAAAACATACTGCAAATAAAGTGAATGTGATATTTAATATATATATATAGGTTCATATCAAGTTTCTGTAAAAATAATATAAAGTCTCTCATTCAAGATGTCTACAGGGAAAAAGCAGAATATTAATTTTCATGGTGCTCCATTCCAGTATTTCCATAAGTATTATGCATCTATGTCTAAATGAAACTGTTGCTATATACTAGGAGTACTATAGCTGAAAACGTTCCGTGAATTGAAAAGGAATCTTTCCATCCTGTAAGTGCCAAATAAGAGGTCACCTCAAAAGTATGGTGGAAAGAATAATTATGAGTGTATTTTAATAACTGAAATGAATCCAGCTTTGAAAGCTTTATTTTGTTTGTATACTATATTGCAGTTATAAATAAATTTTTAAAAGGTGCTGTGTACCTCAAAAAGAATATTTAAACTTCAAAGTAATGTATATGTTTATTATGTTACCATGACATACAACATTGTGGAGGTGTATATAATTGTGATGGGAAAAAAAATCAGATTTACAGAGTGTGAAATTATGAATTGTTGTTTTCTTTACTCACAGCATTAGTTTAAATGTGCTTTTACATTTTCCAGTAAAATTTTCAGAGACCTGTAAGTCTGACAAAGACAAGTTAAAACCAGCATTCAGCACTAGGCCTTTTACATAAGCTAAACAATTACCAAAATATTAAAAGATACCCTAAAAGGTACATCTATCATGTATGACATCATCTGAAGTAACACTATCAGTATTAAAATAAGCAGTGACAGTCTCACCTGCGACCTTGAAGCATCAAACCTGGAAAAAATGGTAGGAAACCCTCTTCAAGGAGAGATCTGCTGTTTTCTCCTGATCCTGCATTTTAAACTAGTCAGATTCACTCCTAGGCTTGGACAGCCTGTTTCTGTAATCGGGACACACTAGGCTTTGTCTTCATAATCCAGCTAAAGGGATATGGCCTGTCCCTGACAGAGCATCATAACTAGCTCCTTTATGTTAGATAATCATTTCCTTATGCCCACGTTCATAATCAGCCCAGGTAAAGTCACTTTCACTTATCACAACCTTCAGGTTGGAAGAGAGGCCAAGAGGTCTTTAGTTTCCCTGCTCAAAGCAGGGTTAATACAGAATTCAGACCAAGTGGGTCAGAACTTTGTCCACTCTTAAAATTCTCCAAGGATATAGATATTGCAACCTAACTGGCTGTCCTGTTCCAGTGCTTAATTATCCTCATAATTAAAGTATTTTCCTTGTATCACATCAGAAATTCTCATGCTTCAATTTATGGGCACTGTCTCACATTCTTCCAATGTGCATTTAAGAAAAGAGCCTGTCCCTGACTTCTTGGTAATCCCTACAATCCCCTGAAGCCTCCTCTCTTGAACAAGCTGAAGAAGCTCAGCTCACTCAGCCTCCCCTCACAGGGCAAGTGCTCCAACCTCAGACCATCCTGGTGGTTATTTGCTGAACTTGCTTCAGTTGAGCAACATCTTTCATTTACTGAAGGGTCCAAAACTGGATGCAATAGTCCGGAATAGTCTACTGAGTATCAAGATGAGGCAATTAAGCGCTTCCCTTGATCTAGTGTCTACAATCCTATTTTTTCAGCCAAGTATACTGTTAGCCCTCATCACAGTCAGGTGGGACTTACGTCCAGTTTACTCTCCATCAGGACTCTTAGAGCTTTCCAGCAGAGTTGCTTCCCAAACAGTCAGTCAGGGGTCTAGCATTTCCCAGGTGCAGGACTTTGCATTTGTCCTTGTTGAATATCATGATGCTCCTGTCAGCATATTTGTCTAGCTTGCCAGGTCCATCCAAAGGTTAGCCCTACCTTCAAGAATAGCCATTGCACCCTCAAATGGTGTCATGTGCAAACTAGATGAGGGTGCCTTCTGTCTTCTCCTCCAAGTCATTGATAAAATATATAACAGGATCGGTCATGAGACAGACTTCTTAGAAATTTCACTTGTGACCAGTCAGCCAAAGTAGAGCATAGATGGTGAACCTATACACTTTGACCAGCAATTCAGCCATGTTTTCACCTCACCTCATAATCTACCCAACTAGACAGTAATGTCCCAGATGTGATACAGGAGACCATATCAAAATCCCCACTGAATTCAAAGTAGATGACATCAATCCACTATGACAATCTGCTTAATTATATTCAAGGTGTTCGAAAACAGAAATATTTTAACATCATGTTTTCAACCCCGTTTGTGTATTCCTTCTAGGTGACAGCTGGTCTAACTGATAAGGAGCTCCTCTTACGAGCTGCATCCCATCAACTACAGATCTTGTGTAGTCTAACACTCTGATTAAACTACTTTACCTCATGGTTTCTGATATAACTTGGGAAAAATCATAAAATGCACCTGAATATTCACTGAAGTTCAAAGACTAATTTCGTTTGGCTGCTCTTCCAGCCCCCTGGTGACTACTTCTCCAAACATTTGGATGATTGAATTTTTCTGAATTGCTTCCAGAAAGCTGAGTGTGTGCTTGCACACCAGTGTATTGGTAGCAGGGCTGGTATGTTTCATTAGGGACAGGATACAGCTTGAAGTACAGGGGAAATGGGAGATTTTTACAAAATCAGTGGCAGACTCCTGGAATACAAACTACATAGTTAATTCAAGATCCACATCTCACACATTGAAGCATTTACTCATCTGCAACTTGCCTACAATCCCCCAGAACATTTAATCACATTCATTCTCAAAAACCTGCGTACATATTTAATTGCTTGATGGATCAGGGCCTTAACTGAATAGGGCAGAGCTGCGGTGGAGTGACTCGGACACCTGAGGCTGTAGAACTCATCCAACATTAGACATTCAACATTTATAACAAAAGCATATATCTCAGCTAGTTACTATAGGGCCCCTTCATAATTAATGGAGAGAAATAGACACTTCTAGGGTGCAATTCATCAGTCTTACTTTAAACATCTGCTTTAGGAAGAGATGAATTGCCCCCATCAGGTGCATATTTTTCCCTGCTGGTTATAAAGGAGATGAACGTGGCTACCTCAGAGGCAGCATCTATATTTGAATCCCAAATAAGGCTTCTGAATGGACTCAGGGGGCTATAGAAAAGACTCAGCAACTTGTACATTGCCTCTGAAACTTGTTCTCCTTGATTCCTGACTTGAGTCCCTGCCTGCTACACTCTGGTCTCTAGTTCTTGGTACATTTTCTATCATACCTGCCCAAGTGCCTGTCTAGCCTAGCCTGCACTGCCTGTTCCTGTCCCCTCACCCCATATTTAAAATCCCTGGCACTCTGATCTTTGTCTGAACCTGTGTTAGGCTTCTGCCTTACGTCTTAGCCTTGGGATGTACAGATGCCTTGTCTTCTGGGCTTCCCTCCTGGCTTCTGCATAATGCACTTTATCCCTAGACTGGAGCATTAAGACTCCTTCTCACTCCTGACATTGATCTTTCTTAATCACAGGCTCCAGCTTGCTCTTCCATCCCATTTCCAGCCCAGTTTAGCAGCCCTGTCCACTCATGCCCTAGTTACAGTAATTAGGCTGTCAGCTATTGAAGAAGTGATAGTATTTGCCACATAACTTTTTCTGCAATATGATTCAATGAATATGACAATTAAATCATACTTATAAAAATAGAAATAAAAAGGTAATACAGACCATTAAAGGAGCAAATGCACTTAGTGGACACTAAGCATGCAGACAAACCTCAATATTTTGATATCTGTCTATGAACAATATGTAGCTAGTGACAATCAGCTATTGACCTTCTCCTGAAATCCCTCAGACATTTTTTTAAAATAGCCTCATGGGGGTTTTTTATCCTCCATGATTGTTCTTTCTTTTACCACCCAAAGTCTCTCTGTAGTCTTTTTTCTACCCCTTCTCTAGTATTTCTCCACCACTTAGTACCAATAACAGAAGCCGTTTGAACAGAACAGAGCATACCATGTTCCCTGAGCTCAGCAAACATGTAACCCCAGTGGAAGTCCTCTCTAGGAAGCTCACTCGTGCATTATTCTGTCAACTCAGTCTGCCAATGGAGCACCAGTTTCTCCAGTAACAAACACCTTCTGATGAGGACCAGACAAAATACTGATAGTTGCAGCTGGAATGTGGTTTTGCTACTACCAGTGACTCTACTTGTTACATCTCTTTACAGATAGTAACTGGGTGACTGATATTCTCCATGTTCGCAATAGAGCAGCCATTTACTACAACCCCAAAACCCCTCCTGATACAAGTTTCTTTAATTGCCTTTAAAATGACAGAAACCTTGCCACAGTACTCAACTGAAAAATCTACTAACCCTTACAGTAAACAGAGATGATACTAAATGATATAGATTTACAAACCCAAAATAAAACAAATTATTTGCATATTAATATAGTAATTTTTCATAAAAACCCGATTCAGATTGTTAAATGCAACTGCAATGAAATAAAGGAGAAGGGAGTACAGAAAGGCACAGCTCCTCCAGCCTTGCAAGTGAAATACAGCCATAATAATCCATTCATCAGCCTCTCTCTACCCTCAAAATTACAGGTGTATTTGCTTTTCTTTGGTTGATCAGTAAACTACTAAAAACAACTCATAAAAGAACAGTAAATTTAGTAAATGAGAAATTAATTGTTAGAAACAGCTCAACTGTAAAAAAAATAAAAAAAATCTCAAGCAACATTATCCTTTCTAACATGCCTTTTGTCATTAGCATCCAAAGGGGTCCTGCTATTGCCCTTTTCAAATACTCAAGTATGTTAATGTCCATAATGGTGACCTAATCAGTTTAGGTGTATCATCCAAACAGTTTCACAGAGGCAATTGAGAAAATGTCATTGAGGACTTGCAAATGTAGTGTGCTTCAGCATGTCTGCAGAGCAGGCCAGGGTGTGACGAATGTCAGCTGTGTTATACTCCTTCTCAAAAGCTACTCATCTCTTGCATAAAATCACATTCTAAAACAAGTTTTCATTTGGTATTTAAATGGATAAAACATGGAGGCACTGTTAGATTCAAGTTCTGGTAGGAGATGTGAGATATTCTTGACATAAAAATCTCAAATTTTGAGCTTGGGATCAGAAGCTATATCCACAAAATGTATCTTAATACAGTATGTCAACAAAATACAAAGCTATGTAAAAATAGGTGCTTGAACCCTTGACCTATGCATGACAGTGAATGTCTTGCATGTGGGAACATGAGAAAATTTCTCCTAAACTGAAAATGGTAAATTGTTAATAAACAGAACATATAAAATTAACATAAAACACCTTTCCATTTTTTCTTTTCTCTGATCTGAAAAAAAAAAAATACAGTAACATAAGAAGCTATAGAAAACATGTAGGATGATATTCTGATTTTATGCAAAAAAAGCAGAAGTATCTGGTACTGATTTTAAAGTGAGGAGTAAGGCCATGTGCAAAGAACTTGTTTTACTAGCAAGGAAAACAAATATTTGTGTCACTAACAAAATACTAACGGTCAAAATTTTAGCCAAGAGGTGTATTATGATCTTTTATCCTGTGCACAGAGCTAAGAAACACCAGCACTGCACAAAGTATCTTAATGAAAATTCTTTAGCTTTCAGCACCATACTATGTTCTTCAAAACATGTTTTGTAGTGTGAGAAGACAAAACAAAATGCAGAAGCAGATGTTTTTTTCTCTTTATTTGCTCAGAAAACATTCCCTTTAAATTAATTCAAGTCCCTACCACTCAGTATAGAGATTCTTTTTTTTAATACCATGTCTTTTAATCGTCAGTGAGGAAATAAAAAACACATCAGACAATAACATATTCATAACTGACAACAATAACAATGAAATGGGGCCACTACAATGGTCTAGAAGACCTATTATGTAAAATACACAAGATTTGAAGTTCTCTCCTTACCTTGGGTTTTTCTTATGGCTCTGCAGGGGATGTTGGGACTGAAGGAAGCCATAGGAGAAGTACCAAGTGGAATTAGAGTGAAGAAGAAAATGGCCTGAGCCTCTACCAGGTTTCATGTATTGCTTTTATGGTTCTAAAATGTAATTGTTATATGTTTTTCAGCTCAGATCATCCAAAACTTCTTGTGGAGTGCAATGCAGCCTATTCACCTCCGTGTTGTCGTGTGCAGCACAAAGGCTTATAGGAGTGTTTGGAGGACACAAAAGCCAATCAAAGTGGAGGACTACAGAGGACAGAGAGAGCCCAACCTGATGTCTTTTCAGCCACACTGCCCAGGGAATGGCTAAGCCTCAACCCAGGCAGGAGCAGTGAGGATGTCCTAACTACCCATGGCAGTCAAACAGGATCCCTGCCCAACAATCCAGAGCCTGAGCTGTCTCCCTTGTCTTGTCTTGTTGTGTAGGGTAGGCTTAGTCTAAGAGTATGCCCTCTTGAGTTTCATTTCTATAAGGTATCTTTCTCCTTCATTCATGCTCATGTGATGATTTTGTGCTGTGCTTAAACAACAATGAAATAGACTTCTAAAGCTTCTTTCAGACAAAAAAGTTGCCAAGATCTGTTTTGCCTACAATGCTACCTATTTTCAAAAGAACCTGCTGAATTATCTTTAAGATAGCAACATTTACCTGCATGAGGCAGAATAACAATGTCTGTGAATGGCTTTCCTCTTCCTTACATACAGAGTTTCAGAGAAGTTTAGCATATATCTTACGGTCTTCAGGGTTGCATATGGGCTAGTAGTACAGCCTTGTAGTAGATCTGCAAAACAAAACCACTGATGTATAGGAGCCAGCATCCACACTGTACGTATTTCAATGGGAGGTTGATTTAGACCGTATATAGTATATAGTCCGTATATAGCCCATGAGCTCAGTGCCTGTCAGTGTACTTTCAGTATGCTTTTGGAGAATATATTCCAAATTAGTTTCATCCTAAAGCAGTTCAGTTCCTATTTTCCAAGGTGAACAATCCTCCTTTGAAATCCATTAACAATTATACTCTAGGCTGTACAAGAACAGTTTTAACCAAATTGTTTATTTTTGCAGGAAAGTGAAACTAGCAGAAATGCCAGTGGTCTGTTTTGTTGTTTTTATTTAATTTACTTTGAATTTCTTGTCAGGAATTTTTATTGCTAACAGTTAATTTTAAATTAGGTCTTCGTGAAGGAACTGAGATGAAAAGATGGGTAGGTCTTAGTGTTGACTGATAACCAAGGTGGTACTTTCCCCCCTACGACATTATCTCTTCTCTGTACATCTCCTGTGCTCAGTGAAAGGCTGTCATTCATGCTGTCTGGGGGCAAATTTTGCCATCTGAAACAAGACCAGCGTCTGTAGCCAGTCTACCTGGGAGGGGACAGCAGTCTGTGAAACAGCCCAGTGGTGAGTAGGCCAAACAACTGTGTCTCCAAAGGAACAATACCTTCCAGATGTACTGTCTGGTTCCTTCAATGGTGAAGTGGTTAAATACAATTATTTAGTTCATTCTGTTCTCTTATAATGTTTCAGAAATTAAAACTATTCCCACCTTTACCTGAAAGTTCAAATTGCATTTAAATACAAGCTTGGGACTCCTTTCAACTGTTGAAAATCTGAGTTGTTTTTAGCTGGCTTAAATGAGCATAGCTTCTAGGCTTTGTATTAAAACAATCAACCAAGAGAAACAACCACAGAATGCATACTTTCACACAGTGGTAGAGTTCTGTCCATGTTCTCTTGTCTCTCACACTCTAGTACAGCACCCCACACTGTTAAACATATTTTTTTGCCATCTCTACTGCTGAGAATCGGTTGGATGCTTCAGTTCCATCAGCTCTTCAGTTGTTTCTGTTGTTTCAGATGCATGCTGTTATCATCAGTTATCTGATTTCAAGCAACAGAAATGTGTTTTCCAGATTATCAAGCTTTTTGTCACATTAGAATTTTGCTTTAACACAGATAGCTTCATAAAGTTTTATACTGCCCAAACTGAGTAAGGGGCAAGCTAACTCATTGACAAGGAATAGAAAGCAGAGCTTTTCATGTCTATGTCACCAGCTGAAATTCAGCAAAGGTCATAACTGATAACCAACTGAGTTTTTGATGGCCTTATGAAATTAGCTGATGGTCTTGTTATAGTGACTAGTGGACATATGTTCTTATTATAAAAACCATTATACCGATTGATAACCTCTCTTGGTCGACTCAACAGAGAAATGAGGAACTGAATGAGGCACAGGTGCTCAACCACTTTCTCACATCCACAACTGGCACCTGGAAAATATGTTTAAGGGCCTATTGCCAGGGGTTAAGTGTGTTCCACCTATTCTGAAGCAGAAAGAGTTCAGACATGTAAGCTATTAGTCTATTACCTTTCTTAAATGCCATGCTATTCCAATTTTTGCTTTAGAAAAAAAGAAGAAAGAAAAGATACTGACTCAGTCCAAAATTCAATTTGACCTAGACAATCAGGGCAAATTAAATATTCCACAGTAACACTGAAAATAATAGGTGCAATAATATATGACTGAACAGTATAATTTTATAATTCTCTACTAGTATTAAGCTCTGGTATTCTGATGTATGTTGCATGTAAGTTTTTTCCAGTAGAAACCAAGGTGTTCATGACATATGCGAAGATACATGCTATGGAGTTTCTCGCTGAAGCTGGATTTTAACTTCTGTTTAAAAGAAGATAACTTCATTAAAAGGAATGATGGAAAAGTTTCATTTGTCTCCCTTTTTTAGGGGTAAATTTCTTCTGTTGCTGTTAAGTGTAATTTTTACATTAAGAAAATTATTTCCACTTGCCATTTTCTTAGCATTGGAAGTTATTTTTCAAGCTAATTTTACCAATTCAGTTAACTATCAGCCCTTTCAGACTAATTAAAAAAAATCTAAAGAAAGGTACTGCCAAGGTTGGCCGTGGATGCCAGAAACTCAGTGGTTTCTCCTGAAACAAGCAGAACATATAACACTTTGGCAATTTTTCCTTCACTGTACTTAAACCAGATTTCCCCAGGGCTTACAAAACCTGTGCATTTAGTGGAGACTGTTAATTCATTCATCAAGCGCATTATATAAACCACTCTGTTGTGCACCTAAAATAAATAAAAAAAAAAATAATTTAAAAAAAAAAAGATAAAAAAGAAAGAACAAAAAAGGTGCATGCGAAGGTAATGGTTGGTGCTTAGTGAAGGACATGCTTTTTAGTGTTTGGCTGTACATGTTCACACAAACAACTGTTGCAGCAATTATTTATGATTTAAAAACATGGGAATGTTGTGGTGACTTTGCATTAGAAGTCTAGTGTATGTCAATTGTTTTATTCATGATAAACAGATCATTTAGTTGGAAAAATCCCATCTGCCTAGATATATCTCTTATTATTTATGAGAACCATGTTTAGGAATGCAGGCAGCACATGTGCATAATTAATCCTGAAGAGAATTAGACATTGTTTGATTCACAGCTGAATGCAATTAGCATTAGGAAGTTTACATATGTTGGCAATAACACAGATTAGCAACTAAAGTGCTTGTTAAAAAATTTAACCTGAGGCTGCTGGAGCAGACCTCTCTTAATGATGCTTTAAATGTTGTTGATGAAGTAATAATCAATTTTGTTTTATAAATAGTAAATCAAGAATTTAGGTCTAATTAGCTGTGCTACAGATCACTTCACTTACATTTCCAATGTACATGTGATGTGTGCTCTGAACTTTCTTTGAGTCTGGTGTGCAAAGAGTTGTTAAGGGAAAGATTTGATCCCTTCTGTAACAAAAAAAAAAAAAAAAAAAAAAGAAAAAAAAAAGTCACAGATGGGGAAGAATGATACGTCTGTGGTGGGAGTGACTCTGTGCTCCTGGCACTCAAGAAGGAAAGAGCTTTTTCTTTGTTAATTCAGAGCTTTTTAACTGAAGGATGAAGAAACAATGCCTTGTCTGCCTTTTTAAAATATAATAATTAGATTATAATTCACAGTCTGTGAAATGAAGCCCTCTAATGGAGAGGGAGGAGGAAGAGAGAATGTAAGTGATGAAAGTGAGGAGGCAAAGTAAAATTGAGCTGTAATTGTTTTCACTTCAACTTTAAGAAGTTCAACATTAATTAAAATGTTTCTGCACCACTCACCACCAGATTGGCACAAAAGAGGGCTGGCTGGTATGTGCAGCTGCTGACTGGCAGGGATGTCAGCCCGGCAGTTGTCAGTAAGTCTGCAGTCCCCACCCCCCCAATATATTCTAAAGAAGACATTGCAATTAGAGCAAACAGTTCTGTTTTTATTCAAGTAGCAGATTACAATTTCCTTCAGGTAAGAAATTACATCCTGAAATACCTAAAACCATTTGAAAATTGTGCCAAGATATCTTTGTTGTTACTTTGGCTTAGGGTTTGCTTTGTTTTTTTCATCTTCAACTATGTTTATTCGTACATGAGGTATTCAGAGACAAACTTCAGCTGAGCACGTACCATACCCTAAGAGTCAGCAGGAGCTGGATCCATGAAGAGTTTTCCTTCTCCCTCATCTATATTGACTTCTTACCATCTAAACATTTCTTCATGTAAGTAGGTGCTCTTGGGGGATATGTTGTGCAGTCCCCATAATCACTCTTCATATGTCAGAGGGGCAGGAGAGGCTACTAATTACTGTCAGTGAATTAAATGACAGGAGGGTACTGTAGCCCCTGCTGCTTCTGGTAGATGCCTGTGTGTCCCTGCACCAAGCACAAGGACAACTATGCCTATAGCCTCAAGCCTTCCTTCCTCAGCAGGATGAGAAGCCCGTCTCACAATGGGATGGAGAGCCAGGAAAATTTTAAAGTAGCTGAAGGGAGAGGGAGCAAGCAGAAAGCCAGAACTTATGTGACTTTGCTTCCCTCAGAGCCAAAAGAAACTCATTTTGCATGTGACGACACAAATTGGGCACTTCCTTACTCACTCATACACACCACTGCCAGAGACTGTAAATAATCTTGAAATGGAGTCAGGGCTAAACTGGAAAAGGCATTCAGACTCCTAAAAATGGGAAAATGTGCTAGTAGGCATTCAAGAATGAATAAGAGCTCTCATCAGAGCAAGAACGTGGAGCACAGAGCAGCTTGATTGGCCGCGTGTCCTTCAGGGAAGCACAGAAAAGAGCAGCTGGCCCAGAGGGTTTCCCCACTGAAGGGCAAGCTCTGCCCATAGCTCCAGAGGGGAATGCTGAACCTATAGGGAAAGCCTGCACATGTGTGAAGGTTGAGTGGCTTCTTCTTTAAATAAGTGCTGCAAATTTATAAGTTCTGCTCAATCCCATGATTTAATACTTGTTATATCAGTTCTGTAGGTTGTGTGGGAGCTTATGATGCTCCCCTTAGTGGCTGTGTCTGATCAGACTGTAGGCATCACCTCAATTTTTGTACAGAAAAATAGTTGTCTGCATCCACTCTTAATTCCCAGTATCTCGTGTCTTTAAGTCCTATAAAAACCCCACATGATTCTGAGGAGACATGGTAGTAGTCTGGTGCAATTTTAAGAAATTTCCAAGACATCCTGTTTGTTTGTCTTTGTTTAGCTGGTAAAGCCAGATGAAAGGAACAGGATACCTTGTATGTCAGGAAACTGAAGTGAATTAATAGACTGTTATATCTCACAAGAAAAGAAAGAACAAATGAATGAATGAACTTTGACTTATCTTAAGTAGGCAAGGCAGCCAGGCTCTGACTGATGCATTTGAAGCAGCATTGTATGGAGAACTAGGAAGACTTTAAGATTTAGGCAGGAAGAGCCTAAGGAACCAACAAAATGGGAAAAACCTCAACTCAAAAATACCTTTATAATCTTTTCTAGAAAAGACATTCTCATGAGCTAAAAAAGGAATAATTTCTGCACAGGTGGATGAGAAAACTAAGAATTAGGTCATAAGGAATATAAACAGAAGTTTGGATGCACCCCAATGAATAGTTTCACTGCCTCCAAACGTTAATTACAACAATCTTTTGGGTAATGAGAGGAGCTTTTCTTGTTTTCATGCTGTTCTTGCTTACAGATCAAGGGGCAGGTTTCAGGTCACCAGACTTCCTACAGTGCCGGCCCTTGCCTCTGTTTATGACTTGAAACAATAAAACCCTTAAGCAGATGTCAAGCTTCAGAAGACTGAGTACTACTACCTGTTAGATACTGAAATAGCATCCTCAGTGTGTATTAATGAATCCGTAAGTAAAAGGATTGTTTATCATCACTTTTCAAATTCAAATTAATTGAACTCATAACTGACAGAAATTTGTTGAAAATAAGGACTTTTCACTTCTGCCTTTTTCTAATGTGCTCTATAAGGTGAATAACATAAAACAGAAAAGACCATTGCTTTGTTCAATTCCTTTTCTTCAGCTAAAGCACTGATATTTTTCTGCAGTTCTTCACTCTGTGCACTTTTATAGGTTGAAAATACCAATTTACAGAAAAAGTAGCCAAAGAAAATGCTATTATTTACAGAATAGCAGTAGTAGCATATTCTACTTCCAGCTAATTACAACAATGTCCATATTTTCTGTGAGAAGTAGGAAGAGATGTCACAGTCTAAATTATTCTATGTTGACTTTAGGAGGACAAACATTTGTTGTTGACAGCTATTTGATCTGCCTCATAATTATGTCACAGTAACAAAATAAAACTATATTTCATTCTCCATTTCTGTGATCTTTCACCTAGATAAGAACCAACACCTGGCATCTTTTCAAATTTTCTTTTTTCTTTACATCAGTGGCAAAAGTTAAAAAGGTAACATGAAAAGAAAGATGAAAAAGGAATGCTGTTCAAATTGAAGGACTGCAGTTTCAAGTTTCAATCCTGTATCAAAACATCTCCGCCTCATCTTCTTTCTCAGTCATCACAAATGAAAAGTACAAAGAAGTACACAAACATCAGTACAATGCTGTGTGTGTACTGCTATCCAAAAATCACAGTTACAAAATTATACCTGACATATCAAAAACTGACAGTCACATCCTCAAGATTTTCTTCTGTTCATTCCCATGGACCTTCTTTATTAATAAATCTGACACATAAAAAGCATCTGTATGACTAAAGTGTCAGTTACTGGAAAGATCGTTTTGATCTACTTCTTAACTTTTAGAAGAAATATTCTCTTTTTTATGAAGACAGGATCCGTTCACTGACTGCTAGCTTTCAAATGACCACCTCTTGAAGTTTAATTTTAAGTTTTAAATAAATATTGTATGCATGCAGAATAACTATGATGCTCCAGAGAGACACTGTATAATGACATTGATTCTTTTTTATCTAAAAATGCCAAACCCTTGAGGCAGCAAAGTCTGTATTTGCCACAGATAGATGTAGGTTCATTCTACATGTTAAATTATAATAGGTGTTCATGTTTCTGTCACTAAGCAGGTAGCAAAACTTCCAGCTTTTTAGAACTTATTGATAAAAATGGGCTTTGTTCATACATTTTATATGGAACATTTCAACTATGGAATAACTGTTGTATTAAAAATAAAATATAGTTTATAAATTGTCTTGTGATGTTGTGAAATTGCTGAAAAGAAAACATATTGGGTTTGGATACATGTTAACGCTAAGTGAAGCAAGCATTGTTTTTTACTAAGAAATGTTGTGTACATGTTATTCATAAAAGTATACAGTTATTTCAATACTAAAAAGAAATGGAAATCCCTGCTTAAGTGTGAAAATTACCACTTGTGCATGCAAAGCATCTTCTCATTTCATTTTTATTATATTTAGTATTTCTAAATAAGTGTTCTGATTTGATAATTAACCAAAAAGCCCCAAATTACTTTAAAGCTATAGACAAAAAGTCAATGATGTGGATAAAGACATAAGCAAACTCATTTTTTTTAATTTGTTGTTTGGTTCACCCCCTAGGTTAGCAGGCTTTTGTCAGGAAAGAATGATTTCTTCTACTGAACATATATTTGATAACTCATAATATATAAGGATGCTTTAAAAAACAACTGATGTCTTGAACACCTGCATTTGCTTAAAAATTACCAAGTACAGAGTCGATAATATATTATTATTACTTTTTCTTCTTAATAGTAAAGAATAACAATGATATATATAACAATGATATCACCATTAATAATGAATCATTCTTAATAACAACAAAAATGACAGTGACAACAGAATTAATGGAATGTTTCATATCCTGATCCAAAATACACACATTTTGGGAACTACCATCATGCAAATATTGAGAATCAAGGGGGTAGAAGGCTCTGAAGACTATAGTAAGTACCTAGAAAAAATTTCCTTTGCAACCTTAGCTTTCATTAAGTTTCTTGGAAGATTCATTCCTCTCATTTAAATGCAGCTGAAAATTATTCATCTGATACTGTATTATATATTGACATGAAACTCCTACAGACTTTTTTTTGGGTGAGAGATGGGCACATTTGGAAATTCCACCTACCTAAATATCTATTTTAAGCTAGGTGAGTATGCCTCTTGAAGTGTGCCCCTTCAGGGCTAGCAGACTTTAACTCTTAGATGGTTATTCTTGAAACAAATGTTCCTGCCTTATTGTTTTGGGGTGCATAATGACAGCAGATTAATATTATTATATTTCAGTAGTTATTCCTATGCAAAAAAAAACAACTGTGTTTAGAGAAAATTGATGCCTAACAGAAAACACACCAAACCAGGCTGAAATGTATAGACTAAAATTGCAACTATTCTTCCATTGCATTTCATATACATTTGGTTCCAGTGGTTTGATTTCAGTAAAGTCATGAACCAAGTGCTTACTGCCTTAGAAGGCTCACAGAAATTCTGTCCTGAAGCACATATCATCCTATGGACGAGTCTTCCTCCAGTGAACAGGCTTCTTTCTCCTGGTCTTCCCGTTCCATCCTCAGCCAAGGTTGTGGACTCACTGCACTCCTGGAAATTCTTCAGAAGTCAGGATTAGAAGGAGTATGCCAAAAGCATGACATACTTTAGTCATGCAAACTGTTGCCTAGAGAGAGGCATTCATCCCACTTACTGTGAGAGTTCTCCACATGAGTGAGGCAACTGGACTCTTTGTACACTCATGGAAAGAAATGGACATTTCTAGACGGAGATTCATTTGACTTGTTTTTCACATCTATCTTGAGAGAAGATTAGTTGTACTTGAACACTACTATTCCTTCCCACTGATTACAGAGGAAACATAAACCGTTCTTGGAGGTGCAGATATTAAAGACCTCTGAAATTTGAGGTCTGAATCCTATTTAAAACAAACAAACAAACAAACAAACCTAATTTCCTTTGTGTATTCATAAACTTGTTTGTACTTTCCTTCAATATGTTTTGTTAGTAGTACCTTTTTCATTTACAGTTAAATTTGCTTAAAGTTTCATGCACTATATTTCTCCATCATATATTTTAAATGTTTCTCTGCTCTAGACATAGTCTTAGAGAGAACTGTTGTTGGATACGCAGCTGGACAAAACGAGACTATGTCCTACACTCATCACCATGTCCTGACTTTTTAACTTCCTTCACTCTAGAAAGAAAAGTTTGCACTGGGCTTCCAGATTAAAGTATTCTCATAAACATTTGAAAGTATTGTGACACAGTTTTTATAATAATTTTAAAGTAAAATTTCCAATTTATTTTATGAAGAATTGCTCCAGAAATATTTTAATGATTTGGCCCAGTGTAGATTAAGCTGAACATCTTTGTTTGCCATTTTGTTTCTAAGATTTGGTTCATTATTAATTCACTTACTATTCTTTGCAATTATACTGAATGTAATTGTTTTGCTATTCATGTGGCTGTCAGAGGATTTTTATAGGCCTTCCATTATAATTAGGCAAATATTAATAGACATTTAAAGCATGTTACCATTTTTAGTAAAACTTGAAGATGTGGTCTACTAAAAGTGAAAAACCCTAATACTGAAATCTGAACACTTCATTTTAAATATATAGTTTTACCCTTGAAGTTTATGTAATTGGAGGTTTACTAATATTTTCTTTTTGCCTGAATCGAGAACATTGACCTGGATTCAGTTAATGATGGACTGTCTAGTTACGTACCTCCTAAACAGAAGTACAGTGTCTCCTTGCAAGATATTGGGTCATCCAGGGATCTGCAAGACAGCAGTAAGTAGGTCAGATAATACCCTCATAATTCTAGAAAACTCTAAAAAAAACAGTATAGGCAATATTTCAAGTCCAAGCAGGGAACTTACTCCCTAGGGACTGTTCTGGTAGGTTTTCTAGGTAAGAGGCCATTTCCAGAAAGCACAGACATGATATCCGCAAGGACAGGCTTGGTGATTATC
The DNA here is from genome assembly GCF_964273445.1 of Streptopelia decaocto. Taxonomy (NCBI): domain Eukaryota; kingdom Metazoa; phylum Chordata; class Aves; order Columbiformes; family Columbidae; genus Streptopelia; species Streptopelia decaocto. Next base: position 28,039,096 of record NC_138663.1, read on the forward strand.
CACCTTCTATTGAATTTTAGGCAGCCCAACAAGTTCTCCAATAAATCGTGTTAGAAATAAAGTGCATCTCTCTAATGGAATCAGTAAGGCTACACCACACTTAGCTGTTTCACTGTACTGTTCTAGTTTATAAGGAAAAAAAATAAACATGCATTGTATGCAGCATCTAATCCAGATGTGCACAAAGGCAAAGGAAAAGGCACAGAATGAGTGGCAGAGCAGTTACTCTTTCTCTAAGCACACTGTTTATGAATATGTATATGTGAGCTAAATAAATCTCATAACTCTTCCATGTAACATGTAATATTTGTGACAAGAAAGGTGAAGAACAGCGTTTCCAAGGCTATCCTACAGAACGGTTGGTTAGGAACTCTCCCCAGGAGACAAGAAACCTCTTCCAGCTTGGGAGGAAGGAGGGGACAGAAACTGTCCAGCTCGGGGCTTAAATATGAAGGGCATAATCTTCTTCCAGTATTTTTGTAAAGTTAGCCCCAAAATAGAATTCCCAACCAAAATTTTTAAGCTGACATAACTTCATACCAGCCCACCTTACATTTCTCAGGATGAGAGCAGTTGCTAAAAAGAAATTGTATCATTCTAGGTAAAAGTAACACAAAGACAAAGCAATGCTGATACTTCCCTCTCTGTGCTTTGCTAAGAAGGGAGAGAAACAGAAAGTCTTCTTGGCCTAAAGACACTTGAATTACTACCTAAGTGTAGAAACAATTTATTACTCCTCAAGGCTGCATGACCTAAGCCAGAACTCAGACTGCACATGATACATGAGCTGCATTTGAGATCTACATCATTTTTGTCTTTCTTGGTGTTATTTTGCAGAATATCCCCATGTAGTGATTTAGGGTTATTTTTTCATTTGTGTTTACTGAGAAAGGGAATTCTGTGATGGACTTTACCTTAAGCCTCTGTCAAATAACCTGTTCTGAGGTCAGGCTCACTTCCTAAAAATCTTCTTGCAGTTTGAAACTGCTGTCCACTGTAATGTCTCAGGCCCATGCTAGTTATACATAGGAGAAATCTTGCAAAACAATGTAACACCATGTGGCAACAGAACAACAGGCCCAAACCAGTTCAAAATCCCTTGCTGCATTTGGCACAGTCTTCACTATGCTGAAATAATTAAGAAAAGAGTGTAAGGATTATTTAGCAACATATGAAAAAGGAAAAGATGATAACGCCTCAGTACCAATCTGTACTTTGATTAACATTTATTTTTAAGAGCTTATTCTTAAAAAAAAAAAAAAAAAAAAAAAAGTAGATTGTCTATGTATAGAAGTGTTTCAGAATTATTTATCATGCCTTATGTTACACATACATTTAAGCAAAAGGCAAAGACAACAAAGAAAATATATGTTATAATAAAAAGCAAACACATAGAACTCTTCATCTTAAATTGTGCTTGCCAGGCAGGAATGCAGGAATGACGGAATGCCAAGTATCTCTCAATAGGGTGAGATACCTTTAAAAGGATTTCCAAGTAAAGGAGACAAAATAATCATTTCCATACATCTTATGGCTGCCCAACTATGTGTTCATAGTTCCTTAAATTTCTTTAAAGGCTGTAATATGGACTAACCTATCTATACTATATTAAATCATTAGCTCTTCCATGGAACAAAGAAGAATTTGGCATCTGAATATAGTATAGTTCAGTGCCTTAAACATCTATAGGCCTGTAAAGACCTATAGTCCAAGGCAAAGACAAAGCTGAATTCTACTAGTCTTTATTTTTTATTTTTTTTCCCCTAAAAGCTTGAGATTTTATATGCTTAATGAAACTAGGGAAATTAATACTAAATAGGTCATTAAACTTTCCTGTATAATAATTAAGCAACCAGCTCCCCATGTGTCTTACTTGCAAATTAAGAAAACCTAGAAACAACATCACATTCCTACGTATTGATTATCACCCAGAAAATTCATTACTTCTAGCTCTGTGTTCTTCAGAGAAGGAGTTCTCCATTATTATTATTATTATTATTATTATTATTATTATTATTATTATTCCCCTTTCATTCCCCTCCAGTTGTTAATGAAAGAAGCAGCATTTCAAGAAGAACAATTAGGTTGGTTTGTGACCCTGGACTCCTTGGGGATAGTTTCAGAGCGCTGCTGTAAGTAAGCCTGTAGGACACAGTTTCAAACAAACTACGCTCTTACAAAGGGTTTTTCTTTTTCTCCTGTGCCATGTAATGCACACGGGAATGTATGTATTCAGGATGAGGAAAGAAAATGAATAAATGGAAGAAAAACAATAAAGAAATTAAATGGTGTTTAATGGAACCCTTGTCTACATGCTCTCTCCGTAAAAATGACCATTTGTAAGTGCAACTCCTTATCCTAAGGTATGTCTTAGTCTAGACTGAGGCAGGAAACTCTAGGTTAGACATAAGGTGACTAAAAAATGCATCTGATTTATTCCTATCTCTTAATGTGAAATGTGTATTTGAAGACTAAAAATCTCAGAAAGACTTTTTTGCAACAGCCAATTACTCTCAGCTTTTTAATTCTAGCAATGCATTTGGAACATTTCCATTGTTCTAAGGGTTAAAAACTTCACCGTGACAATGACGAGCCTTATTACTCAGTCAAAGTAAATGGATCACCATATAACCTTTCAGAAATGTTCTTCCTTAAGCTATTAAAACATTCCATGCCCTTAGATGACAACAATTTCTCTGCCTTTTGAAATTTCTTTTCTATCCTGCAGAGTTCATAGAGATATGCTTGGTTAAAATCAACTTATATAAAACTATGCACTGTAAATTCTGACACTTCTGTTTGAATCTCTTTTCAAACACTTGTCTTTGCTCACCATAATAGATGTCAGTTCTTCTGATGTAGTTCAAGCATGAGCTTCATATGAAGACTCAGCTATGTCTATTGCATTTCTGAAGCTACTACTCACTGAAGTTTTGTGCTGTTTGACATCAAAGATAGGCAAGAATCACCTGCTGAGTTCACATGCATGGAGCAAAACATCTTCAAATCACTTGTGCTAGACAAAAGTTTTTCATATTAAGCTTTCACTATCATGTGGACTTAAAGACAAATGTAGTCCTTGTTAAAATTGCAGCATCGTGTTATTAAACTATGCATCTGGGCCTCGTGATTTATATACGTTTTAGGACAAAAGATAATAATTTGGCTGTTTTATTTTTGGCATCAATTGCAAAGAATTCTGTTGTGTCAAAAAAAAATTGTTTTTCATTCAATATGCAGTGATTTTGCTCAAAGGTAAAAACAATTTGAAAGCATAGCATGCTCTAGCTTAGAAAAAACACAGTGCTCTACTTTTTCAAACTTTAATAGCTGACTTTTTTTTTTATTGATTTGAAAACCGGAAAGAGGCAACAGTTAAAACACATATTGTATATCAGGAACATTAATGAAACAAATTCCTATTCTAAAATTTCACAAATCTGTTTTTGTATAAGCTTAATCAAATAACATGCTGAAAAAATAAATATGAATGTAGAAGAAAAAATGATTATGAAGGATCGAGAACTGCTGTATAGTAGACATCTCTCTAATGGATGCCTAATAAGTATAACTGTGCCAGAGTCTTTAATCACAATGACTCCAGTGATGACTCTGTATGTAAACCAGATTCAACATGCATATGCATAGGAATTAGATTTTGGAACAGTTGTGTACTAAAAATGTTTATAATTAGTTTGCATTTAATGTCACCAAGTGACTGCCCTAAATGCAAACCAAAACACAATGGGGAGTATGATTGTTGTGAGATAATCTAATGCCTTGGGTGTGTCAGGTCAGTCAGCAGACACCAAGATGTAGTTGCCAATTTTAACAGACTGAAGATTTTAGTATTATAGGGCCTCCAATGTTTTTTATTCATTTAAGTGGCTTGAAATCAATTTAAAAGAAAAAAAGAGATATTTTTCCCCTACTATTGTTTTTCCATTTCTTTAGTATATGGATCCAAGGGAGCCAATGTGCCTAACACTTTCCAGTCTCTGCAGTTGTTCCATAACTGCAAGGTTAAAACCCTAGCAGGCCAGATCATTAACTCACTCCTGACTATATAAATTTTTTGTACCTAAATTAAATTCCTACTTTAGCATTTCCAATATTAATATGTTTCTTGTTTTAAATACATGTTATATTTACTGAGGGCTGAACATATTACAAATGGAGAGAGGAGCTTGGTTGTACTAGGTGCTTATGTACGTACAGGTTTCATGCAAGGGCGAGTGACTTCTTAGTCCCTTTAAGGACTGCAGCACTTGTCCCTGCATCACAAGGCCCAGAGGTGCTCCCGGGTCTCATGCATTCATCCTAGCTCTGTCCTAAGTACATTTTGTACTGGGATGCAGACAGGTCAACTGACCTTCCTTTCTATTTATCCCCTCCTCAAGTCTTGTTTTCCATGCAAAATAAATCTAAGCATGTGGGTTAGCAGGGAACAATGTCTGCCCCAGCAGCAACTGTATAACACCTGAAACGCTTCTGGTATATCCAAAATTTTAGGACACACACAACCCCGGATGACCAAGCTCTGGAATAGACTGTCTCTTATTGTAGGATCAAATACCCAAACAAATCAGAATCTGCCAGTGAAAGCCTCTTAGACCTTATAGACCATACTAAGACCTTAATATGCACAAATGAGGCATCAAGGCTGGAACTACAGAATGCCTTATGAAGAACAATTGGGCTAAGCAACACAGAGTAGGGAATCTGCTGACAAGGTGGCTGACACAGAACATGTGTTACAGACTATGCTGGTTTACTCAAAGCACAGTAAAGCCCTTGCCTTGTAGTTGTGGCTTCTTCAAATCTGTCAACATTAATTTAATGTCATACTCTTAACATGAATTGTATTCAATATAAGGTATTTCAGGATGTATTTAAGCCTGTGCTCAGATTTAATTAGAAATAAGAAATATAGCAGAAGGAGAGAAGTCATCGTTGCACAATTGGGCCCTAATGCAAAGAAATTTCTCTAGCCGTTGACAGTTAAGAACTGCTCAATTAGCAAAGCACAGTAAAAGAAAAGCAATCTACAATTAAAATTCAGAAGCAGGATAACAGCTGCTCCAATGCCTCTACAAAAATCTCTTATGGAAACAAGGAAAAGACTACCCATGACACCAAATACCACTGTAAGATAACTAGATTGCAGTACTGGTATTAGAGTTTAACATCTGTGAAGTTGCCACAGACGTGACCTTTATATTTGGCTTTCCTGTCAGAGGAACTCGAATGAGACATTCTGTTATCAAAGAAGAAAAAATAAATTCAAAGAATCTCTTCTACCATCAGTTTTGCATTGTACAACTCGGATTTCCCCATACTTTACACAACAGAGACAAGTTTCTGCACACAGAAATAGTGTGCTGCCCAGATAAAAATAGTTTGCCTTTAATGAGCTTTATACACCCAGTCATCCTAACATCTGAGTCCACAATACACAGAAGAAGTAAGCAACAGATTAAACTAATGTATCCACAAGAGAAAGCACAAAGCACCAACAGCGAGCGGGTCAGCAATCTCTCATTTGTGAGGTATCAAAGGCTGTTGATAGATCTAATAAAATTACTCTGAACATCTGACCTTTGTCCATGGCCAGAAGGAATGCAGTTATACAATAGGGGAAGGGAAATCGCTGGTGACAAAATGTAGTTTCAAATAAACTATGCTTCTACTGGCAATTTTTCTTTATCCGCTATCACGTAATGCGCAGAGGGATGTACAGTATGTACTTAGAACAGGAAATGAAAGTGAAAAAAATGGAAGCTAAAACTGACACTAACAATACTGAAATTGCTTAATGGAGATGCTGTGTACATACTCCCCCAGGCAACAGATCCCTGTAAGTGTTTAGAGCTTCTAATTGTACCGTATGTCTTAATAAACAGCAGGTTACAGAAACTCTAGGTCAAATGTTAGACAACAGAAGGATTTTGCCTATAATTTATTCAAAAGTTTGATTGTATCATTGCACATTAATAGGAAATCAAACCTCTGTTACTAAACTAATTACTGCCAAGCATCACTAACGTATGTATGCATGTATTTTTATGTGGATAGAAGCATATCTCTGTGTGTGCATATCTATAATACATATGTTATGTATGTTATTTTCTTAATGTATCTATAGATATATGTATGTATAGATGTTTTCCTGGGAGTTGAAGGCATCACTGACGCAACACAGAAAGCTTTTCATGTGTCTGTGTTTTATTTATTTAGCATCATGATATTTCTTTTTTGCAGAAAATACTAGGAAATTTTGTTAGATTCTCTTGTTTTAAAAACAAGAACATGCATCAAAATACATCCGATACACCTTATCTGCTCAAGCAGTTCTCCACCCAGCTTCCCTCTCTGTTTTGCTGAGTTAGGCAACAGTCCTATAATTACGCCAAGGACCTGTCTTGGAAAAGGACTCTGTACCAGAGGATCCAATACAAGACTGAGAGTTAATATTACCAGTTGTTTGAAACAATCCAAGCTTCCTTTTGTGCAGACGTGCGGAAAATAAATGAGGTGGAGCAATAGCAAAGAAATAGCAGAGCCCCCTTGGGTTCTCAGGGTGCTCTTCCCCAGGTTCATATCCTTCCATGCTGCTCTGCTTCTGCCAGCTGCCTCTGGAAAAGCTGTGTCCACCTTGTCAGTGAAGTACAACTTTGATACCCTGCTAAAATGTTCAGAGAGAAGACATTTGCTCAAGCTTGAGAGCTCTGATTAAAAGAAACCCCAGTATGGGCTCAGAGATAGTCTAGACACACTGAGCACTTTGACAAGTAGATATTAGAGAAGTCATTATTATTTCTGGGAATGCTGCCTCCCCATTCCAGCCAAGGATGCTGAAATGCCTCTCATTTAACTGTGTACCTTCCTGGCTATAATGTGGATTTATAACATCAAGCATCTGATAGGAACATGCAAGGCTGATGACAGAAACGTGCAGAAGTGCATGGGTGATGAAGATAGATGTTTAAGCCTGTTTCCAAACCTGCTCTCCACCCTCTAAGGAACAAAATATTTATAATATTCATAAACATTTTGTCTATTGGTATAGCACAGCTTGAAAAGCCTAAGGACCAAGTAGCTTCCCTATAACAGTATCAGAGAAGAAAGAAACGGTAACAAACCACAGATTCCATCCCTTTCATAGATTAAAGGTGAAGCAGAAACCTTTGGAGAAAAGCTACTTTTCCAGTCCTCCTAAAGTTTTTTCAGTAAGGCTGAGAGGAAAGCCATATAGATCAGCTTGTCAATTGGAAAAAAGGTTTTGTGAAACTATATAATTTTTATGATTTTGCTCTTAAGTCAAATGAAATTTAGAGCTATCAAGGAGTTTATTTAACTGCTGTAGGTTATTTCTACAGAAAATCTCTCCATGTCCACACAGAAAACAAAACTAGAGCTAACCAAAATTAGCGAACCCAAGGAACAAGATACTTTTAAAGGAAATCCTCCAATCTCTGACAAGGAGTGGTGGCAGGAGGACTATACCTGTACTTTTCAGAGTATTCTGATGGCCAACCTATGCAACTAAGATCAGCTGACAACACAATCCACCAGCCAAACATCCCTTGTCACAACCAGACACTTTCTAACCAGAAAAAAACAGGTCATTGTACCAACAAGTCAAAATTTTCAAGACCAGACAAAAATAAATAAGTAGAATATAAACAGTTTTATATATAAAGTAGACATAAAACCACTCAAACACCATAAGAAATACAGTATATTCCTCTTATAATGTTTTGAGGTATGGTAGGGGTCTCCACCCAACAAAATGAATCTGTTGATGTTTCAAAAAATCTTTCATTTGAAAAAAATAAGCAAGTAATTAACCAAGGATGATATTGATAATAAAATATACATCTTATTTCTTAAACTATATCTCCTAAGATTATAAGAAATCTTAATTACTTTTCCTCTGGAAATTATACATTTTAAATAAGTTCAAAAATGAAAAAGAAACACGCCATAAAATGGAAGTTTTGAAAGAAAAATAAGATTTTAAAAGTTAATGTAAAAGGGCACTATGACCTTTCTGAAGTTTTCCTATGGAACATTTAAGTGAAGCAGACATACTTTTGTTTAACATTTGTATATAAATAAAGAAGTGCAGGATGTTGTTGGTGTCGTGGGTTGGGGTTTTTTTGTTTGTTTGTTTTGTTTTGTTTTTAATCAAAAATCTTCCACGAAGACCAAAACAAAAAGTTGATGATTTCTTTTGAACAACCGCTGCTTTATAAAAGTAATGACTAGAATCGCTTGATACAAAGAAGAAAGAAAGGAAGAAAATACGTTTTAACCCAACACTGAAAAATGGGTATGAAACTTGTCACCAAGGGTCAAAAATTCTTCTTCCTAATCTTTTATTATGGTGATATTTAACCTTAAAACTCATGAAAAATATACTCATCCTACTTTGGCTATTTTGACTTGGTTTTAATAGCAAACTTCAACACTAAATTCTTAATCCCAAGAGAGCTAATTTCTCCCACTCCAAACAAACCCTTTCTGTGTCTATATTTGTTCTTAAGTGTTACTAAGCAATAAATCCTCACATAAAATCTACCTTAACTCATCCACCACTAATATTTCTCTTCTAGGTTATTTAAATGTATAAAGAAACCATGAAGTGTGGCAGTGGAGAGGTTTGCCATAGTGATCTGTAAACTTCTAGTAAAATAGTAAACATATATTTAGAGTAGACTTTTCATTAACTGTAATATTTACCAAGGAGTTAAGCTTTTAGAAGGGTAACTAACTATTGTTACTTATGCCTATCGTTTATTATGAGAAGGGAACCAAAAATTTATCATTAGGCGCTACTGCCACCACTTTTAAAATTATGAAATGTAGATCCTCCTGAATATACAAGACTCAGAAGTTTATGAAAAACTTTGGTTTGCCCATTTAAATCCAAATGAGAGAAGCTGTGACCTGATTATAATTTAAAAAAAAAAAAAAAAAAAAAGCACACAAAGAAAAAATTGTGTATTTTCATTATAAATGAACAAATACATATACCATTAGGTAAAGACTATATTACCCCATTCTTTAATGACACATCATTCCTTGGAGCTTGAACTCTATTTCTGTCTTTATCATCTGCTGTGTATCCTATTGATAAACAGCAAAAGGAAGTAAATACACTGTTTCTGAAATAAAAATAAAACTTTATAGGTAATTAATAATTACTGGAAAAAACACCATGCAAAATATGACCTGTACAGGAACAGTAAAGCCATCTCACTTTGTAAATGAGCAGCCTGCCAGGTGTCAGTGTACACCATTTGCATCCCATTCTTGGAATTCATCTGCAGTAACAGCAACACAAGATCATTTGAAAAGACAATACTGCTTACAATATATTTTTTCAGGACTCTCTTTCCACAAGTAAGATAACACCTCGTGCAGTGATTAAAAACAGAGTCCACCTTATTACTAAATCTGACATTTTCTTTCCTCTACATATCAACCAGAGTATTGCAATCAAATATTGAAGCAGATGTATCTATAGACCTAGGCTGAACAGCCACAAATTATCAAACCGTACGGCATGTGTTACATTAAAAAAAAAAAAAAAAAAAAAATAGACCCAAGGACTAGAAACACATTCAAAAATGACAGGAAAAAATTTTTCTCCTCATCTTTATCACTCCTTTCCAGAGTCAGTGCCCTGATTACCATAATATTTGTTATTGATATTGAGAGAGAAGAGTCTTCCTGCCAAGGAGCTTCTGACTGCTTTGAAAAATGTAAAGGCTACAGCTACACCAGTGGTCTTTTCCAGAGCATTCACTATTCTGAACAGTGGAACTGAATGCAGTCCAAGATGCTGGATCTCTTCTCATAGCATTTTTCACCCACACTCAACCTGGAACTCTCTGATTTTTTTCCATAATACAAGGAATGTTCACAACATGTTGGCTGCTGCATGTAAAATCCAGACATTTCAGATACTCTATAACAAACACGCGGGAAATTAAGACAGCTGCATGGAAAGCATAACTTGTTCTATCAACTCAGAAGAAGGTTACAGACAGCTGGGGACACCTCCTACTTGTTTGCAGAAAGTTTTCTCAGGACAGAGTGCTCGGCAAGGAGGAACAGCATATCACACAGCAAGATGCTCACCACAAACCTCAGAGTGATGAAATATGAAACACATATGCTCCTCAAGGAATTCACATATGAAACACAGACAGAAAACAATAGCATCAGTTGTCTTAATAACACACTTCCTATCTCAAAGACTGGCAAAGCAAAGAGAAACATTCCTGTAAAAGAAGTGTTACGTCCACATGTGCCATCTGTCAACATCTGCTGGTGAATCCCAAAGAGGTCAAGTGTGCTGCAGTTTGAACATTTTTGTGTTTCAACACACTGAACCACTTTCAAGAGTAAGTTAGCACCCCTCATGTGTTGAGAAGATCTATCCAAATGGATTGTTCCCCACTGTTTTTAAAAAGCAAACAAAATAAGAGAGAAAATTGATCTTGATAGCAGTACTGTCCTAATGATCCAATGTGTGTTAGCCTGTTTAGATAGGAAAACACACAGACAATCATCACTAGGCCTTCTCATAATGAAAATACATACAAATGATGCCATAACCACTAGACAGACACCGAGTTACAGCAACATATAGATACTTACTACTGGAATTGCAGAAATACACACAGTAATATAGGAGTTATTTAAAAAATTATGCCCCCTATAAGATAGTGTGTGAACAATTAGCAATCAGTTTAGAATTTGGCCTCTAACCATTATGGTCAGGTGGGGAAATACACTAATTTCTGGGGGTTTTTTGTTAGAAATAAACCAGAAAGGAATTAAGGGACATGTCCAAGGCCACTTGAAGCATAATGGAAAACTGAACTACAAGGCTTTCAATGCCAGGATCCATAAGATAATAAAAAAAGATCTTTCCAGTTTAATATTCATATTTCCAGTGTACTTGGGGAAGTGATTACAAGGAATTAACAATTATGCAAGCATCAGGAATCGGAAACATCCATAGAAGTAAATGGTAAAACTTTTATGTCCAGAAGACATTGCTGTTGCTGTTACAGACAATGATACCGCAGCTGATCCCGACACTGCTGAGTGTGGTGTAATGTCAGTTCTGGATGAGGAGCTACACTGCAGCAAAAATTCTGATCACGAATCCCATGATACCATATCAGCATTTAACAGTCCTGACTTTCATGCCTAGGAGACAACTGACTAAAATGCCAAGCAAAGAATCAGTGAAATAATTGTCAGGTTTTTAATATGTTTTAAGGAAAAGGACTAAATATTATTAACTAGTGATCAACTACAGGAAGACATGGGAAAGGGAATTCAGTCTTTAAGGAAAGACTAATACCCTGCATTTACAAATATTTTATTTATTTTTCAGATAGATTTTTGGTTGTGTTAAATAGCAACTGTATTTGGCAGGTTTAATCTGCCATAGTTTTTGCTGTAAGATTAAAGCCATGAGAAAAAAAATTAAGGTTTAGCAGTGTTGAGGTTGAGAAAACAATTACTGTTTCCTTAATGTTTGAATAGAAAAATAAACATGGCACCATTATATCCAAATAATCAGAGACTCGTTTGCAGGTAATCAAGACCATCACTCCTCTTGGTGTGAGACTGAGGAGCTGTAATGCAGCCCCCAGCTCCTCTGGTAGCCACCACAGCAATAACAGATATTTCCCTTCCTTTTGATCTTTTGATATTGCCAGTTTAATACTTTGTGGGGACGGGGGTACTAGTCTTCAATCTTTAAGGATCAGTCTCATTCTTGAAATATTTTTCTTCTGTTTCTAGATTTTAGTATTACTGTTATTATTTAGTTCCATAGTGCTAGTACATGAGGACACTAGTCTGCTTCATGTGCATAGGTACAAGGGTACAAATGCTGAGAAAAAGTAATCTGCTACTTGTGATTATGCAGAGATAATTCATAATTAATAATGTGTGAACAACGTAAATTTCAAAGACTTTTGGTTACCTATGGTATTTGTTCATTTTGATTTTTGTTCATTTTAACAACATTTAATTTCAATGATTATTTCAACATTTTAAACAAAAACAAGACCTTTAATTCTGAGTCGGTAAGCACCCCATGAGCTCCAAAAAAGTTTCCAATAAAATTAAAGTAGACCCCAAATTATACTTTTTATGTCTCTAGGAAAAAAAAAAAAAAAAAAAAAGCCGTCAGAAATACAAGCCATTACACTTGTTTTATACACCAGCATGAAGCAAAAGAAGGCACAAGTCTAATTTTTTTAACAAATCCTTTGCAGTTCACCTTTAAACTAAAGGTCATCAGGTGAGAATCGGTGTGTTTGAAAGCACTTGAACTGCTTAGGGAGTTCATCTCATCTGTATTATTCATACATGTTTGCCGATTATAAATCACAATGGACTGAAATATTTCTAGCCTTTCACATCAGCAGGTATCCAGAGAGCACTGTCTTTTATTTACTGACCATGTTAAAAACGGCACGCTTTTTTCTTATTTTATAATAATATGCTGTCTGACCAGTTCAGAGAGATCTCTAATAATGTCTCAGTCCAACCATGGGTCTCATTATGTTGGTAGGAACTGTCATGCAACTGTGAATGTGCAATAAGTGTAGAGGTACAATAAATGGCAGAAAAATATGAAAAGCATTCTACTTTCAGATGCTGCACAAAGCTATTTATTCCTACCTCACTAAATGAACTAAAAATTGAGGAGACAAAATTAGGACTTTACTTCATGGCCTTCTAAATTTAAACAAAGAGAGGATTTAAGAATACATCTTACAGCAGGGATGAGGGATGATATACAGTGCAAGACGTGCACTTAGATTTTCTTATATTCCTTTCATTTTTTAAGCACAGCAGTACATTGATTTCAATGGAAATTCTGTTTAAAAATCAATGCTGTAACATGACCCAGGTAACAGTTTAGAGACTACACATATTATTCATAAACGATGTGATTCTGGCCCAGATCTATCACCTTTACTGTGGACATCTTCCTCTGAGGTCTCATGAAACATGCTGTAACAAAGATACAATTTGATTTTTGGGTTTCAGTTTTATAAAGACCAGAAACTTTTTTGTCATTTCTTTCAGTTTTGTGTACTGGTTTACATAAATTATTCTATATACAATACTTGGGTTTCAAAATAAATAATTACACAACATGACAGAACAGAAAAAGTGAGACTTGTCTGAGGATTTCGATGTGCAACAAAGAGAATTTATTATAGGATGTGTCTTCCTAACCTTGGGTCTGGCCTTCCTATGTGGAACAACAAAAATGTTTGATACAAAATGAAATGAGAGGTAAGTCACCCATTTGCTTACTGTCTGTGCCACATCATTGCCGCTTCTGGCATGACATTTCTTAGAGGAGAAGGCAGAGAGAAGAAGAAAGGGAATTGGTGAAGTGTCTTTCACCTCATTAACATACCTGTTGACAACATACAGACCTACAGCTATCAACAGTCTCTTCTGCTGCAGCCCTGTTTGGTTCACCACAAAGTCACAAATTTCATCCCTATGATGAGAACTGCAGTAAAACTGACACTTGCACATGGATCAATGATTTTAAAGGCTTGTGCTCACAGCAGTAGTGTCTACACTCAAATGGGTGTTTTGTAAATTATCATTATCCAAGAACTAAACAAAAACTTAATTCTTCAGATCAAAAGAATATGCAAGAATATTCTTTGCAAGAAGAGGGAAAAGAGCACAATTGTATTTCAACCAGTACAAAATATTCCATGCAAAACTCAGTAGCTTGGGCACATCCACAAAAGCCAAAGCAAAGAATGGGATATATTCATAACTGTTCCAGAGAGTAGCTACTTGAATTAATAGCCCAGTTGATGGGAAATTCATCCAAGCTGTGCAAGACCTCTCTTCTGACTAAGAGACACAATCCTGAGTTCTCCCCTGCCAGGCAAGTGTACTGACCAGCATGCCCAGCAAAGCTCTGGGGGAGCCAAGGGGCCAAGGCTGAGACAGCCCCCAGGCTCTGATCCGCTTTGTATTCACTACAGCAGGGGCTGGAGCCCAACAATCTGCTTCTGCAACACATTGCATCTGCAAGGCTAGAAAGACCTTCTTTCCCTGCTTTGCTCCATGAATATTTAGCTACCCCAGGCAAACTGGAGCAGCTTTCCCTGGAGAGGTGTTGGTTCCAGCATCTCCCTGAATCAGAGAGAGAGTGGGTTTGGACCAGGGTCTTGTGCCACTCAGGAGAGCAGCCTAACCACCATGCTATTAGGTGTTCAAGTGTGGAGCTCCCGAAATCCCTCCTGTGGGAGCAGTGGCACTTGCCATAGCATATTTAAATATTAATTGAGCAAGAGAGTGTGAATGACTCTTTAAGCCTGACTAGCAGTTAAGGTGTTCTCCTGGGACATGGGAGCTGTGATTTCAGATACTCTTAGGCAGAGCAAGGAATTGAACCCAAGCCTCCCACAGCTGCATCTATCTCTTTGCCCACTTCTAAATCCAGCTTGAATCCAGCTGGCACCACTGAGGTCCACAGATAGCTAAACAACCCCAAACTGCATTGCTCAGTGAATTTATTGTTCACTAAAAATCTTTGTCCTACTTACAACCCACCTCACTTTTGCTTGCCTGAAGAGTCAAAGGTGCTGATGTATGGCACCCCTCTGCTCGTGTGTGTACATATGCCTCTTCACTTTTGAAATATTAGCACCATTTTTCCAGAGTCAGAAGTTCAGTTTCCCTTTCCTTTCTCTTGGGGAATGATCAGTGAACCAGGGCAGGTCAAGATGGTTTATTGTAAGAGTGGGAATTTTACATCTCCATGCTGACAATGTCATATGTACAGTATGTGAGATTGCAACTGTGTGTCTAAAGGTAAGGTTTGACAAATCTGGGGAATGAGCTGGAGCATGTTCCAAAGTCCCTTAGTACCCTTCGAAGAGAAAGCCCATGTGGGAATGTCTTTATGGTAGAAGCTATGTGGGCAGAAACTGTAAGCCCATTCATGTCTGTAATTGTTCCACATGTGAAGGAGGCTGCTGCACATCTGTTATTCCACCACAAGAGTGGAATCTTTTATGAATTTGCCTGCACCTATCATGCTGAGGGAAGGTTTCACTGAGTAAAAACGGATTTTCTTGCCAAACTGTGCATCCTTTTGGAAACTAACTGGGGCCAATGCAGATGTGGTGAGGAGCACAAATCCCTCTTTGGAGCATAGATTGTTCCAGAAAAGCATAATTTTCCTACTTCTGGCAAGAAGCCTTAAGCTCATTTGTATTATTTTCTGAGAAGCAAGAGAGGACACTAATTCTAAATGCCTCAGTGTATTTGCTGTTCTAATGCAATTAAGTAGCTAGGAAAAAGAGTGATGCCATACACAACTGCATTAACTGTGAGAGCCTTACAGTAAAGCATGGTAAAAAAAATACAAGCAGTTGGAGAGGGTTAAGGGAATTGGCAATGAGACCTATGGAATGGGGTATTCATCCAACTAAAGGTAGCAGGGAGCAGTTATTTTGATGGCTTATACGAAATGAGGTATTCTCAAAAATATGCCTAATAGTCCTTACCAGCACATTTTTGGCTCTTACTGCTCCCAGGGTAATTTTAACAAAGTCAGAGAAAGCTAAATACTTCGCACTGAGACAGTCTTCTGCGGATAAGATTGAGGCGCTACAGGCTGGCAGATAGGGGTAACCTACCATGTCCCTGACTTTTCTCTGCTTGTTCCTTACATCAAGAGACCAATTTGTTTTCTATTACTTTCCATCTACCATTACCAAACTATCATACATATAACACTTCAAGAGATAAGATTTTAAATATTTTGGCTAGATGTTCCAGTTCCTTAGCCCTAATAACATGGATTAAAGTGTGCATTTCCATTATAAGTAAAATTGTGCAAATAATAAACTGGTTTTATGCTTTGACATCAAAAATAATTCAATTGGGTCTGTACAAAGAAAAAGAATGCCAAACACATCTATGTGTGTGTATATGAGTATTTTCATTTCTCTTTACCCTGGACTGAGAAATGTGCATCTTTCAACTTTATGTTTACTATTTTATTTTGAAGTCCTTTTTAAGGCATAAATACTATCAACTTTGTGATCAGTTTTTGGAAACATGACACAGCAAAATATTTGAATATTTTTTATATTTTTGTCACCTCCTTTAAGCTTAAACTATTAAGTGAAAACAACATAAATCATGTGTGTTCAGCCTCCTGAAATTTCATTTTGTCTTAAATATTTTTTTAACAGATAAAATAAAAATTATAAACAGCCAGTATCATTTCTATTAGTATTTCAGTCTTCTTTTGTCCTATTCTTTCATGGTGAGTTGATGATGTTGTTGTCCCAAAATTACATATCAGGAAACATTTAGAATATTGCGAATATACTAAATAGCAATTGGAAAAACCTGTACTATGCATCTCTATTCCAGAGTAAACAGGCAGATATAGCAAATGTTAACATGTGACTACAGTGTTGCATTCTGGAGCAAGTTTAGGGAAAAAAAAAGTTTACATCGTATGCTGTGCACAGAAAGTCACATTAGAGACAAAAAATCAAGTTTATGTCTGACCACTGCATTATGATGTACTATCTGCTCCCCTCCAAACCTGTTGTTATGCTCAAGGTATTTGCTGAAGAGGGCTGCCTGATTTTCAAGAGCTGAATGTTAGATCCTACCCATGAATTAATTGTCAGGTCTATGCCATTTTTAATGCATTGTTCAATAGATATTAATCTATCTGCTGATCACTCAGAAGGAAGCTGCCATTCTGCATAGGAAACTATTAGCCTGTCACAGAAGCACATATTGGAAGGTCATCTCTTGACTTTGACTGAATAGCTCTCCTCACAGAAAGAGTTAACAAGCAAAAGTCAGTATGCTTCAAAGAGATCTATCTGTAATAAATGAGCTAAGTCCTTCTCTTGTGAAAGATTTTGTAAGATAGCAATCATATACAAATACCAGTGGTGCCTTTTTATTAATACAACAGTCTCTGTTATTAGCACAGTTTGCAAAAGTGAACTGATTTTACTGATCATTGTATTTGCACTGTTATCAACAACTATGTACACAGGTCAAAAATTAAAACAGTGGAATGGGTGTGTGTGAAAGGAGAAAGAGGGGAGAAAGAAAAAAGGAAAAGTAGAGGGAGTGATGGGGGCTGTTTTACAAGCACAAAGAAATCAGTTCTAAGGAAAATCTGCAGATATCTACATGCACACATAGGCATTGCCTGTGCAGCTCTTCAAAAGGCTCTGAGCTTTAAAAATATATATATTTAGGTAATACTAGCTTCTTGTTGTATCTGAACAGTAACTGCACATGCAATGCATAGACAATATACAGCAGTAACAAAAGAGTTTATATTTAACCCAGTTTTCAAGATACCTAATATTTTGTCAATCATTTTATAGGTTTTAGCTTAGGGATAAATTTGAAGCTGGCTTTTCCCCAGTGAAACCTGCAACAATGCAGAAATATGTACTGGAGGGAAAGAGAAACTGGTATATTGAGCAAGCCTAACAGAAACCTAACATTTCATTTTGAACTTAATAATTACTTTTTACAGATCCCTTTGATGGGTGAATCTTTTATGCCTCAGTTTTACTGCTCAGCTATGATGCTGACAATCCCTAGATTTTTTTCCTTGCTTCAGATTCTATAAGATACATATGATCTGTTTTCTGACATGAGACAGTAGTTTCAATTTCAAATAGCAACAGCTTATCTGGCAATTCTTTATGTAAAATTTAACGGCTACAAACTATTTTAAGCCAACCTGTAAAACTCACTATTGTTACAGTTAACAGGAAAGAGCTAATTTGTCCATATATAAACAGAAACTTCATGTTTTGTTGTATAACTATGGCAACTTTAACAAATGACTCATGGAGGACTTTTGTTATGTTATTTTATGACTCACACTTATTAATGTTCACCCTACTACCTCTCCCAGCCTGCAGTACAGTATCTCCACTTTCTGAAACTACTCTAAGCCACATTCTTAGGTCTGAATGTCCCTATCCAGCTGCCCATTAAAAATTACCAACACAAGAAAAATTCTTTCTTGATTTGTGTGAGCACCACCTATAAACTCCAAGTTTTAGCTCTGTGCACCCAGAGTGCTAGGTTGTGGTCTATTACATGATGACAAGACCTATTTTATATTCAAAGTAGCAAAATGACTACAGTATGTGACAAGGAGATAAGTACACCCACCTAGTTTGCTTCCAAGTGGATCGGTTCTTCAGCATGTATTAAGCCCTTCCAGATTTATCCCCAGTGGCTGGCTCTTTGCCAGGGCTTGGATTCTGTTCTGGTGTGCAGTGTGCTGAGTATTCCCAGGTGCTGGTATATTTTTATGCCTTAGTCCTTATTTACAGTTTTTCTAAGGCTTGCTTTGAAGTCTGAACAATCATGTTGCAGCACACTACAAAGTTCTTTCCACATCCAGTGATCTTTTCATGTTGCCTTAAGTTAAGCCATCTCTAAATGAGAAAATAGGAGGATGAGTGCTAATAAATTTCAGAAGGAAAGAGCCTATTTCTTGCATAAAATTAATAATTTCAGTGTACCAGAAGCTATGCGAGCAATCACAGAACAAGATTAAGAACTTAAAATTCTGATTCACTCCACCCTCCTAAAACTCTCTGACAATGGCTACTAATATAGTACTACTTTCGACTTTATAGCTCCCCTTTTTACCAACTCTGCTACTATAACACTTTACATGCTTGGCTGCCATGGTGTAATAAAGAGGGGTAAAATGATGCATTTAAGGTCCCTGGTGCAAATCCTATTCAAAATCTTTCAGTTTGGAATAGGCAGTACAAAAAGGCAATATCTTGAGTTTAAGGGTCATAAAGTAGTCCAGGCACTCAGCTCTTTTAAATTTCAGTTAACTTTCTAAAAGCCAAAGCAACAACAGCAAAAGCTATAATGATACAGTCAACTTTCTTTTGGAGAACAGTCACCTAGAGAATAGTAAGATAGGGAGAGCAGGGAAGCGGCCACATTATGCTGCAGTTTGAGCCAGCATCACTCATATGTGACTCTTGGCAGCTCTCTGATGCAAGTAACTGCTCAGTGCCTGGTAAAACAACATGGTATGGTAGCATGCTTCACACCGTGAGGCAAACGGCACTCTGTGGAACAACAAGGAAAATTAGAATAAAGCTTTGGAAAATCAATTCAATGATTTTGGGGTTTTGAGCATTCACTGCTCAAAATTAAATTCTAATTGCTTAAAGTTATTCTCACAGATTCTTTTAATATTAAAAAAAAAAAGTCTCATTGTAGTTTATATCTCTTTTTCAATGCTTTCATTTTTAATTACTTTTTAAATGCATTAATTTGTGGCTCCAAAACAGTTTAGTTACTTTGTCAAAAACATAGCTTACTGTATACAAACTGTAAGACCAGATATGAAAAGTTTATATACCTCATTTCGATTCTGCTATTTGCAATTGTGTTTGTGAAGGTGCAATAAATTTGAGAAGGCAGCTCTAATTTCTTGTCAAAGGACAGACACAGGCTAGGGCCTAAGTCCAGGCACAGCACTCTTTCCAGTTGTGACTGTAGCGCAGCAGTCTTTGCCTTAGGTTTGCCAGATGGGATATTAAGGACCTGAACAGGGTTTTTATAAGGATAAATTCTCTGTACAATGTGATGTACATTATTATATTTTGGGCGAGAAATGCGATGTACATTATTATATTTTGGCGGAGAAATGTATTACTGACTAAACTGAGGAAGGGAACATGGGTGAGATTCAAAGCCCGTTCAAGTTACTGAAATGTTTGAATTAACTTCTGTGTTTTTCAGAGGAGACATTACACAAGTTTATTTAAATTTCTAACAGATAGTGATAGTGTATAAACCAAACAATACTTTTATAACCCTCAAAAATTCTAAAATGTGGAGATTAAACCAGAGGAGAAATAACAGAGAAGAATATGCTCTATTTTACCATCACAGAAATGCATGTATAACTGATAAACATCCTCGCTTTCATGCTGGATCAAGAGCTAAGGGAGATACTGCATACTTGAAGCCATCAACCACTTAAAACTGCTATTGTCAAAGCAATTTTTTACAGCACACTGATTTGTATGCAGACCATTTTTAATAGCACAGAAAGAGTTTGGGACCATGTGTTAGAGTACACAAGTGATTTCCAAAAGACATTTGAAATGTAAAAATTCTGGAGGCTGCCTCCTTCGTTTCTCCCCTTCCCTGCAACATGCATACACATGCACACACGCACCATCAACTTCCACTGACATTTCTTCATTACTATGAAGAAGCTCAAACTCTCTTGAGGGATTTTGCAAAGCACTGCTCCTCTTTTTAAGTAAGGCTACACACTTACGTCTCTACAAATGATTTCCATAAGTTTATATTCCATCAAAACACATGATTTCAGATCTTAAGGTGTAGAAGTAGTGTTAACAAGGTCCTCCTGTGAAGATTTTAAGCTCTTTTGAATGCAATTTCATTCTTTCTGGTACCTTCCACTTGTCAAATTTGCACAGGGCATTGGGATGTTCTTTGGCATCAGAAGGTGCAGCTGGAGAATAAAATGTCCTGAAATCCACACAGTTAAACTGAAATCTTTGCTTGTTTGATCTAGAAAAAGGCCATACCCTGGTGTAATGTTATCAAATCACGATATCTGCAGGAGATACTGGCTTTCTATAAGAGTAATGTTAAATAAAATAAAATAATAACATAAATAATAAAATACTGAGTCCCTTTCTTATGGTATCAGTCTCTATCAACTATTTTAGCGTTCCACTTGCTCGCCACAGTATTTAGGGTAGACACAATGATTTGCCTTTTGAAAACTAGTGCAATAAGATAGAACCACACTTCCCTCTTAGCTGAACACAAACCAAGGCTTAATATTGACACTGGCTTTAGGATTTTAGTGGAAAGAAGCAACAAACTCTTTTTACTGTAAAGCTGCTAGAACCGTGGAATCCAGCTGCAAGCATGCTCATTGAAACAGCAACCCAAGAAACCAGGCACTTTGCAATTCCATTTCACTGCACTTTCAACCTACAGTAACAAAGGTAACAAAAGGATGTTTATTTCCTTTGTACAACACACAAAGAAGCTGCAGTGGCATTTACTGTTTAGGTTTCATGATAAGCACATGTTGAGTTCACAATACATCCACGCTGGTGACAAGATAAAACAGACTTCACGCAACATGGGGTGGACTGCACAGAAACTCAATATTACAGCAATAAGAAAAATGTGTTACTTCGTTACTTCTGTGACAAATTACTATTTCCACAATGGTATAAAGTAATAAAGTTTTTTGTAGTTCTTACTTGTTCAGTCTATAGTTACACTTCTAAAAATCTAATTCATAGAAAAAGTCACTTTAATTATTTTTAAGTAATACCATCATAGGAAAGAAAAAAAAATAGGAATTATTTACTTTTCCCTTTATGTGGTGCTGTAAAACAACAAAATCTAGTGGCATGAATAGAAGAAAGGAAACTGGGACTTAGGATTTCTTGTTTTACACTAGCTTTTCACTAACTGTGTCAGGAGAATGATGATTGTTTTTAGAAGTACTGCAAAGCCGTGGACACCAGACCTGTGGTGGGCAACAAATCCTGCTTTTACATGGCTTCACAGAGGAGAGTCCCAGACTGAGCATCATCATTGGGTAGCATTGCCCAGGACCCGCTAGTCTTCACATACATTCCTTATTGTGGCCCATATTTGCTGTGCAAAAATGAGGTGTCCCACTGTTTCACATGAATCCTCTCTCCCTTGGACTTGACTGTTTTGCAGAAAGGAAATATTGTTGCAGCAGTACCATCCACAGGGCCATCCAACATTACCTCAACATGACTTCCCTTTTGATTTTTCTCCTGCCTCCACCACTTAACAGAGAGAAACATGAATCTCACTCTTATGAAAGATAAAGAAATATTTCTAGATAAAGAACTTCTGTATTCTCTGTGGTTCATTAGGAAAAATGACATGGGGTAATCGCCCACTTCATGACAAATGCAGTCAAACAACCAATGTCTCCCTAAGCCCACATCCCAAAATATGCCCTAAATATGCCCTAAATTTACATATAAGCCACAGTAAGATCCAGCCAATGCCATGAGCCAGGAGAAATATGCTACAAACCAAATCAGTCTAAATATGAGTGGTTTTTAATTCCCAGATTTAATATATCTATGCATCATTCCCGAATGAGTCAGGAAGACCTATTCCTAGAGTGTCCTAGATGACTAAAATAGGTCTTAACTGTAATGGAAAACTAGAAAGGCAGCTAATGCTACTGATACACAAAGATCAGAGTGCTGGGCTTACCACTGAAGTTTCCCCAGTTAGGCATGTTAGATTATCTCAGAGAAGTGCCAGGCCATCAGATGTAATTAAAAACAATAACTCTCTAACATTCAGATGCTGCTAACTGAGGTTTTAGTGTAGTTTCCTGGAGTCACGGTAGAGGACCTTGTAAGGTGAAGTGGATTGCAGGAGCAAGAAAGGAGATTTAAGTGTCCTTCAGTAAACAAACAGCTGTAATTCTTAAATGTGTCTGCACTCTGAGCAATTTCTGTCACGTTTAAGCAGAGAATCCTTTTCTCTGCAGTCCTTGTCTCTCCATCTTACTTATTGTCTCATCTCAAAAATATTTATCTCTTCCCTCTGAATGTTGCTCTTCCTATGCTTATCTCCATTAATTCCTTTATAAGGTTTTAGGGATGTAAACTCATCATGTAATTAAAGAACAGTGATTTAGAAAATTCTAACACATAAAAAAGTAAAGCTTGTCTTAAAACAATGCATTTAACAAAAAGCTTAATGAAAGATTAAAATTCTACAATATTTTTCCACCCATCTCCATGTCAAACTGGTAACTTCCCTACATTAAATTAAGTTTTAGAATTTTTATAGCAGCTATATATTATCAAATCTTGCATTAAGATGTATATTCCACCTTTCCAGATCAACCTATATTCCCATATTAACTGGAATTGTGAATTACAAAGTGTCTTTCTCTCATAAAATGAACTTCCTGAGCTTTCCCTCTCTTACATTCACATCTACTGCATTAAATATGTTTCCACATATTCCACTTTTTGTCTAGGGATAACTTACATTATTTTAAGAGAGATGATATTTTAGAGCTGAACATCATTTCTCATTATTAAAGTAATATTTAAATTGATGTTAAACATTATAGCCCACTATTCGCTTAACATTGTTTCAGCACATTGTCTTCTGGTGCTCTAAGGGTAGTTTAGGCACTGGGAGCTCCACATGGGTGGAAGAAAGGGGTATAGATTCAAGCTCTGTGGCCCAGCTGGGTGCTCTGACCACATTTCTGGATGAGATGCAGGTGCTGATGGTTTTCTTTCCCTCCCTCCTGGCAGTGATTTCCATCAAAGGAAGACAGGTCCCTGGACAAGGAGGTCCTGGTGCATCCCAGCCTGCCCCTCAGCCCAGACACTGACTGCGGTGGTACTTCCTGGGCTGCCCTAGAGCTGATGGCCTGGGAGAGATCCTTCTTTCACTTTGTACTCTAAATTAATCTCTTAAAAAAAGCAAAACCAAGCTTGGGTTCTCTGTCTGCCACAGTACATCTGTTTGATAGATTCTCTCAATGACAGGAGGAACTCAAAAAGTCCTGCTACTATTATTTTAAAATGTACTTCACCATATCCAACAAAGCTGTCTTGAACAGATGAAATCTCTTTGGAAACAGGGTTGAGCAAATTCTAACACTCAGGAGCTCAATCCATCAGAGCGCATAGGCATGCACTCACATTCAGTTCTCAGGCATGTGCTCCAGTGCCGTCCTGGATCAAGCCCTTTTATTCTTCATTTAGGACACAACTTGAAAATATATGCCACCATGCAGTGTTATATAATTCAGCTCTATTTGAGAAGGATAAGCCAAGAGAAGGTCATTTCCAATAAAAAGCAACTAGAAAGGAATAGAACAGCCTTTGTATTATCCTGTCCTGTCCATTTTATATTTTAGTCTGAAATACAGTTATTCCTACAATATATTCCAGCATATTCCCTTGGTCTCCTTTGATATTACCCATACAATCCAATGCAGCAGTTCATATGGAATACATATGAAAATCACTTGATTTGTATTTATTTTTTATTTCAAAAAGTCAGGGAAGAAACTATGAAAAGAATAATATGCTGATAGCAGAACCTGGTAGAAACATATGGGGTTGTACTTTCAGTAACAGCAGAAAAAAAAAAGTAAATGTGAACTGTGCAATGTAAAAATTAACTCATTCACTCTCAGAAACCAGTGAAAAAATCTACATGAACTCTGTTCTGTTGAAATTACATTTTTGATAACTTATTTGTTGTATCTTAATGTTTAGAGAAGTTTACAAAAACCTTCCTGTACTTCTGCTGAAGGTTACATGTTTTACAAATCAACAAATAAACCTTTCAATAAAGGATGTGAGCGTAAGTTGCTCCATCTGCTCTCATGGAACCCCTAGACTAATTTAAAGATAATTCATCAACATTTTGATCCTGGCTTGCCAGCCATATCTTTACTTAAGGAATGTAAAGGAACCTTAGTACAATTAGCAGGTCTGGGTACTACTTAGAGCAGCAAACCAAATCCTGCAGATCAAAAGTCAACAGAACAATTTGACCAACAGCTTGCAGGTACCACAGTTTAAAGGCATAAAGTCATATAGTGTAGGAGCCAGCAGAGGGGGCTTCCTTTTTAGGGTTGGAACAGGAGTGACTGTCAGGCACAGAAGTAAAATAATATTCACATATTTTTCCGTAGCTAAAATATTTGTACCTGCTTCAGATATCTGGCATTTCTCTCTGAAAATTGGGGGTTTCAAATATAAGGTAGTTGCACAGTAATAAATCATATGTATATTCTAAAATCCATGCCCTTTGCCAAATC
The DNA here is from genome assembly GCF_964273445.1 of Streptopelia decaocto. Lineage (NCBI taxonomy): Eukaryota > Metazoa > Chordata > Aves > Columbiformes > Columbidae > Streptopelia > Streptopelia decaocto. The sequence goes on from NC_138663.1 coordinate 28,064,072, forward strand.
TGTGTTTGTTTGGCATACGATAAAGACAGCATAGTTTGCATGTAACTTTTTTCTTCCTTTTTAAAGGAAACAATTTCCCTCACTTGATCGCAGGTAGACTTCACCTAGGAAGGCAATGTTTTCACTGCAGCAGGTCTCACTCTGTGAAGTAGTACGAAGTGTCACTGACATTCTTTAAACTGCTGTTTGCCTTTGAACAGTTTTTTTTGAGAATTCCTCAGGAATTCTCTATAATGAATGTAACGTTTTACTGACTCTACATCATGGCTAGGGATGCTTAGACCAGGTGGCTGAGTAAACTCACCAGTGAAAAAATCCCCATAGTGATTAGATTTCCAAAATAATCTATTCCCTAGTCCACAGTGAGCTACACAGATAAACACAATGACCTTAGAGTTTCAGGTATGTATGAGTATTACCCCAGAATGTTTTCCACAGTGAGCTACACAGATAAACACAATGACCTTAGAGTTTCAGGTATGTATGAGTATTACCCCAGAATGCTTTCCTTAGGGAAAGTCAATAACTTAATTAGAAAAAAAAAAAAAAAAAGGCAGTTTAAGTTGAAATTTGTTAAATGAGCTTTTATTTAGTGGCCTGAGAACTTTAGTTGCCTTGCAGTGCTGGCCCTGTTAATCCGACTTCCAGCTCCGAGACCCGTACTCTGATGTCAATTGCAACCCTTGGAAGAGCAAACCATGATTGCTAGAAAGGATTAGAGGTCTCAGCCATCAAGCTAGCTTCAAGGTTTTTCTTCCCCTATTATTTTTATGTTTGATAGCACACTTAAATTAAATACTTGGACGATTACATTTCACTAAATATGTTGCGAGCAAAGAGATTCTGCAGTCAAGCCGTTCTCTCACCCGAGAACTTTTATCTTGAAAAGGTAGCACATTTCCTTGGACGGCAGCCATTCCTGGCAGCAGATCTCAGCACTCAGTAGGAAACCCGTGTCTTTGAGTTCTGAACTAGCCCATACTGGAATTAAAACACAACACTAACAGTCAGAATCAGTTGTTCTTGGTGGGTGTTTTATAACTGCATGGGGATATAAGAACAGAGCACCGAGTTTAAATCCTTTTTTAGAAAATGCTGTGATTAACTGCATGACTTCACTTATTGTTAAGGTAACAGATGGAAGTGCCACAGTGAAATATTTCCTTTTTATTTACAAACAATAGAAAGTCTTTCTGCTGATAGGAATTAAAACATTACAGAAGCATTGGTTGCACAAGCTTAAATTCTTTCATGCTACCACATGCATTTTTCATGGAAAGTCAACATCTTTAACATTTTTGCACTGTCTGAATTTATCATCCATAACTTTTTTGTTATTCTTGTTCAAATGAGTTTGCTTCTTTAGAAAGAATTATGTACCTACAGTATAATGAGCTAATTAACTAAAGAACAAAAGGTGTCTTCTGTTATATGTGAGACATAACTAGCTCCCAGACAGAGGCAACACATTCCTTATTTTTAAAGGCAATTCGTATTGCTGATTTTTATGTCGGATGCCCTGTATCATTTTGTACGGTGCCACAAAAGGACTGATAAAACATTAAAATGAAAAGTGGCTTTAAAAAAAAAAAATCTATGTGCTGCATCTTACCACTAGTATTATGAATTTTGAGAGGTTTGTAAAAGATGTGCACTTTGATCCATTGCAGGGTTTCTAAGAAAAAAAAAAATCACTTTTATGCTGTTTGACTGGCAATAACATCGAGCAATGGACAAAACTGACAGAAAGAGACAGAACCTGCAGAAACAAAATAAGACAGGGATTTTATTAAATATTAATTCTACTAGTTCACAGCAAAAATCTTTGTTTATTACAGTATATTAAAAATATATTTTCTTTATTCTAAATCATTTCTCCACAGACACAGTGCAACTTGACAATGCTTGTAAAGAACTCTTAGCTTACTAGGAACACCTCAAGTACAAAGAACAGTAAAATATTTTTAACACTGTAGACTTAGATCTCACCACATTTAGCAAATTATATTAAAATAATGATTTATATTGTGGTTACAAGTGAACAGTAAAGAATATATTTACTTTTAACCAGTAATAATTGTCATCATACCACTGAAAGACCTCAAAAGAATTAAAAACACCGTGCAATGACAGCTGACAGATTCTGCAAGCTGTAGTAAGAGAGCACTACCTGTGTCAAGCACTCACAAAAAGGTCTGTGGAAGCAGAAGGATTCTGTAAGTACATTTCTGCATACACGCAAAGAAACTCTCTTTTTCCAGGGTTCCTATGGGAATTGCAATAATAATTGTATGGTCCGTATACAAGTTGTGTGGATTAGAGTTGAAGGCCCAACAGCCACCACTCTGCCTGTGCCTTCATAGGTCCTTTTACAACGTCTGTGGGAAGGTTTGGGGTTCACCTTTTACTTGAAGTGTCAGATCAGCCCAAAGGACTGCGAACAGCTGTGCTGTAAAATTCCAAGTATTACACTGTAACTGCATACTTATTTTTCTTCTAGGTGTTTCCAGGAATCAGTAAAATAAGTAAGCTTTCTTCTTAAGGGAGACTTATCTCCAGAGACATATTTCTATTAAATCTAATTTCTATACCTGTATCATCAAACATCTAAACAGATCCTACATATTCAACAGGATACTGTCCTCATGGGATAGACTTCCTGCTATCCTTAATAAAAGTTCACGGCTGTATGGTACCTCCTGCCTATGTTGTGGTAGCAAAGGGTTTGAACACCTCTTACACATAATTTCATAGTAATTTCTCTTTTTAAAGGTGTCCTGCAAAAGTAGTCTGAGCAGCATGCATTGAGACATTTAATCATCAGCTATATAATGGCTATACACTATCAGAGTTTAAAAAACTGTACATGTTGCTGTAAAAAGGCAGATATTCATTTCTCTTTGAATGGAAACTAAAATGGCAATTAATACATACCATTAGAACTAAGGAAGATTTTCCTGTCATCATTAATAATCGCTTGCCTTCTCTGTGGACACTCAGTCACTTGGGGCAACACAAGTACACACACAGAGAACCAGAAACTCCCTTCCCACCGGTATCCAAGTTTCACAGAAGTTCTTATCCAAAGGTCAGCTGCCAATCGGTTTGTACATATATACACACACGGGTCCTTGGTGGGAATAAATTCCAACTTACTTGGCTACAAAAGGATATAGGTACTACTGCTCGAGGTAAAGAAGAAAAAATCATTTTATTAATTGTTTTGCCCTTCCAAGAAAGTGGGATGCCCATACCTCCTAAGCCGCTGTATAGCCCAGCAATAAATAATGCCACATAAAAGTTGGAGATAAATTTTCGTTACAGTATCTAAAAATCATTAAAATGCCTCTGTAGAGTGGTGACCAACCTCAGTTATACCTTTGACCTTCAGGCCTTCGAATAGCTCTTAACACCAAGTAAAGCGGTAATGGAGGAGGCTTTGAGGAGTACCTTCAGAGCTATGAACCTGTCTTACTTGGAAATCACTAGCAACCTCTTCATGTTTATGAAACCAGCTATGGAAAATCTTGTTCATCTGAGACAACAGACATGCAAACTTGAGCTGTTGCTCCTTGTCCATGCAGAAAGTTCAGAAATGTAATACAATGAGAGCTTCGCTATATTCTCTCACTAAACTGGAACTGCTGTGCTTTTGAAAGAAGCAGCTGTACAACCCTCCAGAGAGTGAAAGGGCTGAGACGGACAGCTGTGAGCACCCCAAAAATGCCTTCTTCCTCTCGCAGGCCTCTTACAGAGAGGATTTGGGAGAACGATGTCTGCTCTTTGCTAAGAAAACGACAAACATTCCATAAAGTTATAGAACAACTAATAGTCTGTCAATATCTTGACTGTTATGCCTTCATCACACTCTCAATGGTTTCTGCAGGAAACTGCTTATAATAAAACCAAGACATCTACTCCCTTGAAAAAATTGAAAGCACAAAGAATGTTTACACCTCGTAAGCTTGCTATTCCTGTCCTGAAGAACATGTTTTCAGTGGAAACCTTTCCTGCTGCACAATCAATGTAAAAATACAAAATAAAAAAAAAAGTCAGTAATCTCTTACTTCTCAACAAAGTAATAAATAACACAATAATTTTTCAACTGCATTAATAAACACATCATAAAAAAGATCAATGCGTCTCTCACTTCAGTAGATTAGGAACATCTATACCATAGACATTAAGCAAAAATATTCTATGAGTAGACAATCAGAATCTTAAACTTTAATAATCCTGATCAAAAATCTGTCATTATTGGCATTGCCACACACTTCTATTTAGAGTATATGAAGGCATACATTTATACAAGCTAAATTATCTGAAAACTTAACATAGAGGTTCATTTCTGTGGAAGATAAATAGCTGATAGGTCGTTACATTTATTACAGATTTTAGTATAAAGATTTTCTGTTAAATTAAGGGATAAGATAAAATTCCTTGAATCACAATGTAACTTAATAAGATTTTTTTTTAACCAATAACAATATTAAAAAGAATCTAATTACATATTGGCAGCAGCATCACATATTTCAGCAACTGATCGCAGATTACTAATTTTAATAATCAGCAATGATTCTAACCCATTTAATGAATTGCTTAGTAGCAGATCTAACAGAAGTTTAATACATGTTGCAACTACTTGAAAAATAAACCCAACAGAACTATAATTTGATATGACAGTCAGGACTGCAAGTGTAAGATCATTAACACTTCACAGGTTATACCCTGAAGTAAATCTTACAAGAAGTTCACATAAATAAGGACAGATTTACACAATTATGTAGTTATGAGTATCACTGCATTTCTAACCATAAGTGAATTCTTCTCAAGTTTGCTATTCATTTGACTTTGATATGCATAAAAATCGCAATCCAACAGAAAACAAGTCAACTCATTTTCCCTTTTTTCTTATTTGGTTTCAGGACATTTATATATCAGGTAGAGGTATGTGAACTCAGATGGTTTCATCTAAGAGAATTTGTGCTTGTGAAAGAATTCAGAAAAGTTTCATTTGTTCCACTTAGGTTTGCATTTTTCCCTATTGTTTGACAGGAATGCTACAAAAGACTTACAAAGAGTTAAAGAAAAGTTAAATTTGGCAAACACAAGACTCCTCTCTGAAAAAAAAAATGTGCTGAGAATAATGATAACAAAAAAAAATAGATAACCCCTGTGGTGGCAACATCAATATTTTGGAACCTTCTTAACATAAAAAATGCAAAGACAAGGGAGCTCTCTGGCTTTCTGCTTTATAAGAGAGCTCTTCATTGGTATTTGAAACTGAGCAACTCAAAAATGATACTGTGGCACACCACACTCTGATCAAACACATTAGCTTGTAAAATTTTTCACCTCTGTGGAGCCATTGATGACATTGTTTGGTTTTCATCTGATAGGGAGCAAAGGGGAATTGGGAATGTATTATTTCAGGAGATTATAAATAACTCTACCTTAAAGAGCCATAGCCTTGAAAGAGATGCGCTTCTTTTTTTTCTTTTTAAGAACCTAGCAGGCTTTAATTTTTGTAGAAAAAAAAATAGATTGCAATAAAAAATTTTTGTTGTTTGGTCCTAAAATATTCCCAGATGACTAACGGAACTGTTGGTATGGAGGTCTTCTGTTCTTCTGACACTTTATGAATGATACTGACCTGGAGAATTCTACCCTAAGCTCTGCTGGTTAGTTACAATCAAGTTAAATCTTGGATTAATAGGCTGGACTATGTGCTTGATTTTAAAATGTGACCAGTGGATAGACTTACACAAAAACTTATTTGTTTATATTGGTAAGAAATTGGTCTTTGTTTACAAAATCAAGAAAAAATTATAGAAACTTTGCAAAACGTCTGAAAGAATTTCACAGGATTTTGTACAAAATACCACTTTTTTTCAAACAATTGCCTTTTGAAGAACTGTTTTATCAAACAGGGATATCAAGTGAGTCATTGGGCAAAGGCCCAATGCAGCAAAAATGTCAGAGCAGTTTTTACTGCTGATTGGCCATTGAGAACCCTCAAATATAACCTTCATCCTTCAGCAACCTCAGAGAGCTTCAGGACCACTACATGTTTGCTAGTGTGCCAAACAGCTACTTTTAACAGTGAATATCACTACTATGTTTTACTGACAAGGCAAGCAAACCTACCCTCTTTCATGTCTTTCTCACTAATAAACCATCCTTACTGATGAACATTCATTCACTCTGGAAAATATCTGATAACTCAATGTTAATATTAACTCCTAAGTAGACGTGTCTTCTAAAATTCAAGAAAAGTTTAGAAAAAGTGTAAAATTCTGAAGATTGTTGAGGACAGCTTATGATGATAGTGAAAGAATTTAATTACTTCATTAAAATTACTCTGCATTTTATAATATTATATTCTCTAAGTTTGCTAGTTTTGCTAAATATTATTGCTGGCAGTCAACTGACGAACATTCCAGTACTTCTACCCTCATAACTGAGCTTTCCAGTTCCAGAAATTATATCTTCAAATCTTTGAATCAGCTCTATGAACATGTAAAGAAGAAAATTAAACCCGAAATATTTTAAATAAGCAATATTTGAAATGATTGAAAATACTCCATTATTTCTTCTTTAAAAAGCTCACAGTGATGTTGACTTAGTCACATCAATACTTTAAGAACTACTGGATTTCTTCACATTTTCTTCTAAACACACACAAAAATAGTATTTTATGTAACTGTTTCAATATTTGTGGTTATCAGCATTCTGAATTCAAACTTATATTTTTTTAATACAGCTCTTTCTTGTGAAATATTAGAGAAACTGTTCAGATCTGTTACATGTGAAACTGTGATATAGTATATCCTTTGCAAAGCATGTTTGGTTAACATGTCTCTGCTTGAAAACTGCATTCTACATGAAATTCCAGTTTAATATCCTAAGTTATAAAGATAATTTGCCACAAACATTAATTTCATTAATGAAAAGTTCCCAGTCTCTTTTCAGTATTCCTCTTTAAAACCATATGAACATTTACAGAAAGTTATTTGGACAATACAGCAAGATTTTTTAAAATGTTCTCTAGTGTCAAAGAAATTTTTATTAATCAGAAATGAAAGTTATTTATTTTTTAGACCCTGCTTTCAGACAGCTCACAATTAGTGCAATTTGGTACAATACACGAAACTATTTAAATATTGCTTTCAACTTTTAGAGCCTTTTGTTTTACTAGACTTCTGTGTTACTTCACTATGCAATTTACTGAAGGCTAGTAATTATTAGGACATGTGGTAGGCGTTTATCACCAGTAACATCACACAACCCACTCTATGATCAAGATACAATAGGGCAAATGGTACAATTAAAGGCACATTCTTTGGTGCATAACAATAGAAGCCTTGTGACATGGCAAGATTAAGAAAAGACTCAAACATCTTTAAAACTACTCATTATCACCAGTTAAAATGTGCATGTCTGACCTTTATGATAATCAGTCGTACTCCACTTGTGCACTATAGAGCTAAATAAGCTGTATTTTAGACACACAGAATTCTTTGCGGTGACCTGCAGTTAACTTAGCTGATCTCAGAGCTGACGCTTACAATGAATCAGTCCATCAGTGGTCATAATGATAGGCCATCCTCTCTATCAACCAGTTTATGATGACAGGCACAAAACAGTACGGTAGATTTTCCTGCCAAGTGGAGTAGTATTTAAATGTTGACTGCTACATACATCAGATTAATAAGGTTGCAAAGTTACTGAGAATCCCATTCCCTGAGGTGCAGATTCACCCTGTGGTGCTATTATACCATAAGGTATATCAAAGATAATTGCTTAGTTTATTATCCTGTTGTCTTTTATGTCAGCCCCTAATTGTGAATTCAGAAGCCTCTTGATCTCTCAGTTCCTTATGGATGTGTTATTAACCCCATTCATTTTAATTAGAATTTATTACTATTTTTATTATTGAAGTGCAGAATTGTTAGAAGTAGATTTCCAAATAACCCACAATTCCTTCATATGGCTTCACTGAAAGAGCAATTGATAGGATATTCAGCCAGCATTGCAAATACAGGTCTCTCAAGCTCCTTTTCCATCCTCTGACAGTATTTGGCATATCGAGGTTCTAATTTTTTACCCAGAATTTCGTTAATCTTCAATCAAAGAGCATGTAAACATACAAAGATTTCTGTGGTAAAAGCAGATTGTTACAATTCTGTATTATTTTCAGAACCATCCCAACAGGAGAGTCCAAAGTGACTATGTTACAGCTGTCATCTTCTCCACAACCCTGAAGTGTGGTGGTCAAGCTTTCATAGTTCTTGTGCTGCACTTGCAGAGAACAATTTAAGTATATTCCTATAAAATACTACATGAAACCTACAGAACCTAGAAACAGTTAAAAAACTATGGCCTGGCTAGTACAGATAAGTAGTCATTCATAATTCCTCCTAATGTATACAATATTAATCTGTATGTACCTAGAAAATCTGACTACTTCCTATACTTCAAAGTCATTGCCTTTGCTACGAGACCTAGAAAGTGCTTCAGGATTCATTATGACATGTGGAATATATAAGCAATAAGGCATGACAGGGAGTGTGGTTATCATAAGATAATCACACCCCTGGGTCATTACAAAGCATGAGGTGCAGCCGAGCACCTCTCATTCCCCCTGGGGTGTGATTATATCATGATAAGCACACTTCATGCAGTTACCTTATTGCTTTTATAAAAAGTCTTTGTTGGGAAGAAAAACTGTATTTTTTACTTAAAGATGATAAAGTTGGCAGTTTACAATGTTGAGCAGTACTTTCTGCTAAGCTCAATGCTTTATAGGTATTAATCTACTTCTTTAGAATGTGCATTTGCCAAAGCTGATCCAAACTCATCAATCAAAGGGGGTGTCCATAATTCAGCATGTGTTTGAATGATCTGGCTGGAAAAGAACATGTGCATGTCCCAGACAATCCCATAGTCATTGACTACTCACTGGATACCTATTTCTTTACTCAAAAATTAAAACAAAACCAAAAAGAAAACAAACAAAGTTGCTTAAATAAAAGTTAAATGATATTTTAAATGCATACCCTTTAAGTAAAAGGTAGGCTTCAGTAACTGGAAAATAATTCAACCTGCAAAATAAGAAAAAGTTTCTAACTTGCTTTTGCTCCTGGTAGATGTTCTCCCACAAATTAAGGATGACAACTTAATTTAGGGTCCTAGATAAACTACAAAATCCCACTGCTGTCATTCAGATTGTAGCCTAAGGGGTATAATGTGATCTTTTGGATTTACAAACACCTGCCTTGGATTATGCCATATGTCTTTTTAGTGGCTCCAGGGGTGTATGCTCTGTCCAGTATTCGGCTCAATTTGTGCTTTAAGAATGCATAACTGCACACAGGATATGAAGGTTTGTATCCATTTACAATTTATCAACTGTGATGGCCATGTTCTGATTTCAGAGGCATTCACTGGTCTGCAAAGGGGCATATGTATGGGCTGAATTTGGCCCTGGGCCATTTATGAATATAGGTAACACTTTTCACCTAACATGAGCAAGTCACAAATTCAACCGTTTAATTTAAACAAGTCCTTGTCACCGCATCTTCCAGATTTAAGAGGCAGGGTTAGGAACACTGTCAGTATCCAGGATGAAAAGGAAAAATTCCACTAGTCTTCTATCTTCCAATATTTAGTTTGACATTGTGCTCTCACTACACAAAGATGCATAAAATTTTGCTTCTTCCAACAACAACTTGAATTCTACCATTTTGTCTTTATATTTAAATCATGTAAAGGTAGAAGATTGTTATGTATTTATTTGATTATTTTTCTATCAAATGCTGCCAGTTTCTCTTTCAATTGGAAACTTGTTTCTTAATACAGAATGTTATGTTAAAATTATTCTATGTAAGATGAATAAAATATTTTATATAAACATATGTATGTAACATGTATTATCATACAATTATTTCCAGTAAAAGGGAAATTATATCAAAATATATATTTCTGATGCATTTCCTTAGAAGTCTATTGATCTATGACAAACAAAGAACCTACCCTTTCAAATAACAATGATACTAATTACAAGTTATTTAAAAATTATAACAGAAAACAATTGAGAAAGAACAAGTAAGGATAAAAGAAAATAACATTAAGCTAGCAATTTTTGGCCCATCTTACAATTTTTCAGATGACACTTATTTACATACGTATATATATATATATTTATTTATTTAAGTAATTCACAAATAACCTTGGAAATTGATTCCTTATCTAGAAGAGATGGGCTGAAAGTGAGAGTTGTGATTACTTCCTCACAACTAGGTGGAAACAGCAGACATTAAAACATTAAGAATAAAGGTGCTGAAGTTTACTTCTCCTTTAAAGCTTTTATTTGAAAAAATTACAGCAAGCAAAATTACTATCTGATGTTTTCTAAAAGCATTCCTAGCATTTTATAACTCTAGAGGTACTGACATACATACAGAGATAGACCTCTGCCAATATATCTGTGTTCAGTAAATAAAATTTTGTTCCTAAACTCTTACTTCACATTTTAGATGAATCCTTCATTAATTAAATGAGAGCCTGAGTACGCAACTTGGAGCAATACTGTTTAGGGTTTTTTCACATTTTTTTTTGGAAGCTATAGAAAAGGGGACACAATTCTTGTGTATGCAGCATCAACCTTAATTCTGCCACTGTCTAGTCTAAGAGTGTTTTACTTATGGCTTATCATTCTTTTAATATAGAGCTATTGTGTATGGTATAAAACATCTTGGTTCCACACCACAGTTAATAATTCATAACAGCATCATAAAGTGCTTTTTGATGAATTACAGGATGGAAAGAATGGAATGGAGGAGGAAAATCAGGAAGTGAAAATTTGAGAAGAAATATGGTTTGTTAATGAAGTACTACATAAAATACATGCAGTACAAGTGAAATTTATTTATTAATGCACCTCTACATATTCAATTTGTTCAAGTCCTGATCTGCAGTGAGGACCTTCCATAGAGGGATAAAAATACTAGTATTATATAGCATAAGTGGAGGTACATAAGAGTAACTCTCAATGGATAGGTGACTACCAGCTTGGAAAAACTGAGCATTAGTATTCTCTTGCCCAGCGGATTTCCGGTACTTTTTGCAGAAAGGCATCAGTGGGTATTAGCATATTTAAAATCTGTTCATTCCCTGGCCTGGTAACCATGGCTACACTTGCCCAGATTTTCTCTTCTCCTCTGCAGTTGGAGCCCAGAACAGCAGGGGTAAGTCAGCTTAGAAGTGGATAGTAGTGGCTAGCCAGAGCAGCCTTTCTCCAAGGAGTCTGGGGAAGGCTTATCTGCCTGAAAGAATTCAGCAGGAGCACAGGAAGTATCTTACTAGATAATAGTTTGCTGAACAATTCCCTTCATTTACTACAGGAATTGCTACCTGTTGCTAGTCAACACTACGTGTCTCCTCAGAAAGCGGGGCAAGAAACTCCTGCTGTAGTCAGAAAGCAGACCACCTGTCCCTCTCTATTCTTAATACTTAAAAATCAGTATGAAGTCTGAATCTGAATGGTTTATAACCTTTCCAATTTGTTGGAGTTTTGGTTTTTTGTTTGTTTGTGTTTGGTGGGTTTTGTTCGGTTTTGGTTTGGTTTATTTTTTTTTTTTTTCTGATGAGTGGGGCTTAGGGTTTCAGGTTTTTTTTTTTTTTTATCTTTCAAGGTTAACTGGTATAAGTCTGGATATGTTTTTTATTCAGACAAATTTCCATCCTTTATTGGAATTCTGTTAAACTTATGACCTCCCTGAAAAAAAGGGGAAAATCAGTTCCTCAGCTCAATCTCTGTGTGAAGACATATTTCTGTTTACTGGAGTTGAATCCACTGCCCTTCAGTTTTGAACATCCTTCTGCTTCATAAGACAAAACAGACCATCCCCATCTAGCTTTGTTGTTTCATCTGATTCTAAATTGTTCTTTCTTATTCTCTTCTCTAAAGTAAATAACACTGAATTCCCATTGTACAGTTTTTAGATACCTCTCCTGTTTCTCAGTGCCTTTTCCCATACCTCTCAAAGGTCAACAATGACTCTACACAGTATTTTGGATGAAGTCACAGCTTCATTTCATACAATGCCACTAGAAAGTTTTGTATTCCTTCTTCATCTTCTTAATGATGAATATTTGCTTACCATTTTAACAACAGTCAGACAAGTGACCACATAACTTCCTTGAGCTGTCCATAAAGTTTTCAAGGTTTCTGAAAGGATAATTTTTATTGAGTTTTGTCTGCCATGATGTTTCCTATCACCTACTTGAACTAGGTCCTCTTGAAATTCCTCAAAAGCTTTACTAATTTTCTGCAAAGCTTGTTTCCTTGCTTTACACTATCCCTGAGGCAATCACATCCTCATTCTATAGCAATCTTCTGTTCATTTATAATATATTTTAAAATGTAATTTATTAATAGCTATATTGCATAATACAGGACCATGGATAACCAATGAATCCATTGCGAGCCATTCTTATGGAAAAAATAATTTCTTCCTATCTCAGCTCAAGAAGGACAAGGAACTTCTGGAGAGATTCCAGCGCAGAGCCACAAAGATGATTAAGGGAGTGGAACATCTCCCTTACGAGGAAAGGCTGAGTAACCTGGGTCTCTTTAATTTGGAGAAGAGGAGGCTGAGGGACAAACTCATTAATGTTTATAAATATATAAAGGGTGAGTGGCACAAGGAGGGAGCCAGGCTCTTCTCAGTGACAACCAATGATAAGACAACAGGCAATGGGTATAAACTGGAACACAGGAGGTTCCATTTAAATTTGAGAAGAAATTTCTTCACAGTGAGAGTAACAGAACACTGGAACAGGCTGCCCAGGGAAGCTGTGGAGTCTCCTTCTCTGGAGAAATTCAAAACCCGCCTGGACACATTCCTGTGTAACCTCATCTAACTGTTCCTGCTCCGGCAGGGGAATTGGACTAGATGAACTTTCAAGGTCCCTTCTAATCCCTAACATTCTGTGATTCTGTGATTCCTTTTCCTTGTCTTGTAGACAAATCTTGTCTGCCATCCAACAACTACTTAGAGACTTCAGCAGTCTAACTCAAGGAAGGCTTGTAAAGCCTTTCAAAATACAGAAATCAGAATATAAAAAATTGTTCTCCTTTTGAAATATCTTCAAGTAATTCTAACAGATTAGTAAAATAGTTATGCTTTGTAAATCTTGTCCAACTAGAACCTGTTTACTATCTTCCAGTGACTTTATTAGTCTTTTCTAATTTATGTCAACCAATTAGTTTCATGAAACTTTTATCGGCTTTTAATTCTCTTAATACAACATAACATTTCATAAATTTCAAATTTTAGTCCTGTAATTGTTTCCTAGTAAGAATAGGAGCCAATATATTTGCTAGCCATTTGGCCAGTTCCTATTTAAACTCTTTCCAACTTGAAAGGATTCCTCCAGATACAGGGCATTCTCATGTATTCTGGGCCAGCTCAGTTCTGCACCTTCTGTAAGGAGAGACACCTTGTTCCACACAAGGAATAGGAGTAGTTGGAATAAAACGGTTAGACTGGGTAAATGCTTATCTAGTAATCAAGTACAGGATTAATGAACTAAGAAACAATTAAACAATAAACCTATAAATAAAATCATTTTACTAGTTTCAATCAAAACCATATGGTTACATCCTGCCATTGCCCACTATTGCTCCGAGGTACAGAGTCCAGAGTCAATCTGCCTAAACAACAATGTGTCTGAGACCAACATTTTTTTTTTTTCTTCTCTCAGACACAGTGTTGCTGACATATAAAATATATTCAGATTGAAGCAGAATTGTAATTAGGATAAATATTTTATGTTCAAAGTGCTATCATGCTAATATAGATGGGGAAGACAGATTTGTACATAGGTGGTGTATTGTTGCTACAGTCTTATACTTATGCTGTATTTTTAAAGATTAAACAGATAAGAAAGAGGGACTGAAGCAGGCAATATCCAAACAGCTTTACTTGGGCTGAGTTTTTAGGAAACACTTTCAAAAAATGGAAGGTGTAAAGCAAATAGTTACACCTCTGGAAGATACGGTATTACACTCCATCAGTAATGGTGGAATTAGGCTCAGCAGAAACAAATTCCTGCTTTTATACTGAGCTCTGGTCTATTCAGAACTTCTAGGCTTATAATAGGATGATGCAGAAAACATGAAGAGATCATAAAAGATCTTGTGATGCTAGGACTAATTTGATGTGTCTTCTTTAGTTTCAAAAACTGAGACCAATTTCTCTAAGTCAATACTTATTCGGTCTGGCATTCCTTATATGGTCAAAATTCCCCCTTAAACTAATAACAGCTTCACCTGAATGTGAAGCAAAGGTTTAGTAAGCAAGAGAAGATTATTTTGTTCTCTGAATATAGATATATCAGCAAAAACATATATCTGTGCTTTAGCATGTCCATAATTATAAAATCTTAATAATTATTATGTATAACAAAATTAGAGAATTGTTGTAAGTGGTAATTTTAAAGGCAAAAACCTGCAAAATAAAAGAGTATAGATTTCTCTTTTTACAGGGATTTACAGCACTCATCAACTTGTATAGTTCACATTAGCATCCAGTGACATTGCTTTGTCTGTATATATTTCTAGCTGTCAACAGAATGTCCTGAGGCAATCGCATCCTGATTCTATAGCTATCTTCTATTCTTTTATAATACACAAGGGTCTAATTTTCCATCAGCAAAGCATGAAATCATGTAAGAATGCCACATAACCAGCATGTGCAAACAAGTAGCACTTCTTCTACACATAAAAATGCTTCATAAAATAACAAATAAATTAAATCTTCTTGTTCAAGTAAAGGGCTTGAAAACTGAGACTGTTTTTAGAAATTAGAGTACTCTGTGCAGAAGTTGCCACGCCACTCTGTTCCTCACCACCTTGCAGCATTATTTTGTGTGGTAAAATCATTATACCTGGACTGATGACAGACCTCTCTGTTTCCTGGATAAGTAATACTGTTGTAATCATCAGGCATATTAATTAAATCAATATAAATATTAAACAGCTAGCAAGTTAACAAAAGAAGTGTGCTTCAATTTGATGATGCCAGCTTATTGTTCCAAAAGTAGCAGCCTTGCCCTATAGCTGTGCAGGTTCCTATAAAGTATTTCTAACAGAATTCACTGGAGCTAAATAGGTACAGCGTACGGTGCTACTTCCAAAATATTTCTATGGAACAGCCAGAGAAAACACTAAGGCTCAGCAGTTATATTACTTGAAAATGGACCAGAATATATGTGCACATATGAGATGCAGACTCCATGCCCTATCTGGAACTTATGTCTAGTTCTGCAACACTGTTTGCCATCACCAATGACCTCCTCAAGCAGCTTGTGTTTGCAACATACTTGAACCATATTCAAGACATATGTCTTTCTTGCTAGAATAATCACAGGGAAAAAAGCTCAGTTTAGCCTCAGTGTATTGACTACAATTGCCAAAATCATACTAATCACCTTTGCCTTTCATATGTCTACAACTTCATGGGATTTTTAACACCATTCTCTACATAATGTACAGTTTATTTAGCATATGGCATTCAGTTTTCTGGCTGCAAAGTAACCTGTTGTACTTTAGGGCAAGCGTTTTGAATCAAGTAGCTACTGCTTTTAGTCTCTAATCACACCTAGTACAATGAAAGCTTTCAGAAAAAAATGTATTTCACAGGATGAAGAGGACTACATAGTCTACACTTATGAAAAGAACTGACCTAGAATTTACATATATAACTTTCAAAAAATTTGCCTTTGTCAGATACTCACCATTATAGCAATACCTTTGATAAATGAGCCTTCATGTGACAAAGTCAGACAATCTCACTTTTTTTTTCCAATACATCGTCGTTCATGGAAAAATTTCCTAAACATTAAGAAGTAAAACAGAGTTGTGATTTTGTTTGTCTCTTAAATATGAGGAGAGAGAAGCAAAAATTATTGTTGCCAAAGCATAACAGACATGACTAGAGTGTTTAGTGATGACTCACTGCAACAAAACAGCACTAAGTTTGCAAAGGAAAGTCCTGACCCCCCTCCACAGCTGGGGCAGCCCCTGCCCACACTGGAACTAATGAGCATGTGAGGCTGCCAGCCCTCACAGGTGCAAGGATCAGCTCTGAAATAAATCCTACAGTGCAGGAGTATTGAGAGCTGGCTTCACCACAGCCAAGACTAAGCACTCATTAATCAGGGACAGGTTTTCAGCAAGCTTTTCACTGTTTACTGGTCCAAAGAGGCCAAAGGAAAAAGAGCATCTACAACATCTGAAAATTTGTCTCTCCAGTGTTCCCCTCCTTAAAAATTGAATTAAAGAAAATAATTAGGTAGCAGACAAATATCCTTCAAGAAAGAGAAGACACCCCGTAGAACTGAATTAATCTCAGATCTGAGCAAATTCATTTCAGTAGTAGATCTTTTCTAGGCTGCATGCATTACCATGTAGTCTACAATAAACAAGCAGTCTGTGCAAGCAGATGCTGGATAGAGTCATGCAAGTAGCCCATGTCCCATACACATGCTGGTACCATGAACAAAGACACTCAGTTGAGCTGTGCTTACCAGAAACGAGGCAGAGGAATATCTCTGTTTTTACAGTCCTTCTGTCTGTATTGTAAAATGGGCACAACAGTATCTGCCTTTCTTGCTGTGGTACTACAGGAGCTGAAACATGGACAGCTAAAAGGTTCAGCCAATGTATCTGTGGTCCACTTACCTGAGATCTAGATAAAAACCTGTGTGATAATATATGGTGTCTCCTCTAAGCAAGCATAACCATGGTGTATATATATATATTGTCAGCAACAACAGCAAACGTAATTTTCCTTTAGCCAGGTCAACAAGAAAAGCAGAAAACTTGTGGTAACCATATGTTGGAGAGAAGACAAAGGCAATATGTTCACTCATGCAATCCTGCTTCTACTATTTGTCTGTGGTTTATCAGCCCTTGAATGATTTTTCATCATTCTTTAGGCTGTGTTATGGGACACTTGTAGTCAGAATATGCTCCTTTTCAGAAGCAAAGTTTTCATCCATCTCTGCCATACCTTCCACACCTTAGTTAATACATAAGTAACTAAGTAAATAACTAATAAGGTCTTATAGCTACATAGTCAAAGCAAACCTGCTTCATACACCTATATAACCCAAAAGTTACACTAAGATTCTGCATATTCTAAACTTTCATACAAAATCTTTTCCATTAAAAGAAAACCATTGTTTTGATCTTTCATAGTTGTGAAGAAAACCTGCAATTGCTAGCAGATTGTAAATGAGTGCAACACCTAAGGCTGGAAACAAATGCAAAACCAGGTTCAGGAAGGTGACAACTCTGTTCCTCTTATTAAGCTGCCTTGATGTAGATATTAAAACCGAATTATGTCTCTTTAAAACTTAATGCTATGTATTTTGGTGAACATTTAGATATATAGGCAAGGAAGATTATGGGAATTAAGCCCTCATAACTCATAAAAGGAAGCAGAAGAGACACAGTCTGGAAAAGGGGAAAAAAACTAATATTGCATAAACACTACTGTTTATGAAATGCATGAGGAGCTAAAAAGAAAATACTTATACATAAAAAGAAAAGCTAAAAGAATGACAGGATTAGGAAATACTACAATACTACAGTGATGGAAATGGTAGCCATAAATTTACGTCTCAAAATTCAAAATGCCTGAGGGTACGGTGAATAAACTCATCCAAAAATTTCTAATAAACTGTAAATATAACTTCAGCTATATCTGTAGAAGGAGTTGCATGGCTTGGTAACAGTGGATTTGTGGAGTAACACCACTGATGCTCAGGAATCAACATCAAATTGTATGTGGTTTGGGTTTTTTTACTCTGGCTGGTTGCAATGGGGTCTCAGAGCCTCAATGCCCACTGGCAGGTGGAGTACACCAATTTCAGCATTGCTTGTCTCAAAGGAACGGAGACTGTGATCCCTAAGATGCTCCAAAAAGTGAGTGAAAGCTCACTAAGAGAATATTATCAGTAAATTTGCTCTTGAACTCAAATAAAACACTGAAGTAGGTGCACCTTTATTTGGTTGTGTAATACCATGCATATCTGTATCAAAAGCTGGGTGGGACTGAGGAGGAGTTATGGGTGTTGTGTACATCCATGCTGTGTTTCTACCACCCAGCTCTTCCCATCTGCTCTTTCCCAGTGGTGAAACTACTGGAAGAAACTGAAGAAGACTGCCTAACCACTTGGTTTAAATCTTCCTAGGACAAAACTGGAGGGCGCAACTGGATGCAGATGTTCACTGACTTGCTGTAACTTGGCTGGAGACAGCTTTATACCCCAGAAACAACAAAGGCACATGGTTATTCTGTGTATGCCCTCTTTCTTCATATAACATAGCAGGGTTTTACTCCTGCTTCAATATCTTCCTTTGCACTTTTCTTGCATTGATGTTGGCTAACACGGCTACACCTATGATAGTCTTTGCACTTCCACAAGAGCCACTTGGCAGCAGAGAGCTAGGGTTGCTAATACTGGACCTCCTACCACCTCTTTTCACAAATTTCTCTCTTTTTCCTTGGCTGCTGAAGGCACCATCCTGGCAACAAGCCAGTATAATAAGCAGTAAGGGAGGGAGACAAGGCATCCCACTTAATTAGCACTGAAAGTGGTCCCTGGTAGGTAGCAGAAACCATGGTAAAACATTATTAGATCCAGATCCCCATATGTTTCTATATCTGTATTATAGATAAATACAGTTTGGGAGCAGAGGGCTAAAGAATGAGGAGTAGGTATATAAGTGGAATGCAAAATGCTTGAGAGGTATGTAGGAGTTGTACTATCAAGGTTAGCTGCCTCTCAGAAGACTTCCTCAGCAGTCTCCTGTTTAAACGCATGTGATCTGCTCACCCAAGGACAGCACATGGGCTACAATTAGAGCAGTAGGACTAGAAAGGGAGACAGTACAATTAGATTCCAAAAAGAGCTGAAAGATTATCGTCTCGGTTCTTCATCTCAGTGCATCATGCTCATATTCCTACCTCTCCAGAAGCCCCACCACAGACAGCTTGTGGTTTTGCAGAAGGAAAATTAACATCTTCTCCTGTACTCGGATTCTATTTACTCAAACCATTCACACATAAAATTCTCAATGGTAAAACATGCCAGCTGATGCAATTTAAAAAATAACTTAATTTAAGAATTAAAGGTGGCCAGAAATGACAGGAAAATGATAACGTTTGAGACACTTAAAAATAATAATAATTATTAAAAATAAAAAGTCAAAAAGAAGCACTTTCAAGTTTCTAAATATAATTTAAAAGAATATGTTGTAGTATTTTGAAAAAATTTGAAACACTTTATTTCAATTTTTATCTGTTTTAACAGAAAACCAAGTTAAATTTCAAAATGAAATTGCTTGAAAGTAAAGAATGCATTAGTTGGAAAAGCAGGAGTTCCACCATTTAAAACTCCTTTTCCCTCCCTGTCAGCCTCCCTTCACATAGCAAAATTACCTAAAAATGATTATGAAAATGATTATGACAATATGAAAGCATTTTTCTGAGTGTCTATATGTCTGTCTGTCTATGTACCTATGTTTGTATTTGGCTCACAAGCTTTCTAATCATTAAGTCTCCTAATAAAACTAAGTATGAGCAGAAATCCAAACTGGTTGTACATCACACCATTGGTTTTAGGATAAACTAAAATTGTTTACCACAATCCCAGGGATTATCAATATAAAAGTAGTTGAGGACAATTCACAATCTCATACTGTTCAGGGTTTCATATCACGAAGCAGCACAACATATTTATAAACCAACAGTGATGAGTTTCACCTGCTCTGAGTAATAATGCAATTAAGAGTGCTAATAATGCCCAAGGAGAGTCTTTTCCCTGAAACCATCTCATCTTCAAGCTTCCTTAATGATTCTTTTGTATATTTGATTATTATTATCATTCCTGAGACAGAGTCTGACAGTTTATCAATATCACTGCATTTTCAAGAAACATTTGAAGAAATAGCACCATGCCACCTCCAAACATATCTATTAAATGCTGTGCTGAGCTGACAATATAAGCAGATGTTCATCTCTCACCAGGCCTATGCCATTCAAACCATTCATCCAGACCCAGAGCTGCACCAGTTTTACACCAGAATGTTTTAAAAAGAAATTATGCACTTTTCCCCAGAATGGGCTAAAACCTCATTGCACGATTTTTTTATTATATGCAAATGAGCAGAGTCTGATTAGGTCCTGAGGCAGCTTCACCTAGGTGTTCACAGGAATAGCAATGGGAGCTGGGGAAGAATATTTCATAACTGAAGCATATTTTCCCTTGGGGGACACCACCATTTGATTTTGACATTTATTTGTCCTGTGCTGTAAAGGACAAAACTACAATTACATTTTTTTTTTTTTTTTTTTCCACTGTGCAGTGGGCACTGTGTCATAAAAAATTAAATCAAAGGTAGTGTGTTCTCACAAAAAAATAAAAAGATTTAAAGCCAAATTTAAAGAACATTCAGAGTTAAGTCACACTACATTAGAAGAGCATATTTGACTGAAAATGCATATCATAAATATATTTTACAAAATACCAACAAACATAAAAAGTAATATGTAGCCCTGCACTTATTTTTCTTTGTTCATTATTGACAATATTAGCAATATTAATATTTTATTTTTATTAATATTTTTATTTGACAGCTTTACAAACAAGATGCATCAAAAATTAATCAGTTACTTGAGCTCATTTGTATTTTATTCCTTATGATGTTTTTAATATTTTGAGAAAGTTGATGTTAATTCATTGAATACAAGATTAAATGGATGACTCTTGTATCTTGCATTTCAATCACATACAAATCTAATTTTAGTGTGTACATTATCATGCAACAGTTTTTCATTCTTGAATACCACTCATAAAATTCACACACCATTTAAAGGAATTTCTTCACATTTAACACAAAACATGCCTGGAAATTACCAATCCTGCAAGCAATTTATAAACTACTATCATATCTTTCACTTCAAGGTTTCCTAATCCTAGTGAATGTAATTTTCATAAATGGACCTGATGTTTTTAAAAAAATCATAAAATAAATGTGTTAGAGAGTTAGTCATAAATTGGCATTTCATATTCAAATTAATAATTTATACTTATTTACAAACCACATCCAAATCTTGGTCCAAACATGCTGTCATGTTCTCTCCTCCCATTGAATTTAAATGCAGTTGGAAATGAACAGTTCCTGGGATTAATATGTCTCTAGTACACCAAAAATAACATATAGTGTCTCACAAACTTATTGAACTGCAATAGTTGGAATAAATCACAGAATCACAGAATGTTAGGGATTGGAAGGGACCTCGAAAGATTGTCTGGTCCAATCCCCCTGCCGGAGCAGGAACACCTAGATGCGGTTACACAGGAATGTGTCCAGGCAGGTTTTGAATGTCTCCAGAGAAGGAAACTCCACAACCTCCCTGGGCAGCCTGTTCCAGTGTTCTGTTACCCTCACTGAGAAGAAGTTTCTTCTTACGTTTAAGTGGAACCTCCTGTGTTCCAGTTTGTACCCATTGCCCCTTGTCCTATCATTGGTTGACATTCACCCTTTATATATTTATAAACATTAATAAGGTCACCCCTCAGTCTCCTCCAAGCTAAAGAGACCCAGCTCCCTTAGTCTTTCCTCATAAGGGAGATGCTCCACTCCCTTAATCATCTTTATTGCCCTGTGCTGGACTCTCTCCAGCAGTTCCCTGCCATTCTTGAACTGAGGGGTCCAGAACTGGACACAATATTCCAGGTGTGGTCTCACAGGACCAAATAGAGAGGAAGGAGAACCTCTCTCAACCTACTAACCACATCCCTTCTAATACACCCCAGGATGCCATTGGCCTTCTTGGCCACAAGGGCACAGTTTTGGCTCATGGTCATCCTGCTGTCCAACAGGACCCCCAGGTCCCTTTCCCCTATACTGCTCTCTAACAGGTCATGCCCCAACTTATACTGGAAGCTGGAGTTGTCCCTGCCCAGATGCAAGACTCTACACTTGCCCTTGTTATATTTCATTAAATTTTTCCCACCCAACTCTCCAACCTGTCTAGGTCTTGCTGGATGGCAGCACAGCCTTCTAGCGTGTCAGCCACTCCTCTCAGTTTAGTGGCATCAGCAAAATTGCTGACAGTGCACTCTATTCCCTCATCCAAGTTGTTGATGAATGTATTGAATAGTACTGGCCCCAGTACTGACCCCTGAGGCACTCCACTAGATACAGGCCGCCAACTAGACTCCACCTCATTGATCATGAATCTCTGACTCCTTTCCTTCAGCCAGTTCACAGTCCACCTCACTACCTGATCATCTAGACTTCACTTCCTCAGTTTAGCAGCAAGGATGCTGCGGGAGACTGTGTCAAATGCTTTACTGAAGTCAAGGTAGACCACATCCACTGCTCTGCCATCAACTATCACCTCATTATGTCCTTGTAAAAGGCTGTGAGATTGGTTAAGCCCCTTGGTGAAGCCATGTTGACTGCCCCTAATAACCCTCTTATCCTTGATATGCCTTGAGATGGCGCCAAGGATAAGTTGTTCCATCACCTTTCCAGGGATGAAGGTGAGGCTGACTGGTCTATAGTTACCTGGGTCCGCCTTCTTGCCCTTTTTGAAGACTGGAATGACCTTTGCTTTCCTCCAGTCCTCAGGCTGGGAAACAAATAGGGGAAAAAAAAATTATGCACCACTTGGTAAAAATGTGAAAGGCAGCACATTATACAAAAGCCTCACCAATTTTTAAGGAAATTTAAACCTGTATCTGGAGTAGAGCTAGGCTGAATTAGCATACCAGGATATTTGCAGCAAGCCGACATGGTCACTTTGATTTGAACATACATTAGACCTGATATGAAAACAGGATGAGATGAAACCAAATAAAATACATGAAAAATGGGAAGCATTTTTGAATTTCATTTGTTGTTGAATCCACTGCTGATTTAAACAGTGGTAGTGGATCAGTAGATGGGAGTGATAGCTTAGCTACTAGATCATTTGCTTCCTTCCTGCACTGCACTTGGTTCAATGAAGAATTGCAGCACATCATTTTAAACACATGAATAACCACACTAAAGAAATAATACTATTTGTATGCTTGAATTACACACTTGCATTGTAAGCGCATAGGTCAACCAGGTCATCAGGAAGAAAATCACTTATTAGTATGCAAGCATCTTCCTAAGGTCTGGAATATGTCGGGGTTTTATGAATTGTATGTACAAGAGACACTACACTCAAGTAATTCAAAGTGGATGATCCCTACGTTTCTAGGAAGGTTATAGTAGTGATAACACTGATAGAAGTTCTCCATGCCTGCCTGTGCCTTTAGTCCAAAAAAGAGGACACCTCTCAAGAAGTGGAAGTCTAAGTCATCTTTACATCCACTTGTTTAGCCTATGACACTGTGCTGACACTGTGAAGAGGAACACTAACAGGATCCGTGGAAACATGTTTTTGCAAAAGTTTAATCAATGATGTTCCTTCTGATGGAGTTGGATGGCTTTTGAATTGGTTTGGTAATAAATAACCAATTTTTGAAAGGACATGAAGCAACTTTTTGATGAACATTAGCATGTAATTTTGCTCTCAGCAGTGCAATAGTCTGGAAAGTTTGCTTACCAGGGGTAGCACTCAGTATGGCATGACATATGTGATAGCTTGGCATACAATCATCTTCAGTTCTGGAACTGGGGTGGGGCAGCAGCGCTTCTTGTATACATTTATTTCTTTAAAGTTTTGATATTGAAAAAAAGTAAAGCATTATAATAACCTATAATTTTGCCTATAACTGTTCATGCTCTCTATTACAGGTTTCAAAATTTTACTGTATTTCTTCAAAAACTGAAAGCTACATATTTTTATTATTTTATATAGCAAATTTTTTTAAACCCACATATTTGCCCTTTAAAATGTACTGGTTTATAATAATGTATTATAACATTTAGGATTTTAATACCAGTGCTTTAGTGTAATAAAACTTTTAGTGATTCCCTGGCATGTCTTGTTCAGACTTAAGTTCCTCATTTACATATCTGATGTTCCCCAAGAGACAGACAAGCTTCGAGTTAATTATCCATGTAGCTGTAAGAACTCCTGTTTCTTTGGTGAGAACTCTCTAAAAGAAAACTAACAGTTATTAAATATTACTTTGATTTTCAAAAAGTAATCGAATTGCATTTAAAGAGGCACTAATGAGACACTTAAATTTAATATTCTTTGCAGACTAAATAATATATAAACCATGTACAACTCTTACACAATCAACAAATAAAACAATCGTTAAAATCCAACAAGAAGCCCAGCCTTCAATAATTTTGAGCTCTACAAATACTCAGGAGAAGAAAGGCTCTTGAGCAGACTCTGCACTATTCCCTAACGTAGTCATTTTACATGAAGGCAAAAATACACCTGTTGAAAGCAGTGACACATTCCCAACTGCTTCTAGCAGGACAGGATTACATTACTAATACCTCATAAAAATGTGGAGAGAAACATACTTTTTATAGAAAATAACAACTGATGAGACACATACTTCTGAAAAGAAATGCAATGCTTGTAAAGACACCAACACGTTTCTTGTATCTCACCAAACTATAATTACAGGGGGGAGCATCAGAGAAATACTGTATAATGTACATTGTCACCTATGACCAAAAGCATCTTTAAAAAAAAATGATGTATCAGGGAAAAGGGTAACAGAATAACTGGCAAGCATAAAATAGACTTCAATTCTAACTGTTCTACACAGCTTCCGTTCAACATAGCATCCAAATGCCTTCAGTATTGTATTAGACAATGTACCTAATATATGTCATCTGTGGCTCATTCTCTGTCATCCTCAGCTGCAGCTGGCAACTTACAAGCACAGATATCAGGTGAAATAATTAATCTGAGTATTTTACAATAATTTAACATGTGCATCTATTTCCCAGAGTCTCATGATGCATTGGATGAGAGACAAATTCACTGACTGTCTCCAAATTATTACATGCATCCTATAATTAAGTTACAATGACTGAATACAATGTGTATGCTCTTCTCTACACAGAAGACAACAATCTCATTCCACAAAGACCTTGGAGGTCATTCAAGAAACAATTAGATGTCCTGCTATCTATACTAAAAGGAAAGAAGGCCAAGAGTAGAAGAGCCTTTCTTCTGTTTCCTGCAGCTTCAGCCCTCAAGCATTCAAGTGAAGCCAAGCAATATTAAGCCACCGAGCAACACACATGGAACACATATGCCTTGTAAAAAGCTGGTATTATTTCTATCTAGCAAAATGGCACAGGAAGAGTCATGTCTGTCATTTTACAGAAAGGCATTTCTTAACAAAATTATGTTACTTTATTTTCTTAGCATCAGCGTGCACAAAGTGAAAAGCACTAAATAAAACAGTTGTCATTATTCTGTTGTGTAAATACAGAGGAGAATACATACTAATGTCCGCTGTGTACACATTCAGCTCTGGGGTAAAAAGCATTAACTTGAGAACAGAAAGAGTAAGACCTAACTTCTAGATGTCAACCAACAGTCTTTTATCATATGTAGAAAGCATATCTGATGTTCTCTGGCACTTTACATTTGATCAGATGTTTGATTTATTGTGATAAAGGCAGTTAAAACTCAGTAAGGCTCACAGACTTTGGGAATGCAAAATCTTGCAATCCTTAGGCAGACAATGCTACCACTGACTTCAAAGGAGACAATAGAAGAAGACTTCAAATAGACAATATCTATTGTCACACTGAGATGATCCCTTCTGGCTGAAATACGGAACAGTGTTGACAGCCAACTGCAAAGACAGTCATTTCCAGGCCTCCTGAGTCAAAAGGAGGGTCACTGAGATGCAAACCTGTAAAGGTGTTTTCAGGACTGTATGGAATTGGTTCCTCCGGATGCCTCATCTAAACTGTGGAAATCTTAGCCTGTCAAGCATTCTTTCTATAACTTACTTCTATAGTATTGAAGTACACTACAAAAACTTAGAGAAACACCTTCTAAAATACAAACAGTTTGCAACTCACTAACGTGTAATATTTCACCCTTTCTTTCCTTCCTCTCCAGTTTTTAGCCTTGGTCTTCCTATTTCTAGCAGAACCAAGAAACAATTACAGGATGAGTGGGGCAAGTATCAGTAACGAGGTAGGTTTTGCAGTTTGATCTGAGCAGTTGCCCATGAGAAGTACAAAGGCCACTAGAAGATTTGTCACTAGAACATTTGCCAACAGCAGATTTGTCTCGGAAATAGTAGTTTGTTTGAAGTACAGCTTTAGACCAGAAATAAACAAAATACCAAGAGGAGGGCATAGTCTTGGATTATCAAAGTGAGATACCTTGAAAAAGACATTAAATCCAAATACAAAAAAATAAATTAAATTAATAAAGAACACTTGCTTCCAGGGTCTCTTTTATTTTACAAATCTAAGCATTTCTTCTCTCTTCACATTTAAATCCATCTATGTTCTTTAGAGGAAGAAGAGACAAACTTAGCAGGACCTAAGAACGGAATTAAGTAGAGAAACATAGACAAATCCAACAATTTAGAGCTATGTTAGCAGGTGCTTTCAAATAAAAACAGGAGAGGAAATGCAATGACTATCCCTGAAAAGAAGACATGAAATTAAGAGCCATTTTTTTTTCACCTGGGAGCCAGAAGAGGGCCAGGAGTGATTACTGCCAGCACTCTCATTATCTGGAATACAGATCCAGGTGACTAGCAAGAGATAGAGTACTTTAATAGTAGATGTGAAATAATCTGCCTTTCAAAGATGATGAAACTCTGCCTACTTGCTATGAAGACTGAAGCTGGATTTTCCCTAATCAGAAGAATGTGTAATACCCTTTGGATTCTTGTCATTGTTTTCAGTCCATGATGTAGTTATTTTGCATGTAGAAACTGAAGCTAAACAGAGCTCTCTCTGCCATTGATCCTATTTATGATAGTCTTGATTCTGCAGTGAAATTAGTTTAGAGTCAGACAGAGCACATTTTTGGATCTGCAACTAATTAGCTGGTGTGAAAGCTCCTGATGGATAAGCACTAGGTTCTATATCTGTTCCCTTGCATCATTCCCAAGGCCATATCCCATTCCATCATCCAAAACAAAATAAGATTAACATCTGAATTCATACCACAACACTACATGTTGTGTTTGCTACCTGTTGAGTTTGCCTGCTACAGAGTACCCAGCTTCACCATTTCGTACTTAAGGAGAAGTAGAATGTCTCATGATGTATTCAAATTTACACAAATATTGATGGCACAAAATTTCACAAACTTCATTATAATATGTGAGATTATTTGGGAAACATACTCAAAAAGGCAAAGAATATATCCTGTCTCCTCCCTGTGACATACAGAGAGACAATCAATCAAAAAGATGCTTGGAATCAGACAAAATGGCCATATGGCGCTTCGGTGTTCAAATTGTGTGTGTTCTTTAAGAAAATTGAATGCTGGATAATGATTTGCCACACTGCTATACTACAGGTAAGTTCAAAAGCAGTCATTGTCAGTATGCTGATTGATGTAAAGCTTTCAGTCTCTGGGGGGAAGAGTATAGCACTTCCTACTGCTTGATCCATAAAGCAGCATTTACTGCAGCCCACCTTCCTGGTCTGTGCTGCATAATACATCGGCAGATTATGGGAGTTAGGGAATTAAAAGGAAAAGAAAAGAATGGATGAAAAAGCCATGACCCCCTCCTCCACAGGTGAAATATTTGAGTGCCTGCCTTAGGGTATTGGAAGTAGACACTAATTGCCATACACATACCCACTACTCACTTTCACCTAAATATTTCCCACTTCTAGATGATCAACCAACCTAAAATTCAATTGAAAAAAAATTTCATCTAATGTTTGCATCCTGTGATGACTAGCTGGGACTGGAAGCATTCACTATCAGAGCTACACTATAAAAAGGGAGAATAGCACTGTGTGAAGGAGCCCAAGTGAAATGCAAGAAATGAGAAGGGAAAAAAAAAAGTTCTTAAGGAAACTTCAAGTTTCTTTTACTAGGAACCAAGAACTTGCACTTCAAGTGATACTTCATGTGCCAGGTACTGTGCCAGATGTTTGATTTTATATTTGCTACCTAGTGATCACTAGCTGGATTTTTGTAGGCATTTTCTCATGGCTGTTGAACAGAAACCTGCAACACTATCCACAGACAGGAAGGGGAAAGTATTATTGATCTGTGTCTGCTTTGATGTGCTGCTTTCTGGGAGTGAAAACCAATCTGTTACAATCAGATGCTGCACAGCCTGAATTATATTGAGGTTCCCATCAATATATAGAATATGTGGGAGCAAATAAACAGTAGCCACAAAAGAAACACTTGACCAGATTATTAACCAACTCTGGGTGTTGAAAAAGGAAATTCATGTGGGATCCAGACAGGTCTCATTCTTAAAGACCTTTTGGGGACAAAAATACAAGAAAAGAAGTGTTTGATATTGGAGACCATGCAGAGAAGGCAAGGAAGAGGATTTGTGCTTTATGAAGCATTAAAGTGACTTCTGTAATGATACTCTATTTGGAACAGAAATGTCCCATTTTAAAAAAAAAAAGGGAACGAAAGCAGCTGAGACTCTGAACTTGCAAACCTTGTTGGCAGCCCTACAGATATTTTCTATGTTAGAGTTGTACCTAAAAGGAGGAGATGGACTACAAAACACCAAACCTCAAAATCCCTGAGTCTGAGAGAAGGAACAGGAGCACAAGCAGTCACCAGAAAGAAAGACTCAAAGGCAATTATTAGAGACAAGGGGAACATGATTTGAAAGACAAAGGAGTGAATTAATTGATAGTGCTGAGCAGATAAGATTCTCACCTGCTTAGAACTTGCCACCATCTGTCTGTCAGCCTCTGGGCAGGGCAGGCAGGCAAGGCAGAATATTGGTTACAAATAGGAATGGATGCCAAAACAAGATTGGCCAAAGGCAGGAACAAGTGAAAAAATGAAATTTGTTCAGAAACAAAGTCCTTGCAATGATTAAAAGTTTAACAACAACATTGAAACACAGATGTGTGATTTGCAGATTTAAAATATCTTTGGATCTGATCATGTGATCTTTTGCACTTTTTCTTCCTTAAACTTAGAAATCATCTGTAAATCAAAACAGTACTGACATTTTCAGACACATAAATACAAATAATCAAGTAATATGCTTGTGTAGGGTAAATGAGGGAAGAGCAGTGGATGTTTTCAGCAGGGCTTTTGACACCGTCTCTCACAACCTCCTCATAGGCAAGCTCAGGAAGTGCGGATTGGATGAATGCACGGTGAGATGAATCATGAACTGGTTAGACAGCAGAGCTCAGAGGGTTGTGATCAACAATGCAGAGTCTGGTTGGTGGCCTGTAGTTACTGGGGTTCCCCAGGGGTCAGTATTAGGTCCAGTCCTGTTCAACCTATTCCTCAATGACCTGGATGAAGAGACTGAGAGCACCCTCAGCAAGTTTACTTATGATATCAAACTGGAAGGAAGGGCTGACACACCAGAAGGCTGTGCTGCCATTCAGTGAGACCTGGACAGGCTGGAGGACTGGGCAGGGAAGAACATGGTAAAGTTCAACAAGGGCAAGTGTAGGGTCCTGCACCTGGGAACGAATAACCCCAGGCACCAGTACAGGCTAGGGGTGGACCTGCTGGAAAGCAGCACTGCAGAGAAGGACTTGGCAGTTGATTGAAAATAGTTTGACCATGAGTCAATGATGTGCCCTTGTGGCCAAAAAGGTCAGTGGTGTCTGGGGTGCATCAAGAAGAGCGTGACCAGCTCATCGAAGGAGGTTATCCTCCCCCTCTACTCTGCCATGGTGAGGCTGCATCTGGAGTACTGCATCCAGTTCTGGAGTCCCCAGTTTAAGAAGGGCAAGGAATTACTGTAGGCAGTCCAGTGGTGGGCTACAAAGATGATTAGGGGTCTGGAGAATCTTTCTGATGAGGAGAGACTGAGAGAGCTGGGTCTGTTCAGCCTGGAGAAGAGAAGGCTGAGAGGGGATCTTACCAACATTTATAAATATCTCCAGGGTGAGTGTCAAGAGGGTGGGACCAGATTGTTTTCAGTAGTGCCCAACAATAGGATGAGGGGCAATGTGCACAGACTGAAGCACTGGAGGTTCCATCTGAATATGAGGAGAAACTTCCTTGCTTTGAGGGTGGCAGAGCACTGGAAAGGCTGCCCAGAGAGGCTGTGGACTCTACAGACATTCAAAACCCGTTGGGACGCACTCCCATGCAATCTACTCTAAGTGAACCTGCTTTAGCAGGGGGGTTGAACTAGATGGTCTCCTGAGGTCCCTTCCAAACCCAACTATTCTGTGATTCTGTGATCCTGTGTAGAAACCTCTTCCAGCGGCCTCTCCACATAGAGATTTCTGGTAGGTTATCTCTACACTAAATGAAGAGAAGGTAGTGCTTTGCCAAGCCAAAAGTATTCCATCACAGTGGTCAAATGTGGCATGTAGGCTGAATTCATCAGTAGAACAGGTAAAATGGCCAAATATATGTTAATGACTGTAGCCGAATAGAAGCAGAATTCCATTGGCCTAAGGGAAATGTGAAAATATTGGAGGATGCAGTCAAAAGGAGCTTAGAGAATATTGCAGCATGGTAAGTGTATGTACTAGAATGACAAAGCAATATAAGGAAGATCCTTTCATTTTGCTTAACTTATCTCATGCATTTTTTGAGTGTGCAAAGGTAGAAAACAGAGATAACTGAACAAAACAATAAAGGCAACTTTAGAACTCTAAACAATGCTTCAGTATATTGAAGACACATACACAGAAGACAGATATGACACAGGACCCACAGAAGACAGATATGACACAGGACCCACAGAAGACTCTCAACCTTGTGAAGTCAAGCAGAAGAGCTTAGAGCATATTAAATGGCAGATGATACCTACAATGAGGCACCTGAAATATTCTCAAAGAGTCAGAAAAATAGTTTATCTCCAACAGCACCAGGTAAACACTCTCCTAAACACAACCACCAACACAAGGTTTCTTTCATTTTTTTATCCTACTTACTTAATTCTATCATAATATCTTTAGGCAGAGTTCTTAGAGAAAAAGATAGGCTTCACAGAGACGCAAGGGTCACTGGACATGGGTTATTTATCTTGCAAATGTAAATGTTCATGACCTGATGAGTTAGATGCAGAACAGTATACTGCATAATAAAGACAGAGGACTCCAAAGCACAATCTTAACTTTGTTTGGAGAGGTTTATGAGATTATACTCTTCTTGGGGTTTCCATTTATCTTTGGAAGAGTAAATAAAAGTTACTCAGTTTCCAGTTGTGGACAGATTGTGGGCAGATAGATAATTACCCTATTGTACCCATGCTCCTGTTCCCCCAGTGCTCTGTAGCATTTGAATTGTTTGCCTTATCTGTCACTGTTTTTGACTTTGTTAAGAAGAATGAAGGTGACATTTATCTCTTAACACA
This sequence comes from Streptopelia decaocto, assembly GCF_964273445.1. Classification (NCBI taxonomy): domain Eukaryota; kingdom Metazoa; phylum Chordata; class Aves; order Columbiformes; family Columbidae; genus Streptopelia; species Streptopelia decaocto. The sequence continues at coordinate 28,095,596 of NC_138663.1, forward strand.
AACATGTACTAGTAAGCCATTTTTAGAGATGCAGGTTAACAGAGAGACTGTAAGGCACACATATGGGCAGACACACTACAGCAATTTTAGTGACAAAAATACCAAAAGGGAATTGTTACATTCGGGGAGAATGTGACTGAAAGTTAAATTCGGATATATGTCACTATTCTCTCAATGCTAAAAGAAAGCAAGAAAATAATGACCTGTAATTCCAACAGGGAACAGAGTATCAGACCATTTACAGACAATAGGGGTGTTTCTCCCCATACTCCTCTTTTGATTGCCACATGAATCTATACACTGAGTAAATTCCTAGCAAAGTTTTGTCAAATTTCGTATCGCATACCCAGTTATTAAATATCTAGGTTTTAAAAGAGCAGTGATGAATGACTGTTATGTGAAAATCAAGTGTGTTTGGTAATTTATTGACACAGCTGCTATGTAAGCAGTAAGAGCTGGATTCAGCCATATAGCAATGACTTAAACCAGGGGTGTCAAACTCATTTTCATGGGGGGCCACATCAGCCTTACGGTTGCCTTCAAAGGGCCAAAGGTAATATTAGAACTGTATAAAGGTAGAACTACATTTATGCAGTCCTAAAATTACATTCGAACCTACAAAAAGCAGGCACCTGACCCAAATCAGGAGATCTAGAATGTGTTTCCCTAGCACAAACCTGCTCTACAGTCAACAGACAGAGAGAAGCTACTTTGGAGTGAGAGAAAAAACACTGAAGGTTGGCTAGAGCTGGCCAGGAACTCGGCTGTGTCTGAACTTCATCCCTTTGCAAAAGCTCAGATATGGCTCTGCCTTCAGTCTCCAGCCTCAGAGCTGTCTCCTAAGGCCTGATGCATAACTAAGCATGGGCTTTCTGCAAAATATTCTAGTGACCAGAACATTCTGAGAAGAGATATCTGTGTTCCAGCTTCTCCACAACTTAAGGAGTTTTGATCCCCAAAATGCCATACCTAAAAAGAGTGCTCCACCATCAAATTAGACCTAACTGCAGGAGTAAAAGAGGATAGTGAGAAGGTGTTCTCTAACCTTTCTTTCCAGGCTGAGACACTGTGAAGTCAAAAAGACAAAAATCTTGAAGTCAAAAGACAATAAAGAATTAAGAGTCTAACTTACAGGTGAGTGGATAGATGGAGAGGCAGGGTCCACTCCCTAGCCATTTGTAGCATTTCTAAAAACTTATTTATGTGACATAAAACATATTTATGTAACTGTAGGAAGGTAGAAATATCTTGGAAGCCTCTTTTTATTCAGTTAATTACTGCGCTTGAAGCTTTCAATATTCTGCAAGATAGAAGATGACAGAAAGAAATGTATGTGATTAGAGATTTAGCCAGATTCACATTTTGTAATATATTTTGAGTCCTAAGTGACTGTAGAAAACAACACCTGACATGTTAATGCCCAGAATTTTGAACAAATTCTTCTAAGAAATAATTTCATTGCATTATAAATTAATAGTATTCTGTAATTAAAATATTTTAATTATATAAAATTGCATAAAATTGTAGTATGCTATAAGTATAGTATTTTATTTTTATTATTATTTTCAGTTGATAAACAAGAGAAAGGCAACAAACACACCTTCGCTTTCAACTCTAGACAAGAATGTGGAGGTAGTCAAGAAGAATGAACAGAATAGGAAAATGCTGTGACATCCGAGAGCTGGTTTTGACAGGAAGATTTCCAGCTCCTGTACTGGTGTTGTAAGTAAAATGTGTAAGACTTCGCACAGATTCATAATCAGTGAAGCCATAATAATCCTTGACATGCATTATTTTTGAGCCGCTGCTGCCCTTATGCAATGTGTTAAGACAACGAACTTCCAAACGCAATCAGCAGATGTCACAAAAGTTACCACTCCACTCTGTAACACACAGCAGTGAGTCAGGGCAGGCCTCCGGGAGACTTTAAACGCGGGTTGGAATGCAGCACCAAAGCAGAAGAAGCTCTCAGAGGTTTAAACTCTCCTACTTCTGTCACTGTAACTTGGTCTGACTCGGAGCCAGCAAACACTGAAGGTGCTGCTCTTTCTCACACTATCTTTAAAAAATAAGTGCCCTATGCATTTAGCAGGTTATTATGGGGAGAAAAACAAAATCATATTAGAAAAAACTATCAATTTTTTGTGTTCTTTTTTAACCACAGATTTTACCTCACCAAGCTTCTTTTTTCACTGTCTTACAACATTGTACACCATCTCAGTTGAAAAGAAAATGAAATTGATATAGACATGTGGCATATATGGACCACAAAATTTCTCTGCACTTGTTCTCTGCTACTCAGTTTACGTGGGCAATAAGGATAACAGAATTTCTACATCTTTTTCACCTTTCATATCCATTCCAGATTCTTGAAGGGTCTCTGAGGGACTGGTTTTAAGCATGCTATTCAATTTTCCATAGAAAATACAAATCCACTAACCTGATATTTAAAATGCCTGCTAACTTTGATACATAAAGTTATTTGAAAAGTACTATTTTCTAGAAGATATATGATACTATTGCAAATGATCATCGGGAATTTGAAAACACAAATTCAAAATGACTGTTGTATACAACTCCTGCATAGATGGAACCAGATCTTGCCCCCTACGCCCTATTTAAAGTTGCCATTAACATAAATAATATTTAAATATTTTGAAATTACTCTGTATTATTCCTTTTATCCTTAGAGGGTCAGAGTCTGTAAGCATCTGATTCAGTTCCAGAGGCATTCAGTCACCAGTAGCACACAACTACAGCATGTGGTACAGACGCTGCAATATATTGAATGGCTGAGGATGTCAAGGGGTGAGATTTAAGTCTGCAGTAATTCTGAATTTGCAGATTGAATTCCCCACTAACAAAAACTAAGTTTCAAATATATGTTTATTTTAAATGTTTCCGGAGCACATATAAACTGAAAATATTTAGAATGCATTGATGTTGCTTTATTCGTCTTCTGAAGACTTAGATAGTGCTCTTCAGCAGGTGGGAGCTTGGAGACCAACGGTCACCAGTACGATTATAGTTGCAAGATGTGGAATGCCATAATTGCAGTCTTGGAAATATCGGACTAAGTCCTGATTACATTTTACCACTGGGCATTAGTGGGGCCTTATTATACAATATTACTTATCTCTAGCACTGTATTTCCTGTCTTTACAGTAAGAAAAAATATAAGCATAGTGGTAAATAAAATGACAACTAAGCCTCACTTTACATGGACTTTGCTGCTTGCATACATAAGGGTGCCCTAACAGAAAAAAAATCTTTTATGCTTCATTAAACCTAAACAACAACAACAAATCTTCATACAAATGTTCTTCTGTTGGCTAAATTCTGCAATAGCTAAAGGCCAAATAGGTGTATTAATTGTTGTTTCATCTGAGGTAATGACCAAATGCCTTGCTCTTCTGCCAGTTCCCACGTAACTCAAAGGAACAATAAGTCAGTTATATATTCTAAAAAAAAAAACAACTCTACCCTCACAAGTCCAAGCCCTCCAAGCCAACTCTTCTGACCTGCTGCCTGCAATGATAATTACAGATCAGTGCCAAGTTGTGGACTTTAAGTGGAAGTATTTATACTTTAGACCAATGCCATTCCTTGCTTCTCAGAGTGTGATTAAGGCAGAAAAGGTTTTATTCAAAACAATCTGATAAAAGGGAGAATGACAGGAGTGAGACGTGGCTCCTCCTCCTTCCACAAAGGATTCTTCCTCTTTAGCAGAATCCTCCTATCCTTCTCCCTCCCTCAGTTTGACAATTGCAGAGTGCCAAGACATAGAAATCATCTTTCCACTGGTGACATCTGTCTCCCCAAAGAGCTCTGGAGGCAGTTACTGTGATAGCTTTAGAGTTTGTCATATGATTAGGTGAATATCGAACAGTCTGGGACTTCATTCTCTTAATGGTAGCTCCTGTGACTCACGTTTGATTGCCTGGAATTAATGCAATGTATCATCTTATTTTTTATTTTTTTTATTTTTTTTTTTTTTGTGCTAAGGAAGGGTGGAAAAAGGCTTAAATAAATTTATGCATAGGGCTTGCAGCTTAGGAATGTCTTCTCTTTCATTTATTGAATGGTTTATCCATAACTATCAGTCAGCATTGTCCATTTATGCATCTACTGGAAATACTGAGTTTTCATTGTGAAAAGGCTGATGCTTATGAAAAAAGCTTTATGTGTCACTTCTTTGCAAACAGGGACTTCAGAACACTCTCATTAATGAACTATAAAGGAAAAAGATTTTTTTTAAATAACAGCTCTCCTAAGAAATGACATTTGTAAAGAGTACTGATTAATATCAGAAACAAATCAAAAGAGTTAAAGAAGTTTTAAGTATTATCCTTTTCAGCATAGCTATCAATAGAAAGCTGACAATAGTATTATTGCTATTTACATATTGGTAACATGCTGGTATGAATTTGCATAACGTATTGTGGTTCTATGCTCTAGGGAGTTGCATTGTAACATATTGGTGCTTAATGAACTCTGAAAAAATTGATTTTCCACAGAGTAAATTAAGGAATGCATTATAGCTGTTAAAGCAATCTTAAGGGAAATCTGAGGCTTCCACTGCAGCACCATGCTTAGTAAGTAATAAATTACATGTTATACTTATTTGCCTTAATTCATGCTAATTTTGTCCAATTAATGTATCACAGTAATTCAGAAGCCTGTCACAGGAGAGCTAATTATTTATTGGATTTTTGTGTTCAGCTCCCTAGGAGTCTACTAGCAAACAAACTTGCGACTGTCTTTCTGTTAGGTCCACAATGACATTCTTATGTCTTACTGTGGGAAGAAAAAGAATGTTACTGTTTTCTGGTTTCAGTTATAAAAATGTATCATTATTCATGTAAGTTAGTTTCTTGTTTACAAACTGGTGTCACGTCATGACAGATGCTCTTAGGATGAGATCCAATGTTTTTCCTCTTCCTGTAAATGTCTGAACATGACATAATTCTTACTAAAGACCATGGTGGTACTTTTCACATCCTGAAACCTTCTTCTGAGCGTGTGTAAAGTTCAAGAAATGAACCATTCTCATTCTTTTCACTGAAACCTGTGTTTTTCAAAATCCGTTGGCTTTAAAAATCAAGCGCAACATGCCCAGAGCAATTGATACTCTTTCACAAAAATAGATTTTTAACTGTGGCAGAATGTTAATTCACAGCAAAGAATGAATTATTTATGAGATTAATTTGTGCAATTCATACCTATAAATAATATGGCAGTTGCTAAATAATTTGCAGAGTGATAAGATGCAGACATCACAGTTAAACAATAAGAGAGTCACCAGCTGTGAAATACCCACTATCTGCTCGCATTCTGTCATGCACAAGCATTTACAGAAAATTATTTGTTGGGGGTGGAAAGTATTAGATCTGATACTTGGCTTCTTCTCATGGGTAGCGGGAGAATACTTGTCAGTTGATTACTGTCTTCTACCCTACGCAAAAAGAAGTGATATTTCTTTAAATGTATAATGCAAAGTGATGTTACCAGCAGGCTACATAAAATCATGTGATGTAACCTGCCATAATATGATGCACATGACCGACTGTGTCACAAATTTAAAGAGACTTATTTTAGAAGAACTGGTGAGAAAAAAATATTACCCCTACTCCTTTTCAGTCAGTTGCTATTGATGTATGTTTGCCTATAGCCAAATGAATACCTGGTAGTTCAGTAAACGTCTCTGAGCAATATACCATCTTACACTCACTGTAGCTATTATTATCACTTTAAAAGCATCCGTCAAGCACTTCATAATTTTCTACCGTTGTTTTTCAATCTCTTTATTCCTAGCAAACCCACAAAAGCTCAACAAAGAATTAATTATCCAGTCCTTGTTTCTTGGAAAACAGTTGTTTAATTGTTTATGGCATTTAGAATTTGAAATTGTCTTCTTAATTGTCTTCCTTGGCTTCTCTCTCCTGGAAAATATAAAGCCTACACTTACTGTTAAGAATGTCTAAAATCCCATCAAAGTCAACTCTGTAACTAGGAGCTTTATTTTCAGACTGCTTTACCTCGTTTTCCTGACAAGGGGACGGAATATGGGAACCACTTCCAAGGCAAGAGCACATGTGGCCAACCATACCATGCAAACATAATGGCTGTTTTATTAATGGTTCAGAAAAGGGGTGAACTATGCAAAAGAGAACAATCAACACAGAAAACCCAAGGAGCAGGAAGAAAAGACCTCCTTATGAGAATGTTAGAAAATAATTCCTGGCAGCAAATACATGAGTTTTGAAAGGCCACTTGCCTGAAAATATTAATAGCTTTTTCCATTTCTCAATCCTTTTTTCCAACAAATAGTCTGCATCATTGCCTATATGGAGAAGTTTAAACAGCCTCTTCTTGTGAGCCAAAAGCCACACAACCTGACACTGAAAATCATCTCAAACACTAATCATATGGAACAGGTGACAGAGAGTTTACATTGTAAAGATGTCACAGTATAGATATACAGAATAGTAAAAAGCCTAAAAAGTTAAAACAAGAGTTTGAATCCCTAGTTGGAAAGAATGTTTTAAAGTGCCCATGTTTACTCTCTTGTTAAACTAATATGTTTGCTTCTGCTAGATGTAGCAGAAACTTTTAAGCTAACTTTTGTGTTACTTTAACTTAATATAGCAACTTCAAAAAAAACCCCACAATACCAAAACACCCTTGAAGAGGGAAAGTTGAGAACAAGGAAGTAGATGTTCATTAGAGACTCCATTTGTAACAGAGCTTTGACTATGTTTGCTACTTCCTTCTCCAAGCCACCCTCCTGTTGAGCCCAGCTCCCAGCTGCACAAGGACGGTAGGGAGAAAGAGTATCATACTTCCCCTCTTCTTTCTGCTTCTGCCATCTGATAAATGCTTCACTTTAAAACCTTCTTCTCTCCATGGAGGCAGCTGCTTTTCTGCTAGTTATTTTATTGGGTTATCTTCTGGTCATTCAGAATATGACAAAAGAAATCAAGTTTCAAACACTTCCCTTGTATCACAGAAATGTAAGGAAATATTGAGTCACACAGCAGCAAGTGGCAAGACTGCTATGATCTTCAACTACCCAGGAGTTCATCCAAAGTCTCTTGTTATACTAAACACCTGTAGACCTTAATTTCTGGATCTATAACTTTCCCAATGCCAGTGTATTTTGTCATTCATCCTGATACCTGACATGTTCTGACACACTGTTTCTTTCCAACACAGAGACAAGTCCTTTCTCCACACCTGGAATGTCTTTGTCTCAATTCTTTCCCCTCCCATGCCCTTCTGCCACCTTCCTGGCAAAGATTCATCAGCAAAGGGTTTCACATATCCCTTTTCAGGCTGATGAGATTTATGTGGTCTTTCATCACCCAACAAATGAATAAAGTCTTCTCATGAAATCAGAAGTATGTACTGAAGATCACATTCACAATGCAGATTATTTGTATAATCAATGCCTGTACAGTTTCTTGCCATACAAAATCCATCCTGTTATGTCAATAAGCCACATTTGTCAGACTATAAAAGACATTTTTAAAAAAATGTTACAATGTAGCAGCATGTAATTTGGGGGAAGATCCACGCTGAAAGCAGTGTCTTCCTTCTTCTCTCAAATGAAACACAGAAAGGTTTTACAGATTATCGAGATTTCCAAACCAATCCTGGTCTCAGTGTTTTCAGAAAATAGTGCTGTTCGAAATAGCTGCATCCTTCTTAGCCATAGCTGGATGCAGAGACAGCACAAATGTTTTTTTTTCTGGCAGTTCATATCATCACGGGTGTAATCAGTGCAGAAATCAGTGCAGGTACCACTAGAGAGAGAGAAAGATGTGGATATACTCATAAAACTCATAAAACTGCAAGCTTATACAAATAGCATTCATTTACACACTGAGTTCAGAAACAGATTATTAAAAGAGATGGAGGGCAATGATAGCAAGGTTTTTAAATGATAACTAAGTAGCACCTTGGCCTCAATTACAACACTAAATTAAAGCAAAAATCATATAAAGAAAAAGGTGATGCAACTCAGCATTAATTATAGAACGACAAATCCACACAGGTTGGAAGGGATCTCCAGAAGTCATCTAGTTCAACCTTCTGCTCAAAGCAGGTCCTTTGGATCAGGCTGCTCTCTTGGTGAATGATTAGTTTACTGGGGTGCAATGGAACTTAGAGAGAGCTAGACAAGGAAGAAAGGTAATAGTTTCTTATAGAGTAAATTGTAGCAACAGGGAAGAAAAGGGAAAGGAAACTCAAAAGTGGCTATAAAAATGAGGCGGACTATGACTACAAATAGAAATTACAGGTGACGACTCACTCTGCCTCTTGGTCCCCTGTTGCCTTACAACATCGGTGACTGAATGACTTGTGCTAATGGACGCCCACTGCATAACTTTGTTTTCCTGTCCGCCAGTGGTCAGTCAAGACTAAGAATATCTACAGACTTTATTCCAGGACTCACACATGACCAGATTCCTTGTCCTGACCACCATGAGCTGCTCATAAGTTCTTGTCTTGTGTGTGTGACTCTTACTGTCCTGTTTCATGTATCCCAAACACTTCTGAAATTAATTATAACTATTTTTCTGTAATTTGAAAGGTGACTCTCCAATTTCAGCCAGAGTTTGAAAAGAAGTTTGTTTCTTTTGATAATATCAAGCTGGTTGTTAGAAATAGCAAGAATTCTGTTTGCTTATCAGTATCTCATATTATCATGGATTTCCTTTTTTTCCATCTGGGGATTCTGGTATACATCTATGTCCTTTTGCAAGAGAGAGGATAGAACACTGCCATTGCCTCTATACTGGTTGCTGTTACACCTGCCATTGCTGACTTCCTACAAAAGTCTGTTTCTTGCATTTGGTGGTTACATATGTAAATACAGGACTGTAGTAATCAACTTCAGAACTGCAGTTTAATAAAATGACTTACAAGTAGCCCCATTACACAACTGATGCCACCTGATGTGCAATTGACCCTGTAGTTTATTGGAGGGCTGCACCTCTCCTGCTGTTCATACAAAACTCCTTTTTTTCAGCATACTACTGCAGTTCACTGTTCTGTTTTGTAAGTATTTTATATGGTTCTGCTGGAATTAACAGAGGGACCGCTTTGAGATTTTCAGGTGAAATGTATTATAGAAATGAAAATAAACTACTGGCTTATTTGATGCAGAGGCTGCTATATAGCTCTACCTAGCAATTACATTTACTTTCCATGCCTATCAGTATGCACTCAGAGATTGATAGATGATGGTTTTATAATTCTTAAATACTTTTTTGATATCCTAAACCTATAGAGCCTTCAGACATTTTGTTCAGGAGATTTGGAACACTTTGCTACTTGAAATAAAAAGAGCTTCAATTGCCAGGGTTTTAAATCCAAACATTTAAGGCATTGATTTTACTTAGTTTTTCTAAAGTAACTCCTTTAGGAAATTGAGTGCTACATTGCTAATTTTAACTTTATTCATTTTAAAGTGCTCCAGGACACTAGCACAAAGGGCACTGTAAAAATTGCATTGTGCTGTATTAGGTTTGAATAGGATGAGTTACAGAAGTGTTTGAGACTTTGAATTTCCAAAATTTAGTTATTATAATGCTTATAATACTAAAGGTTTCTTATGTGTGCATTTTATGTTTGGGGTTTTTTTCTTAATAATCATAATTTCTAAGAAATATCCACTATACACAGTCTGTCAGTAAAGCTTTATAACATTTTCTATTGCAATACAGCTGTTGAAAAAGATTTTATAGAACAGTTATTCACACCTACGGATAATTTAAAATGCAATTGTTCATTGCCTAAATTATAGCAGAAATTCATTTTTTATAAAATGAATCTGTAAAATATTTCCAGTGTTGATTAACTTGCAATGGATTTTTTCTTTTGCAATATAATAAATATGCTCACCTTGTATAAATCTGAGTACAGCATGCAAAACTCTGCCTGAACATTACATAGTGACAGTAAGTGTTTGTGTATCCAGTGTAACCAATGCAAAATAATTTGTATGCAATTTAAATTTTAGAACATATTTACTATAAAACATTTGGAGGTTTATGGCCTGCTACAGCACAACTAAATATACCATAAAAATACAACAAAGATTGCACTCATTTTCCTTTAATGATTATAAAAATTTATGTAGGACTATATAATTGATCTCAGTAAAAAGTGGTTCATAATGCTTTATCTTTTAAAACAATAATATCATTTCATAGGTGTATTTTTCCTGTAAGTATTCCTTCAAAAAATAGATGGCATAGTGTGAAAAAGTGAAAGATATTGCAAATATTCTGATTTTTCCTCTCTCTTTTCCAGTGATTTTTCTCAATCTCATGTATAATCTAGCATTCACTGCAAGTGATAAATATCTGACATAAGCAGGCATAGAATTACTTTAAAGGTAATAAGAAAAATTTGAAAGATACTATGAGTTGAGAGGGAAAAATAATCAAAAGTATTCAAAAAGGTAAACATTGGCTTTGGAAGAATAAATTGAACATTCTTTAATTTCTTTTTAAGACCAGTGGAAAATATTCCTCAAACACACAGCGTGGTTTTTTTTTTCCCCTGCCTCTCAACAAGGGGTAATTTGTGAAGGGATAAGTTAGTGTAGAAAAAATAAGGTGGATGAACTTTAAGCAACATTTTAATAGATATACCACCAAACTTCAGCAGGTCATTGGGGAGACAGATCGATGGAATGTATGTTATCACTAACATCAAAAAGAATAGATCTATCACAGGAAAAAAAAACCCAAACTATTTAAAAATTTAAAGCATTATCTATAGTATTTTTATTCAAAGACTTTTTGAGCAATTGTGTTTGCTTACACACTTCTTTGACAAGAGAAAGGTCCCACAAATCCTATCCTCATGGTAAAGTACTACATGGGCTTTTTGCATTCCATGTGTAACTAGATTTGATATGTACTTCAGTTATGTTTAAAATACGCATTAGTGATTATAAGTCATCTTAGCTTTGAAGGAAGAGTCACTCAAAACAAAAAAACGGGATAGTAAAGTCAGGCAGCTATATACAATTTTGCTTTTACATTCTCCATATTAAAACACATGTTTAGCACAGTAAAGCATGAACTACATAGCATTTATCTTCTGCTAATTCCCTGTGCCATATTCAAAAGAAATTGAAACCTATGGTTATCTTCTCATTGTCTGTGTATTTCCTGAAGCATGCCTTTCATATATTTCCAGTGTGTCCTTTCTTGTTATACTCCAGGTCCACCTTTTACCTTCCTTGGTTACACCAACAAAATTTGTGGTTTTATAATTACCCACTTATTCCGTGCCAAATTACAGCAGGCACTTCATTGATGAACAGAAAGTGCAGCATTTGTAGTAGAGACCCATTGACTGGAATAGTACAGGGCCTCTAGAGACTCCTGGCCTGCAATGTATTCATGGCAAAACATGGTCTGATGTACCAGGAGGGATGTAGACGAGAGCTGTCAGTAGCAAGGAGGCAACATGAATTAGAGCATCACCTAAAGTTGTGAACCTGTATCTAAACTTCACATCCTGCTGCTCTTCTGAGGTGGTGAGACAGGGAGACCAGACCTTATGAGAGAAATAACTACAAATTTGTTACAATTCTGTGATAACCAGGATGGGTAATTAAGATCTATAACATGTTCTATAGCTTTAATTGTAAAATGTCTGATTAAATTACCTCAATCTAATAATCTACTTACTTTTCTAGTAGTGAAATTCGCAATGGGTTAGAAAATAAGAAAACTGTTTCACATTTCTTATAAGTTCTTTATATTTAGAAAACAGAAATTTACATACAAATGGGAAATGTTTCTCATCCCTGAGAACAATTTTCATTAAAATATTCTGCTTTTCCAATGAAAAGATAAAACTTTGTCTAGCAAACAGAAAATAAAGTTATTTAAACAATGACTTGGTTTTCCCATCAAAATAGCTTTGAGTAAGTATATTCAGTTTTATTTATATCAGTTGCTTTTTTTCAGAGAAAGCATTTGTACAAAACAATCAATATTTGTAACAAAATCATTTACGTTGGCTGAATTTAGCAATTTTTAATGTATCAATTAGGCTTGAAGTTTCACTCATCATGGTTATTTAGGACTGGATTACAACACATAACCATTTTTCTCCTTGGGACTGGGATACAAGGTAGAATACTGTAGCAAATTTGTTGAAATATATTTGTGGTCAGAATTAGTCAGAAAATTTCTCCCATGGAAAATTTCAAATTGGAAGCAAAATGTAAGAAATGGAAATGTTTCTATTTGGAAATCCTGACATACTGTCTGCCAAGAGTTGTACTCCAAGTCCCCTTTGCTGGGGAGGGCACTGCATGATCAAAATATTATACATACAATAGTAGCCTTTCTTAGCTAATCTGACTAAAGAAAATCCCCAGAAGATATAATGTAGCTGGGCAATCCAGCAACCCATTTATTAGTGCAGAGACAGGGAAGATGACCTACTGCTCTTCTAATCTCCACACTTAAAGCATCAGAGTGGCAGCATTCCAGCTTTCTGGCACATGGTTCCTACACTGTTTTTTAATATGAAAACCAGATCTCTTGCACGAATAAAGAAATAGTTTTAGATCACAAGCCCAGCTGGCCACTGTGGGGAAAAAAAAAAAAAGTGAAATATAACTTCTCACACTCCTCTGACCCAAGACCCTCTTCATAGTTAGTGAGAGCAGCAGTCAGCTCTGAGACGAAGTTCCTCTAAAACAGGTCAGATAAATTGCACCCAAAAGCACCTGTTTCTCTCCATGGACTCCCAAAAATGTTGGGGTAACTCATTCAGATATAGATCTCCAATGCTGGGTGAGAACAATCCCAGCTCTGGTTTTCAGTCACACACTGTTCTAGTGGAAAGAGAGCAAAGAAAAGAAAGAAAGGTTTCCCTTGGGCTAGGAAGTTACTTTTTCTATCTCTTCTGAGCTCTTTTTGTCCACGCCTTGATGCTGTTTCACAGATTGATTGCTGGATATCTTTCAGGAGACTTTCACACCATTTTCTGAAGAGTGATGAAACAGAAGTTTTCAGTCCCATTTCTTCTCTGTACTTTCATGTAGCTCCCACAAAATTTCAGCAGTCAAAGCTACACTTATGTTTTGTAAAAGAAAACAAGATAAGTCTTCTTCTGGCTAGGGTTTTTAGTTCAGTTTCCATGTTTGGTTCAGTGAAGTAAATAACAAAATATATATCTACCTTTTGATATATTTCTGCAATTCTAATTAATTTAACTGAAATCGTATGTGAGTTCCAAAAAATATCAGCCTGTAGTCTGTATTCATATCTTAAGTACAACACTTTAAATCTACATTGACTCCTTTGAAGTCAATGGATTCAGGCCAGTGTAAATGACAAAGTCTACTCCGTGAGCCTAAAATTCTTGTAGTAGAAGGACTCCATCTGTAATCATACTTTACGGCACTTTATAGTGTAGGCATACAAATTTGCTGCAGAAACACACTTTTGAACTCTGCATTCTTTTCTTTAAGCTGCTATCTTAGTGAAAGAATTTAGGTACATTTTGCCATCAAAATATGTAAAAAAGAGATGAATAAATCAAACTTCACAAGCATAAGTCAAGTATATTTTAAATCCTTTCAACACCACTAATCAGCTATTCTTGCATTTATACAATTAAAAATAATAGAAAACAGATGCAAAGAACTGGAGAGATCATTCAGTTTATCCTTTACCTCAAAGGAGGTGCTAGTACTTAGGATATTATATAGGATACACAGTATATTAGCTTTGTTTTTGCCTACCACAAAATTAAGGTGTTCAGAAAGTCCCATTTTCAATATTTTGAGAACTCCAGTCCAGGAGCCTAGATATATAAAGGCAAATGAAATACTATAAATGTATGTTTGTTCAAGTTCCAGTTGAAAATTATCTACATCTGCACATAAGGCCTGACATAAATTCCACTGAAATCAATGTGGCTTAGTTTACCACTAACTTTCATGGTCTTTGAGTTAAGTCTTTATCCAGGCCCCCATGTAGAATAATTACATGCACAACTGTAAACATACAATGTTTCATACAAATTTGACAACACAAAACTAATTTACGTGAAAATTTTATCCATAAATTAACACTAATCAGCACAAATGTTAGAAGAAAATTTCTCCAGCTAAATTAAAGCATAATTCTTAAGATCAGAATATATTAATGAATATAATTACTAGTGAATATAAGGCCATTTACCCCTCTTATCATATACTTTTGTTGCATATAACTTCACACACCTGAATAACTAGCACTTTCTTCATGCACCTCTAATAGCAGCTCTTAACAAGGCTACAAGGACAACTCACATGAAAAATTTACAGATCTACAGAGAACCTTTAAAAAACACTAAAGCTTTGTTTTACTTGTTGTTTCTTGAACAACAACCTTTTACCATTCTGAGTATTTGCTGTACAATGGAGATATTAATAGTTACCCTTAGACTGTACCTTATCTTTTACTGTAAACCTCTTAGCCAGTGCATTCACATTTCATGTCCTTTCACACTGCAGTTCACTTGGAGACAAAAGCAAGAAGAATTTGCTTCAGTTGAGCTATTCCTTTTTAACAGACACTTTCCAGCTCACTTGCAGAAGCTGCCAAAAGGGAAATCAAGAATTGAGATTACCGATTTTTTTTCCAAGATATAAAAAACCAGCAAGGTGATGGGGATTTTTTAAATTTATTTGTCATTGATTACAGTGTCATTAAAGTATTTGCTAATTGATGAACTGTCAACTATGGGACAGTCCTATCCTCCAATTGGACAGTCTTCCAAGACATTAATATCATAATCAGATCTTAAATTTGTCCTTTTGGAAACTGCTTCCAGTTTTACACTTTCACTGCTGTTGAACTTGTTTTGCTACAAGAACAATAAAAGACTAATTATGTTAGTTATATATTAGTCTCAGACTGGGCATTCTAGACACAGTGCTGAACCTTCATTTTTTTACATGCTGCTTGAATCTAATGTTATTATAGATTCACATGACTAAAAATAACAATGGCAATTTTTTTCCTAAGCTTTTGTACTTTCATATGTATCTTGCTTACACATAACAAAGAATGAAGTCTCATTCAATCAGAATGTAGCAAGCTTAAAAATGTACATGGAATTTTTACTATTTATTTTATGTTACACAGAACATAATGACTATATTATATATTACCTAAAGACCTTAAAGATAAATACTACCTTACAATACAAAATACTGTTTTAAGCAGAGGTGGACCCAGTCATTGATTAATAAAAATTTATTTTAAGGTTTGGAACTAGATCATACAAGATGGATTTCAGTAGTGGGGGATATTATCATTTAACATTTTTTACATACCTTCCAAACTGGGATGTTGTTTTTTTCCTCTGGCAGAGTTCTGCCCTGAGCACTACTATCAGCATTCCCACCAAGAAAAATACTACCAAAACTGGTTCAGATCACCTAAGACCTACACAAGGGACAAGGCTGCCTATGGGGGTCTTTACCTTAATACTGGCATTGGGCCTAAGCCTTGATTTAACTTCCCAGGCAACAGATCTATTAAGGTTATATTACTAAGGTTCGCACTGCCCCTGAAAGCTTTATTAAATGATTATTTCACAGCATGGAGGGAAATCTATTGAAAATTAATGTGTACCATCAACCAGTCATGGCTTGTAGTTGAGATACGCTCTTTATGTCAAAAATAGTAGAATTTTCCATAGAAGAAAGGGTGAGTGAAATTCCTCTCATTGACTTGTCTAATCAGACTTCTAGGGCTAAAGTCAATGTGGAGAAATGGCTGTTTCTAGAGTTGGTTTCATCTATCTTCTTTCTTAGGACACTAATCTTGGGTAGGATGCATTGCCCTCTGGAAATGACCCTTTGTTTCTGCAGACCATAGAAGGAGTCCAACTGCCTCACCAGAGTGGCTGAAATTAAACAATATGAACTGCTGCTTACATGAAATGAGTAAGATTTGATGTATCCATCCAACCCATAAGATTCTGACAGACTCAAAGAAGCATCTTGAACATATACAGGATTTAGTGTATTAGGTCATCCTTTTGTAGAAAGCGATTTGAGAGAACTAGTGCCAAGTAAAATCATGCCCACACATGTCACTTCAAAAGAATTGTTCGGAAACAACACACTTCTCCTGTGTTGCCACAGTCAGAATATACATATTTTCTTCCATAGAAACAGAATTACAAGTTTTATGGAGGTGATTTTTAATGAACATTTAAAACCTCTGAGTAATTTAAAGATACAATATAATTTTAACAAAATTTGTCATTTTACATTATTACATTGCTAAGCAATGTAATAATTCAGATCATACAGTCCTGAAGTTATGGGCAAGTTTTCCTGCTGACTTCAATTGACTTGGAAGGTGAGGCATAGGAAGCGCCCGGGCAGGCAGTTCCTATCCCTGTGAGCACCAGGTGGCAGTCCGACCTTGACTGACAGGTCTTCATTTTCTCCTGCACTCCTCAAACCAAAACCTTTCCTTGTTAAAATACTTGTCTGACTACCCCTGCTCTGAAAGTACACCAAATTTCTCAGATATCCATGGAAACTATCCTACTTTATTTGTTACTCATCATTGTATCATTTTAACTAGTCTGGTGATCCATTTAATGGTTAATTTTTGTTAACAAAGGAGGTAAACAATAACAAAACCATGGAAGGAACAGTAAAAATCTTATAACCTCCTACATAGTGATAAAAGATATTTTTTCCTAGTATAAGAAAAAAATATTGACAAATACAAATATTTCACTGAAAATGCCTGCCAGTTATTATTTATATAAACATACAAGTCATTCTTATTCACCAGAGCTTTTTTGCTAAGTCAAGCAATCACTCTTTTCACCTTGCACAATTGTGCTCACATACACAGACAGCTCAAGTTTCTAAAAAGAAACAATAATAATAATTTAAGTAATTTATAATGTTGATTTAGCTTTTATTTGTCCATTTTGGTAAACTGTTGTTTGAACTGCATGGTACTCCCTGTCCTCATTTTTATGTAATCACCAAGGGAATTTCTTGCATCTTTGTCAGAGGATACCTAAAATATTTTTGAAGGCTGTATATTAATAAGAAATTTTGTTACTGAATATTGCTGAAAACATAAAAACATATTAATTCAGAACCTGTGACAGTATTCATGAAAGTAAATCTAGTAGAAATTGTGGGCTTTTTCCTCAAGGAAATTTAACAGATTTGGAGACGTGCGACGACGTTTGTTGAACTATTTATTCTGTTAGATTTGCAAAGGTTAAATTCAGTAAGCAACAATTATTCACCAACAAACAGCTCAAGCACAGTTCAAGTTACATGCAAAAAACCCAGAAAACCTATGTTCATCACCTTGAATACAGAAGTAAAGAGCTTTAAGAGTCTTATATATATATATATATTTATTTGATTGTAGTGGCTATATCAAGAATTTTAGCCTAAGTTCCTTTTAGTCTTTTTCCAAATTCTTCCCCATGTAATTCTAACATTTGTGAAACCTCATTATAATTGTTATGAGATTCTACCCACAGTGGGCATACACAATACATTTATAGAAATCACATAATTCATCTTATAAAGAAACAAATTGTTTCTTACTGAGCACTCTCATTTGGTTATACTCACTTTAGTGATGTTTAAAAATTATAGACTGAGGACAACTTCACTCAAAATTAGTATGTTTTATTCTCTCTTCAAAATACATGGAATACATGTGGAATTTTCAATGTGCACAGACTGTTCTAATCTTTTTATGCTGTTATGACAGCTTTATAGCCTTAGATAAGTTTGCAAGAGAAAGCCTGTGATGCAGAGGTTGCAGGACAACTCCTGCTGTAGTATACAAATGCTGGTGGATGGGCCTCTAATGAAGGAGGAGGAACAAAATCCAGAAGGGATTTCAGCTGTAATAATTACTCAAAGGGAAGTGGGTGTAGTCTTTAAAGGTCATACCTGCTTTTAAAACCACTTACGAAATAGTATATGATCAAAACTAATTGATTTAATACTAACTGGTTTTCAGTTGTAACTGGGGTGGGATGAAGATCATAGGTATGGCCTATGACTACAGCTTAGCTGAGAGGCAATACCTTGCCATGCTACAGTAACTCCAATGTCTTCAGTTTCTGTGTCCATACTCTTAAAATCAGTTGAGCACAATGGTGGTGTAAAGACTTTTTCGTGCATTCCAGTTTGAAAGTTGCACCTTAATAAATATTTGGCATAAAATTTCACCTTAGTTATCAGGAAGCTGTTTAAAGCAGAAGTCTTCAACCAGTCCCTCATATATGGCTTCCTTCACAAATTTTATAGTAATCACTCCATTAGACACTATTTTCAAAAGTAAAATATACATACATAGACTACTGACACTTTCATTTTTAGAAGTGTTTGGGACAGTCATACTCCTACAGTGCTGGAAAAACTTATCAAAGTCATAGTTCTAGTATCATCAGCTGTGTCCTATGAGACTTTGCAGGTTTTGCCTCCCCTGTGTTGAGATAAATACACAAAGATCTTTACCAAAGTTGTGAAATTACTCTCTACACACTTTTAAGTGTCATGCTTCACCTGTTTACTTTCAAGGAATTAAAGCTTTCACCAGGGTAATTACAGTTATCATCTTAAAAGCACAAACATCTGAGAAGGAGGTATCATGAAAAAACCCTATTATTTGGTAGCAATCTATTAAAACATTATTTTATAAAGTTCAATTTTTTTTTTTTTTTTTTATAAAAGGAAGAAAGATCACTAGTGATGATCAAAAGAATAGGAAAGAATAGGAATAGGAATTTGACAAAGGGTACACCAGTTAACTTCAATGAGCCACAGGTAAAATGGAGTAGTCCTGCACTTCTCAAAAGTCTTTTTTCTCTCCTAGCCTGAAGTGTTACCATATCTGAGTAATAATAGCATGGTTTATTCCACAGAGCCATTCCTTTTGAGCATTCTGAACAGGATCTGCTGACTTCAGTAAGAAGAAAAAAAAAAAAAGTTTTAATGCTTTTTATTGCAGCTAGAGACCTGCAAAACCAGCACAGTTGAGAAAGATGGATTCTGTTCCTTCTTGTTCAATAGAATTCTTTGAAATGTCACCGAAAAAAATGTCTAGTTGTCGTAGGTCATTAAACGTAGAGGTTCTCAGGCATGAACTGTGCTAAAGAAGCAGGATTCTCTGACTGCATATGGGCTTGCAGGACAGACTTGGAAGCAATACTTACCTTCTCTGAGTCAAACGTAGAAGGGGACACACATCGTGCACTGAAAAACAGCTCACAAAGTCACTTAAGTGTAGTCACTGGTCTTTTCCAGCCAGAGACCCTGTGGCTCTAGAGCAGCTGAGGCAACCCCATACTCGAGGCTGCTACACACAACTCGAGACCAGGCTTTGGTGTCCAGGCTGCTCCACACCATCTCCAGACCATCACAGAATCACAGAATCACAGAATGTTAGGAATTGGAAGGGACCTCGAAAGATCATCTAGTCCAATCCCCCTGCCAGAGCAGGAACACCTAGATGAGGTTACACAGGAAGGCGTCCAGGCGGGTTTTGAATGTCTCCAGAATAGGAGACTCCACAACCTCCTGCGTCCATATCATCCACAAAGCTGAACACACGCTCCCCTTAGTACTGAAGAGGGACAACTGGTGGCAGAATGCTTTTACCAAAGATGTGGTAACTCGTGAACTGGCTTTTGCCATCTGCCTGCCACAGCCTTGACTTCCTAGTCTTCAATATGTAACAAAGCCTGTTCCCTCTCGGGTCATCTTTAGTGAAACTCTGAGCTTCATTTAGAGGGGTGTACTTTTGTTATAAACTATCTTCTATTATACTTGCCCTGACATTTTTATCCATATTACAAACTGAGACAACGACTGTTAATGTGGCTATGGAGCAAGCAGCGCATGGAATGGGCACCGACTGAGAATTTTCATCAATCAAAAATAAATATTTTTTTAAACCGCACATGCAACACATGATTTGCTGTGTCTTTTAGAACATGAGCTACTTGCTTGTCATTTTAAAAACTAGCTTTAATTGATTTTCAGATTTCACGTATCACTACATGGATCTGTTTTTATTTTATTGCACTGGCTTCTACTTTATTGTTTCATTTTATGTTAGTCTGTTGAGATCTCTTTATATGAGATATTTTCTTCTTAGCCATATTTTATTGAAATGTCAACTAGTACTAGGGATCTTTCCATGGCTTTTTGAAACTTTGAAACAGCTTGATTCTTACATGATACTTTAATAATGTTGCCAATCCTCTGATAAGTTGTTCACATCAGATATTTAGCCCGAATACCTAATGCTTGAGAATCTACATTGATTCTCTTCACGTTCTGCTTCTGCATTCCAAGATTTATGAATATTAAGTTGTGCTTGCCCCAAAGCAAAAGTATACTCAGTAAGATATTTGCTGAGATCAGGAGTCTCTCTGCCCCATTTTTAAAACAAAGGCATTAATAAGGAAGCAGTATAAAATGTACCACACTGAAAAAATAAGGAAAATACAGTATTTTTAATAAAGTGAGAAATAGATCCTCTAGTTCAAAGCACCCTATCTGAGCTACCCTAAATAATGCAAAAGAGTAACAATTTATTACACTTGTACAGAATTATGTCTGCTGAGCAGTGTGAATGAACTCTGATTTCTAAAACTATAACCATTATTTTTAAAAACTGTGGTCACCTAGAGTAAAAAGATATTATTCTCTTTAATTTTAACCCTTACAAATACATGGGCCGATATTATATACAGCAGCTATGGCGATCCGTTAGACCCAGCAGCAATGGTTGCATCGTTACCCAGCACATACATCACTACTTGGTGTACCAAGCACAAAAGTCAAAGACCTTGCAGAGGCTATACATATATATCTTTCAATGCTGAAACATCTTTCACAAGGACTAACTGAGCTTTATAATTGTAAATGCATACATAAACATGTGTACTTTTTAAATTCCTGAAATGTCATCTTCTTTTTTTTTTTTTTTTTAATAATTACATTTCTTAAATTCTATTCCAAATGCTCTCAGCTTCCTTAGTGATTTGGTCCAATTTTTATGTGTGCATGAAAATAAGGAATTTATTTAAAACAAGCTGAAACTGGCACAAATGAGAAGGAAAAAATCACAAAAGAAATTTGAATTCAGTGGTTTACTCGTTTACCAACAGGTGGAATAAACGTGCTCTGGCAAAAACATCCCATTGAGATAAGTGCTGAAGCAAACTAATACTAATCATTTATGTAGGCATGTATTAAGATACTCAAGGCTCAGTTTCTAAACTGTGACTACATAATATTGCTTCTGCCCCTCTGTTTGTAATTACATCGCTTTCAGATTTATATATTAAACAGTTCCCCAGCTGCTCTTTAGAAAATAATAAATTGATTAATTTTAAGAGCAACCACATATGGTTAAGATAATTCAAGAGATACAACTGAGTAATGTAATTCATCCCTTTTTTACATAAATCTTTATATTAAAGTAAAAATAGAGCTCTACTGTGTTTATTACAGTAAATATTCTTATTGAAATCAACAGTACATGAGGTATTCCCAGCAGGTTCTGTATAAGCCGTTATTGAAATATCTCATTGCAATTATTTTTCAGCAATTTCTTCCCACTGTTATTCTATATTTTATAATATATTGAGCACAAAAGAAAAAAAATATATTGGTATCGCTCTCTATAGCCTCAATTGGATAATGAATTAACATGGATATAAATTGGACTGTAAAGTGAAAAACATGAAAAGTCGAGGCCACCCTTGGATACACTGTGCGGCACCACCAGCACTGGGGCTGACACTCGGCACACTTCAGGATAACACTCTTATTCGCCATACTGGCAGATGTAAGAAATTCCCTGGCTTCAAGAAGAAGTGCTAGAGAAATTTATTCTTCTCTTTACTGGCAATTGCTATGTAGGACATTATATGGATTCCCGGATAGCATTAGTGGTTCTGTTTTCTGCATGCCTGGGGCCACAGGGCTGTGATTACTTTTAATCAGTTTCAAGACTCCCCACCCTCAGCTGTGCTCTGGTTATCTGCAAACTGGATCAGTACATTGTAGCCTACCTACTCCAGCACTTGGAAGCTTCCCTGAGGCTTTCAGCCTATGCAGAACACAGCCAAAATGAAAGTTTAGGTCCCTTTCCTTCCCCTTCCTCTCTCTACAGGAACTTTGCTGGCTGTTCCCTGTTTCCCCAGTTACAGAGCAACCAGAAACTCTGTCTTTTCTTTTGCAAGGCAATGCCATAAAACAATACAAAACAAAACCAAACAAAGGAAAAAAAATAAAGTAAAATAAAATAAATTTCCCAAAAGCTTGTAATGTTGTTTCTTATTTATGTTACCATTAAATTCCTTCTGAATACCCATGCAAATACATGTAAATTCACTTTATGCATATTCCTGATAAAAAGCAAGTCCCAAAATCATTAGTCTGTGTGATCAAAAATAAACTTTACCAGTCTTCAAGCCCCAAAACTCAGTTTAATGGGTGCAAGGAGAAGAGAATCCTTGGTACTCACCCATAACCACAGTGAAATAGATTCTGCCACTCATGCTCACACTTGTTCCTCACTCATTAACCTTCTTCATTTCAGTGAAACTTATAAGTGTAATTGACCCCTGCCAAGATAGCAAGCACACTTTCTGTTATCTTTGATAACAAGTCATTGCACAGTGATGCCAAATCTTAACACAAGTGCTTCAATTGAGTGAATATTGTTGACAACAGTAGAATACTTTTCACTATCATATGTTATCAGTAGCATAAAAACCACCAAATTATCTACCAATGTGGTAAAATCATGTCAGTGAAGGGGGTGGGAAGATATAGTGACAGTGCCCTATGCATATGCAGTTCTTATTATTCAGAGAAAGAAAGAAGATAAAGCTGGAGGAAATGTATTTATAAATCCCTGGTGAATAATACATTAATTATCAAAAAGGGCTCAGCCAAACACTCAGACAATTTCTATAGCATATCAGACAAAATATGCCAGCTATTCAAAAAACTGAGGCAGATGAGATTAGGCTTGTGCAGGTTGTCTCACTGACATGCAGCGTTCTAGACAAGCGAGTGAACATGCTACTAGACAAGCAAGTGAACATATTACACAAGGACCTACGCAAACTACAAAACGATCAAAGACTGCTTCAATATCATAATGTAAAATTGTAATGGGAAGGCAGACAGGATGATAAAAAGAAGCAGATCTCTTTGAAATGTGAGTCAAGAGAAAAAAAAGTGACAAGCTCATAACATTTTCAGATGAGTATTTAAGATTATGGCACCTTCCGCAAGAACAACAGAGGAAGTGAACACAAAAACATGCAGCGATTAAACCAACAAGATTAGTACAATTTTTACAAGCTATGTAACTCTACTATTAGACAACTCTGCTAATTCCAGAAAGGAAGATATCCAAAGACAGAGGGATGGAAGGTTTAATTAAATTGAGAGCAATGCTACTAAATAAAGTCTAGAGTGGTTTTCTGCCTTCTGTACAGAGACTGCAGTCTCTGATAAAATAACAGGACTGGGCTTCACTGATTTCCCAGCAGCAATTCCAAAAGCAAGAAGTTGAAAAAGCTCTTTTTCTTTTAGTAGTTTTGTGATGAGCAACCATAAACTTG
Organism: Streptopelia decaocto; assembly: GCF_964273445.1. NCBI lineage: Eukaryota > Metazoa > Chordata > Aves > Columbiformes > Columbidae > Streptopelia > Streptopelia decaocto. Next base: position 28,119,287 of record NC_138663.1, read on the forward strand.
AGTTTAACCAAAAAGAGCATTTTGCAGTTGCAAAACCAAGAGCTGCGGTACCACCAGCTTCTAAAAGCTGCCACTTGCAGCACTGGCTGTGGGAAGCCTAATGCAAGATTAAGACTCCAGCTGCAGGAAACCATGTGTTTTTTATTTAAAGTTGACTACAAAACTTATCTTCACTCATTATTGAAATACAGGTTGAAGGAAGAACACTTTTGTCCTTCAACTGGAAAAGTACCCAAGTTCCAGTTAACTCCTGCCGGTGAGACTGGCTGACTGACCATGCTGTGATGAAAAGAAAAAGGGCAGAAGCTCTGTACAAATAGACAAGAGGCTGTCATGAACAGCCGTGAAAAAGGCAGGCCAAAACACTTCACAGTGTGATAAAGGGGATAGAAAAGGGGATAGAAAAATAAATAAATAAAGACAAATAAGATAAAGAGGCACAGCCAAGTTACACTGGAAAAAGCAAAACCAAAATCACTGTTAAACCATCTGTGGGTAAACTGTGCATTTCATATGATAGAATCATATAACGGTTTGTGGTTGGAGAGACCTTAACAATCATTTAAGTTCCAGCCCCCACTGCCATGAGTGGGGACAACTTCACTAGATGGGGAAAGGTCTACTTGGCTGCCCCACAGATCTTGTAATTTCTCTGGTTTCTAAACAGCACCAATATTCCTGTTAAAATCACCAGCAAAATAAAAAAAAATTGGGAGAATTTCCCAGTTCTTGGTGGATTCTTTGTTTGGATACCTTTTAGAGTATGTCTATAACTTAAATCTCCATCTTGAGACACAACAAAACACCAGGTGGCAGGTTAAAAATGCTCCCAGAAGTATGAGCCAGTTTGGTCCTACCAAGTTAATATATAAACACAACACTAGAACATAAACAGCAAAACGAATTTGCAGGTTCATTATTAAGACCTACTGATTTCATGGTATGTAGCAAACACTTGGTTTTAAGCAGAAACCAAAGTGAATAAACACTTTATGATCAAGCTTATGGACACAGACCTGCAGACAGAGGTAGGAGTATAAGCTGCCTTTGTGCAGTCTTTTTGTCTGCAAGCATATGAATAAAATACTTCTGGATGAGCATTGGTTACTTTTCAAGAGGAAATATTAAGTCTCTGATAATCTCTTTGGACACCTGTTTCTTGCCTTGCTAGTGGACACTGGCTCAAGCCCTAAGTAGCTACAACAAGAAATCAAACATAAAAAGTAAATATTTACAAGCACATGTACCAAGGAAGCCAAAATGGGAGCAGATAAGGAGTAGTAGGTTTTCTCTCAGTGCCATCTGGTAGGATGAATGCTGTAAGCCCCATGAGGAGGTAGGTCATCTGGCCTACAGGAGTTCCAGCAACTGCAACTGTGATTTGAGAAAGGAAGCAAAATTCCAAAAAACTTTAAACGAGAGGATCCAATCCAGCAATATCTATACAATTTACTCTGGTTGTGTATTTGCTTTGCATGAAAGGTTATAATTTCCTGGTTCATGCAGGGAGTGGGAGGAATTAAAAGGTGTTCAAGTTTTTAAAGACATGTTTATCAACAAATTCTTGGCTTTGATCCAGTAGTATTTTTTTTACTCATTATAACCTTAATACAGACCTAAGCAAAGCAGTTCCTACAAAAGTATGTTGCATTTATAATGGATAAAACTTTTGTATTTATGTGTTGGTTTGACGGGTCAAGGCGGAAGGCTCTTTGGAGGCTTGTGGGATCTTAATTTTTCCTCATTTTGAGCTTAAAAAAGAAAAATGCTCATAATTCTTTATTTCTGTGGAATCCTTAAAAATGCTTTTCTGCAGTTTAGCTAGTATTGTGAATGATTCCCTTGCACAGCTCCACAAGCTACCCCAGTACAAGGAACAGAAGAACAAGTTAAGAAAATGATGAGAGAAATGCCTAGGGAAGACAGCACTGCACTGTACATTACAAAGATCAGAGGAAGCCCAGAAGCAGAACTAGAAAAAAAATCTGTTCACAACATGCATCGCAGTGTAGAAATTCCCAGAAAACCCAAATACCATCATTGTCACTTTTGAAATCAAGGAAGTTGGGGAAAAATTTGCAGAAGAGACCTGAGAAAAGTAAAACCTAACAAGTCGTTTCTATAGAAAGATCTTGTTGAGACACTTGACCTTAAACAACAGATACAGTAGGTTTAAAGTCCAGTCAAAAGTCTATCAATTATTGAATCCAAACCACCTCCATCTCTGGTGATGACAGCTACTAAAAATGCATAGTTTACTTCCTTCTACTTATTCCATCCATTATTTCCTTCTGTTTATTCCTTCAGGAATTCACTGAAACAGCCAAACAAACAAAAAAGCTTTCAGCTTAAACAAACAAATAGAAATTGTGTTAGGAAGAGCTTGGGGCAGCATATTTTTCCCAAAACATTTATCATGACTTTGTAGTAAAGATTAGGTAAGAGAAGTAAAGAATGTGTCCAAACCACAGAATATGAAAGGAAATAACCCTTAAGTTTTTACATACACAACAATACAAATCCCTCAGTTTCATTTGCTGTCGCCTGTCATTGACTGGCAACCTCAGTTAACAGAAGTGATAGAACATGTTTTCTTGGTATGTTTGCCAGGTCTATAACTCTAAGAGACAGTACCAAGAATAGAAACCAAGTGACTGGCTTCTTAGAAGCAGCAATGGAGAAGAATGGTGTTAGTGCTTTTAGTAACTAACTGGAAGAAAACATGCAACAAATAAGAAATCTAGGTGGTAACAGACAGAAACCAGAAATCTTCACAATCATTTGGTGGACTAAATGACTTAGAAGACCATTCAGAAAAGCCAAAACATATACATCTGTGCCGAACCTGATCTGACCCTGCATAAATTCCTGATCAATAAACTGAGACCCAGTACACAGAGGTTTATTTATCTTAGGAATACCTACGACATTCCTCTGAGAAGCATGCTTTGCGTTGGTGCAAAATTTGCTCATCAGCATAACAAGGAGAAGGAGGAGGCCCCAGAAAGCACCAGCATTGCTAATGAAACAAAGATGAGCCTTTGTGCTGATGCCTGGCGTATCATTGTAAGTCATACAGTATCTTGTATTGTCTTTTAAATGTCAGCTATTGGAATAAACAGTTCATATGAGAATCTTTGTTTTCTTGACTTTTTCTTTCAAGTTATTTTTGCTACTGTTTTTTAAGGAAGCATTTAGCCTCTGCAGTTCTAAAGTAAAACCAGAAAATAAAAATTGTGGGTTTAGGCATCCGACTACTGATCTGTCATCCAAACTCTATATAGTTGTAGATCATACAGTAGCAAATCACTGATCTTCGTGGTTAAAGATATTCTAATACATAGCAGTTCTTAAACATTAGTGCATATGGATTTGTATTTCTATATGAAACAAATATCATTCTAATTTGTGATATTCTGACATTTTATTTATTTGAAGAAGGAAAAATAACCCAAAACTAAATTTGGATTATGATGTGGCTAAGTTGGGAATTGCAAGGTCTGTAGAAGGGATGATGAAATCAATGTCTGTGCCATTTGGGAAGCACACATCAACATAAATTTTGCTCTTTCCTGGATGGCTAGACTTGTGATGTTACTACCATCCAGAGAAGTCCAACTTCTACATGCTTACATGCGATATCCCCCTGATGCAGTCTCTTCCACTAATCTTCTAAGTGTTGTGTGTGATTCCTTCTGTGTGCAAAAGCTACAGGGCAAATTGCGATCAATGTGTAATTTGACTTGATGCCCTTTGAGTTTCCCAGTACTCTGAAACAGGCAAAATCACTTAGAGCAGCTGATTCAATTTGTCAGGCAGCACTGTGTGTAACATGTATCGGCCCTAATTCAGCTGTAGCAGAATAGGGTGTCTTGTCAGTCCATCAGTACATCGGGTTATTCACAGGAGCAGGGCAGAGCAGGATGTGAACCATTAGCACTCCAAGCAAGAATATTTAGTTAGAGAGCAACTCATGTGCATGTAGAAATATTAACATTCTCAGTCACAGAGCACTATATTTTATAGAGGTAAATTCAGCAATTGCAGATATTGAAAGGAAAGTTCATAGGACAGGTGCTTTCCCCCATACCTCACCAAAGCTCTCTGAAGGAACAAAGAAATTCTTCTATGGCCATTTTTCAGCATGGTTTCCAGTTCTCCAGGCTATCACCTCTCAAGAGGTCTTGAGGGTTTGGGTTGGGTTTGGGGTTTTTTTTTGCTCTCAAATGCCTGACACCATCTGTCCTAGCACTCTGAGGTACATTTCTGAGAAGGGCAAGGAAGAGGGAGATGCAAGGTCTAGGTTTCTCCATTTAATATTAGTATCGATTGTGAAGTTTTCCCTACAAATCAGCAAAGGCAGAGGTTCCCATGTTGTAGCAGACTGCTACTCTGCCATTAGACCTTTATACACAGTGCTTGAGATCAGCTTAGCAACAGAAATTTATAATAGAACAAACAATGTCTGCCTGTTGTTTAGTATATTAATGTCAGGAAATAATCATTTACACTAATTGTATCTACATGTGAGCAATCAGTTCCATTGTTTATGGTTTTAAAGTCCATTAAATAAGACTACGTATTGATACAATACCCTTAATTCCAGGATTTACCTGAAGGCTATGGTAATATTCATAGAGGCAGGCAGACAGTTGGGCCTATGCAAATGCAGATCCACATTTGTAATTCCCTTTCATAAATAATAGTCTTACAAAATACACAAATGTGGTGTTTGAGCTACATCCCAGGATCATATCTTATCTTCTATTTGAAACATGCTAGGACACCTTTGGCCTCTATTGAAAATACAAAAAGATCTAGCCTGAGAAAAAAAGTGAGATATCCTACATTTATTTAAACCACATACTACAATGAAGAATCTTTTATCAAAGATGTGGGAGTACTTACCTTTCCTGATATGCTATTTCTTGAAATATCAGAATCCTAGAGAATTACCATTAAGCCCCCAGACAGCGTGTGCTTTCCCTGATTGTCTCTTCTATTGTTTATCTGAGCTCAGAATTGGGCCCACATAATTCAGACAGAAGGTTTCAAGAAGCATATTAACCCAAGCAGTGCTGCATACAGTGTTTTGTATATAATTAGTGAAAATCAAGCCTCTGAAATACAGTCAGCACAGAAGACATCACAAACAAATTGCGCTCTTCCCATTTTCATTTTAACAAAAGGCTTCAAAAAGTCTTTACACTTTTGTGCAAATTGCCTGCCCTTTGTGCGCCAGCATCCTCGCTGGGGTGCTGATAGCCTACTCAGGGCACCTACAGTCAACAGGATCTTGCTTTTCCTTACCCTGATTAAGTAAGTAATGTTCACTTCCCAGGAATCCCCCACAGAGCAGCAGCATTCCTACGCGCCTGGCCGTAACACCAGTAATGACTGGATTCTGAGAGAATTTGAAAACCTTTCTCAACACACTTATTCCTGTTTTTCAACCTATATTCAAAGCAATACTTTGGCATTGTTATGTGATTTTTGACAGGGTTACAGTAAATTCATCATGCTAAACTGAAATGTTTCTGGCAGATGTCTACTCTGCAACAATCAAGCTACGTGTACAATAAAATGTGACAACCACAGTGCTACTTCTAGTTGTAAAAATTACATATATAATGCTTTATTAATGCTAACTGGGAGCACAATTATGCAGTAATATTTTTTCTTTAGAAAATATTTATTGCAAAATGTTGCTTCAGTATAGAATTAAAATTTTTAAAATTTAGTCTTGAATCTTGTTATTGGTAAAAAGAAAATAAACAAGTGTATGTGTTAATAAAAACAGAGTTTCTTTATCAACCCTTCAGACTTTTTTCTTAGTCACTATCATTTTTTTTTTCATCCATTTGTAGTTCTCTTCCTGAAGGCAACCATGAAATAATAGATTTAGAAACCTATTTGGTGGGAAAAAAAATCCTGAATAATTAAAGGGGGATACCATGGCTTTTCTAAAAGGAAACTTTACAAAACAGGAGACAAAGAAGTAGGATTTATTTTGAAAGCAATTTAAACTCTTCATATTGATAGAAGTCAAGCTTAAATCATGCAAAACAACTCATTTCTTGAGTAGTGGAATTAATCTTAATTTGTGTGATTTCAGTCTCTCAGCTTGATTCCCTTAGATTTACTAAAACATGAAATTCAGCAGTTGGTTTTACTGCAATTAAACATGTTTAGTAAGTCTCCGATCTGTGGATTATCTGACAATTTATAAGAGCTGCACAAATTCTACAAGTGCCCCCTCCGTGGTATAAGAATAGGCCCACTCTACTTTGTTGTTTTTTTTTTTTTAATTGCTCTCCTTTTTCACTTGGTTTAAATGGTACCAACAGGCTTAAAAGTTATTAGCAGGATATAAGGAAATGGAAAAACATGCACACAAGCATATACATCACAGTGGATTATTAACACCTTTTCTCTCTGGAAACCAGGCTAAGAAAAGGGGAAAATTCATTTCTGTCATTGGAGAAATCCATGTCTCAAAATATAGTCTAACAAACTGCTTATGATTTCCATAGGGGTCAATTTTCATTTTATCATTTGACTCCTTCAAGAACACCAGAGAACCAAGGAAGTAGCCTGGGGAAAATAAATAAATAGATAAACCTAATGGTGTAGTTTGTGAGTTAAATTTCTCCTGAAGTAGGTGAATGCAAAACTATTGCTGAATCGATGTAACATAGCATTGCATTAACCTCTAACTAAGGAGCAGGGAAGTGAAATATGCAGTAAAGTCTCTACACACGCCTGACCTTTCCACCTGCTCTATTATTTCCTGCATTGCAACATGTGGAAGGATGGCATACGCAAAAAAAAAAAAGCCAGTACTCAGTTCTTTTCCCTGGCCCAGAGGAAACAGACCTCCTAGCTCTGTATTTTTGCTCTTTTAGCATTTCAGGGTAGATTTGTAATGGTTATGATGAGCCTACTGACAGTTCACAACACACAAATCCCAGTCATCCTTGGTTTAATAAACTGGAATGGATTTTGTCTTGTAAATTTTCCATAAACTTTTATATCATAGATGAACTTGCATGCTTTATTTTGGTGTGAGTGGACTACTTATCTTTACACTGCTGCTCAGTGTTCTTTCACAGCCCATTTTATTAGTTTTTTTATATTAAGTAAATTCACTTTTTTCTATAATGTTTGTTTTACAGGTGATTCATCTAATTTAAAGTATTTTCTTAAGGACTTCAATTTAGCTTTGCCCTTGAAATTAACATTTAATGTGTTTTACATTTTTGCAATAGAAATTAATTTTTATTTGAATTATTAGTCCAGAACTATAACCTACATTCACCATATTTGAATGTTGGTATGGGAAACATCTGGGACCACTACATTATCCCAGACAGCTACTGCAAAGAGGACAGACATCTCTGTGCTCTGGAGATCCTGCACTAGTGAAAAAAAGGACCATATCAAGTCCATTTCAATAGATTAGACACACATACTGGTACTTCTAGTGCTATCACCAGTAAAAAAAGAAAGAAGAAATAAATACATAAATAAATAAAATAAAACTCCAACCCATAGAGATGTTGTAGAGCCTGTTAAGTGAAGAAGTCAAGGAGCAAGCCACCTTGCAGACCCAGGAGACCTGTCCCTGTTTTATCTGATTCACGTATCTTACTTGCAGAGCACGGAGCAGAAAACGTCACTTCCCCATTAGATAGTCTCTCTGAATACAAGTGATAAACAGTCTAGAATACTGACACTTTTCTTATGCACCCAGAATATATAGAGATATTTTGCCAATGAAAGTTTTATAGAAAAACATTTTCTTCTATTGTTTTTAACATTTGACGAAAGTAAGAATTCTATGAGCCCCATTCACATGATTAAAATAATCTGTTAATGCCCTTAGAAAACAAATTCATGAGGTATTAATGCACCATATCATGTAACCTCTCCAATACGAAAGGAAATAAAATTCCACCCAGTTTGAATATTATTACGATTATTCTTTTCTATATATATATATATTCTATGTGTGTATGTATGTATATACACACACAACCCTTTAAAGGTGAGCATATCTTTCAGAAAAGCATTCCATCGTGAGCTAATACTATCAGGAGGTGTGTAATCAAATGCTGCATTTGGTGGTTTCTTCTACTCATTACTATCTTCACAGTTACATTCTGTTAAGAAATTTGACACCAATTTTTGCTTGTCTTTAGATTTTAGCTCTTTCTGCATCTCTCTGGCACAAGAAAAGCTTCAGAACACCATAATTTTTGCTTGTGAAGATACCGGTACAGTGAGATGAAGCCACATTTCAGTCTTCTGCTGGATAAACTGACTAGAACAAGCTCAGCAATTCTCTTCTTTTAAAGCACTTTTATGTTTCGGTAAGTCATTTCTGTGGCTCTCTTTTGGACTGTTACTGTTTTTCAAAACATAAAGGTCACAAAGCAGTGTTCTGAAACTGATTTCCTAAGCATATGCTCTTCCCTGTTTCCACTCACTGCATTACCCGTTCAAAAATCAAAACGTCACCATGAAAGGCCATAGTGTTTCAACTCAAACCCATTGTTCAGCTTTTTCAAAGTGTTTTAAATTAATTATTTTTCTATAAAGTAAATTCTAAATATTTCATTTCCCTTTCATAGCATGGAAAAATATTTTCTCGGAATAGGTCCATCCTACAAGGTCCAAGTTGCTCTAAATCATCACCTTGTAACAAGGTATGTGTTTAACTCACTGTTCATCGACTATTGATTCATCTACAAAATCTGTTAGAAATGCTTCCAGATCATTGATGGAAATGCTGAATAGTGGCAGGCACAGTATTAATTTCCATAGTACCTCTCTAAAATCACCCTTTTAACAACAATTTCATTTGACAACTACTGATTGAGACCTATCAGATACTCGGTTTCAGTCTACATCAGCTGCACATATTAAAGTATAATCTTGCAAATCAGGATGTCATGTAAGTCCTAAGTCAAATGTGTTAAGAACAGAAGTATATTATAGATATATAATTATATTTATCAGCCAAACTTTTATTCTTATTAGTGAATAATAATCAAGTATTTCCCGTAAGCCTATATTGACATGCATTACTACTTTTTTCCATAATTTAATTTGTCGTTATTTTCAGATCAAGCCTCCAATGATTTTCCTTGAGAAAAAAAATGAGCTTTCCTCAAATTCTAATTACAATTTTTGAACATGAAATGTAACAAGGTAGCATCAACCTTTTGAAATGTAGTTTCTTTATGTTAAAATCCACTTTTGCTTAAGGTCTCAAAAACATACTGTAAGGCTACCATAAAGCTGTAGGTAAGTTTAACAAGTAAAACACCACTCTTCAGTGGCAGGGTTTTTTTTTTGCATAGAAAAATGTGTATTAGGTGTCAAAGAAGAAATGAGAACCAATAGAACTGGATATGAAGTGAAAACACAGAGGATGCTGGATTAGTAAACAGTGGCGAACAGAACCGTCATGAAGCTGAAAGCTGAGATGGAGAAAAAACACATTGATTTTCTCTTTTTGTTTGCTAAGACAACGCTTGTAGATCTCCACCCTGAAAATTTTAAAAAGCGTTTTGCAAATCCTACAAAAACCTTTCAAGTGTTTATGTACAGGGCGGTACTGTTGATTCTTTGGACTGTTTCCCTGACAGAAGTTAAGGTGCAACTGAAATGCTGTCAACTTTCTTGCCACAGAAATCCATACATGTTAGAAGCGTAAACGTATTTCTTACCTCAATATGCCATCCAACACCTGTGTTCTTCATTTGCAGAGGAAGTCCCTTCACAACTTGTTCCCTCGGTCTTGTGATGCTTTGAAATGAGAACCATAGCTCATACATAATGCCTGAAGAAAGCAGGTTGAAGAAACCAGACTGGATTTCTTTGGACTAGGTAAAAGAAAACTAGACAGGACTGCACAAACTATATGAAAGGTTAATATATGAAAGGTTCTGACAGGAGAATGGTGATTGTTCTGCACATCTTTTGGGAATAGAACACATCAGTCTTACTTGCAGAAATGAAAATAAGATTTAAAAAATAAGATTTAAAAAAGCTTTCTATCTGCAAGGCTGCTGTAGCACTATTGCCAACTATCTCAAGATTGTCCAAAATTCCCTTCAGCAGAGGTTTTCAAGAACATGGTTTTAGACACTGTTTCAGGTTAGACGGCTGAGCTAGAAGTTCTCCAGAAGTTCCTTCCAACCATGTACTTCTGTGCTTCCACAACATTTGTGTCTGCATTTTGAAATTAATCTTTCAGTATTAGCCTTTTTTACACAAATGATTCTGAAAAGTAATTTCCAGTAAAAGTTGGAAGTTAGTATTACTTGGAAACACAGTATATTTTTTTTCCTTTCCAAACAATGTGTGACATATAAGTTCAATACGATATAGCCTTTTTCATTTACATGTACATACACTACAAAAATATTGCAGCTCTGCTTTCAGATGCTATTAAGATTATTATCAGCTTTAAAAGGATGTGAAACATGTAAAAACATCATTTTAACACCAAAAAATACATTTTCACCACAGGTTTTTGTAGCAAGACTTGCATGTGCAATACATGGAACAATTTAAAAATCATTTTGATGCATTATGAATCACCCGTAAAAAAATAAATAAGTGAAGACATTCTCAATTTTGGTAAATATTTATAGAGCCAAACAATATGAAGTATATGTAACAATCAACTTTCTAGTGAAAATGTGTGCAAGTGGGTTTATTTTGAAAGGAAAAATCCTACTCCCAGTGTCATACCCAATTAAATTCTCCAGGTAATGACCCCATTTGCATAGAGAGCTGAACCCACAAGTGGGAATTTTAATGGGCACACCACCTGAGTACATTAATTGAGAGTGACACTACTTGAACTAGTTTTGTGCTTACCTCACTGAAAATTCTACTCATATTATTTTTAATGTCAAGCTACAAGTCAAATTTCAAGATGATGGATTTGTTCTTTTTTAAGCATTGAATTTGAATAAAAGAAAGCTTTAATTCTGTTATTCATTGCATAGCTTTAACTAATCTGTAGTTCTGATTCTCACCATTGCTTCATTTTTTCAGTGATTGGAATTTAATTTTATTCATTAATGTGTGAACAATTAGATAGAAAATAATGCCTTTAGCAGCTAAATTGCTTTTGGATTGCTGTTTAATGTACTTTTACCAGAATACGTGTTACAGTTAAGCTGGCATAATAGTTTACTAAAATGTAATTGTGTAAATATGTCTAATTATTCTTTCTGAAGAAACAAGACTGAATATAAAATTTCAGTCATGGATACCTTAATTTTCTTAAACTTAACCTGATGAAAGCTCGATAGTTGCAAGGCAGATTACTGATGCAGAGACAGCAGTTGTCAACAGTAGTGGAATCCTTGTACTGCGTTTCCCTTTATCCTTCACACGCTACTTGTAATGACCTTGAAGTTATTGTGGATTCTAAACCACTGCCGTTAGTCTACATTAAATATGTAATCAAGGTGTCTTCTCCTCACATGAAAAAATCAGACAAATGGAGCTGCATTTCCGAGGGAGGAAAGCAAACCCATGTTGTTTAATGCATTTCTTTTTTCCCAGCTTGTTCTTATTAGTCTTCAGTAACTGAAAGTAGCACAGAATCTAAAAACTAGCATATAAATTCCACTATAAAAGGTATTAATTTTAAAATAATGTTCTGCTCCATTCTTGTGAGAACTTGAAGACTGCCAGTTTGCAAGATTCTGCAGAGTCTATCCTGACAGAACTTTCAGTTCTTTAATTCAACGAGCAAGACACAACCAATATATTTTGAACTTCATGTATTCAAATATAAACCACTGTTGAACTAGTTATTTAGATATATTCCAAAGATATCACTTTCACAAGTCTATTTGCATATAACAATGAACACAGAAAAGATGAAGAAATAATTTACAACATGACATACATCATGGTATTTTCTGAGACTTCCATAACAAAAGCCCTTTTTGTTCTCCTTGAACAACAAAGTTGTTTTTTTTAAAAAAAAAAACAAGCCAAACACACACACACACACACACAAAAACACTTGATAATAAAGCTAAAGAAACAAAGCTAGGTGCTGTGGAAAAAGATTGTAATGTGTAACACATACAAGTTGGAATACAGCATATTCACAGTGTGGTCACTTCGTGCAACTTGGAGATCAGACAAATTGCAGAAGCTTACACCACTGATTGAAGAGGAATTGTATAGTGCTTGGGCACCAATTACATACCCTACTGAGATGATATAAAGAGCCTCAATTACAGTGGAGTATTTTGTCAGTTAAAATAGCATATGCATATCAGAATAAAAATTAGTAAGATACTACTCAAAATATAAAATGTATTATGCAATCTTTCATCCAGCATCCCATTTTTATGAGCACTGAATGGTAATGTACTAACAATTGCTATAATATACATACATAAAGGAGGTAAACAGGATTGCATGTAGCTTCTTATTAAATTAAGTTTTAAGTGAGGTGAACTGAGAGACTGAAAACCATATGGAGGTTAAGATCACCTAATCAAACTCAGTATCTGACTGTTTGACAGAATGGTAATTCAGAGAAATTTCTCTTTCCAACTATACTAGAAATAGTCCATCATATCAAAGACTTGTGAAGAAGAGAAACACCATCCTTTTATGTCACTAGTACCAAATCACTGGTAAATAGCAGATGCAAGTGCTTACGAGGAGGCTGAATTTTGTAGGGGGAATCAACTTCTCATTTGAGTATACTGAGCAGTGAAAAAGTGCATCATGGAAATTGGCACAGGGTCTTATTTTTATTGAACTTCTTTCAACATCCTGATGCTAAAATTGAGCTAATGTCCCCCTGATCCCTTTGGAAGTGGCAAAAACTGGCAGAAGTGCTAGAAGACAGGAAAAAAGGTAAGATTAATGCCTGTCAACTCTAGAGCTACTACTGTCACCATCAACACTACCTCTTTTGACACATGGTGTGTGCACTCACATATGGATAGAGAGAGGGACAGAGAGAAGACACCAGGGAGATATTTCTCTAATCTTTAATTTAATTTGGGGGCCAAGAGTAAGACTTCAGATACATGATTAATTCTATGATTCATTCTGTGATATATCTGTTGCCTTTCAGAAGGTTACAAGACTGCTGACAAAAGGAGTTTTACTGTGGAAATATATCAATACAATTGGCATTGCTCTCCAAGAACATATATCAAATATTGCAATCATTAAGACATTTTTTTTAAATGTGTGAATAGCTCTGAAAAGCTTCACATTTAGAAGATTATAAAAACAAAGATTCACACAACTCAACAATCAGTTCTTAACAAGAGTACTATGGCTGAAATAAAGTCATTATTCAATCCAAAAGCTCCCAGATGTTCATTACCTTCTTCACAGAAGCCTTTTGTTTCCTAGAAATATTATGTATTATGGATCCTGGCTAGAACATCTATAAGAAGTCCCAAATGATGCTATTTGTCTATGCTGTTATAAGTCCTCTTACACAAACAATTATTTTGGCATATAACTTCAATAACAAAACTTCATGGTACAAGCACAATTTCTGTCAGTTTTAACATCTTTTCTCTATAACACCCAGAAGCAACACATCAGATTTTTTTAGGCCCACGTATACACATGCTAGGACATCCAATAACTTTAAAATAGGCATACAAAAATTTGTGCAAAAGACTGTAGACATGCAGTTTCTGCAGTTTTAAAGTAGCATAAGCATGTTCACACTCAGTTTAAGCCACCATGAAAAAAAATCTTTGCTTAAATCACAGTTTAAATGGTCTACTCTATCTGTGTTCAAACTAGCTGATTTTAGAAACATATTTTACTTTAAAATAGTGGCACTGTGTCTAGGCCTTCATTTCATAGGCCACATGGGCCATTAGACCTTAATATGTCTACTGCAATTCCATAAACTGACTACACTCTGTTCAGCTTGTTTTTCGTAAACTGAAGCGTATTGCCGCAGACATATTAAAATAATTTTCATTTTGATCAAATTTAATCATTACTGGATTTCCACCTCATTAATAGAATTTCACTAGGGAATGAAAGTGCCTTCTTAATGACAACCTTTTCTACCGTTGCAGATTTATGCTAGCACAGCTTCTAACACTAGTTGGTTTAGCTCCACCTGTAAGACAACTCACCTACACCCGTTCACCCTCTGTGCAATCACACAAGAGCCAAAGCCTTCAGGAAGTATTATAACAGAAAAAAAAAAAAAAAAAAAAAAAAAAAAAGACATGAAATATCTTTCAGAAGAGTGACAAGGCAAGACTAGAAGAAGATTTCCAGAAGTTTCAAAATAAAGGTCTTTATTTCAAAATAGTGTTTGAGAATAGCACATCCAGTTGATATAAAATACAAGTAGCAAATTATCATTTTTCAAATGGGCCAGTTTGCAGAACTATTTACTGAAACACTGTACAAGTTCACAAGAACTATTATAAAATAGACAGTTAAGTTCTGATGTTTTAATTTCATTTAAACTATATTTTCACATTTGTCTCCTTCTAATTCTGCTTGTTTAAATTACACAAGGTGCTTACAAGATTGCCTATGGAGTGAAAATTACAAAACAGAATCTAAGAATATAAATACAGAAAGGAATTCCTCAAACTAAATACTAATATTCTCTGCTACAAAGATACATTTTACAAAAGTGCTAATATCTCTATGACAAATATCTCTATGACGAATAGTAGCAGACTACATTTAAATGTCAAACAAATCACACATTTTTTTTTTCAATTGTTCATAATACTTTGATACTTCTAATCACTATTAGGGTTAATAAACACTATTTTCACTTCCTCGTATTTCACAAATGAAGTGGGAAAAGAAAGAATATTTCGGCGTGTGCGTGTGTGTGCATGTGAAAGTCTGTACACATACGCATATAAGCATGAAGAGAGTTCTTGTAATTATTATTTGTATTTTAACAGGACTGGAAGTAAATACTTCATAGTAAATACTTTTCCCAGGTTTTCATAGTTTCAACAAATCAAAAAAAACTTTGAATTCCTGTAAGAAGAAACAAGAGTTTGTATAGAGCAAACTGTGTAAATAAACTTTTACACAGAAAAGGGACCCTAGATTTTTTTTTTTTTTTTTTTAATATTGTATCATCCTGTGGTAAAAGTAATTCTTACTAACATCCAGTATTCACTAAAAGCCTGATATGCAAATGTGCGGTTTTCCAAACACAGAACTGGAACTGCTCCAGCACAGACATCCTGGTGGGACAGGAGCCTGGAAGTCTCCTTCCCTGCCCTCAAAGGCACAATCAGACAAGAAACAGCCATAACTCACCTCTCTGTGACCAGAAGGACACAAGGAAGGCCAGCTTATGGTGCTGCATAGCCCCAGAGAGCATGTCCCCACCACCACAGTGTCAACCATAGACCTACAATGGCCTACACCTTTTCCAAGGTGCATCAAGTCCCAGTGCTCACTGTGATGCCCCCAGTTTCCCCAGAGGCATTATGCTTTACAAAGGCAAAATGCCTCCAGGCACTGCCACTCAGCCAAGGCACCTCTTCCCCCTTCCCAATGTGGTTCAGACTTTTAGGAGTCATAATTGAGCCCCATGGGCCTGATTCTGAGCTCAGGGAATTTATCAATTTAACTATATGATTCCTTATTAGCCTGCCTATTACCATAATACCTTTGTGCTCTCTAGCTGGAGCTAAACCAATGGAATATTCTGACATTAATGGAAATGCACTTTGTTTATGCAACACAAATATGAATCTGGCCCAATATGTGGAAGAAAAAGAAATACAATAAGAATCAATTCTTGTAGTAACTATCAAGAACAGATAAGAAACCCTCTGACTAAATCTGCATTGCATCAGGATACACCACAATATTGCAGATGTTGAGGCAAAACATAACGCCTCCCAGCTCCCTAGTATAGTTGAGGATTCGGCTATGTTACCTTCAGTGATAACTTGCAGTAGTAGGCACTACTAGTCAGTGTTCACAGGGAGAAGCTTTGGTTAATATCAGACCATTTGTTGACTTAGCTTCACACTCCTGTGATCTTCAGCTTGTCACATTTACAAAAACTGAATTCACTACAGCGGACAGAGACATTTATGGTCAATTCACTCAACAGAAATATGCTATTGACTATTGATGACTTGTAACAAGGCCTAGATTTACTAGATCCAACAATCTACAAATGAGAAATCTGGTGTGTAGATAGGAAAGTTTGTGAGATCAAGATATACAGGTAGTTTACACAGAAAAATTCATGAGCTACAGACATGGAGGAGAAAAACTAGCAGATGGTAAAGAAAATAGGTACCATTATTCCCTAAATCTTGGAATACCAGAAACTTCTTTATGTGTTGGATAAAATTCATTTCACAATCACAATGACAGATATTTCTCAGAAAATCTTAATGGTGCAATAGAGAAAGTTGCCCACTGGATCCTAACTGTCTTTTTCAAACATTTAAAATCATATTCCATTTATTTTTAAAGGATATAATACACTATAAAAATGTCCTTTGTTTACACAGTTATTTAAAAATAACACTTAAAACGTATCTGAGAATAAGCATTTTTGCATTTTCTTTTTGCATTCAATGATAAAATGCCTTGATCAAGTCAGATTTACTTTGGTCTTTAGACTCTGTTTAAATTCTGTGATCTTCTGTAGATCTTTCTCACACAGTAAAGAAATAAATACTAAGTTATGTGATAACTGGCTATAAAGCCACAAACACTGACAAGGCCACTAATGTACAGGTTTAGATTATTAACTTCTGATACTTTCCCTTTTATAGCCAAATTTTGAAGATTTGTTAGTTTATTAGTCATTCTGTTAGTTTGATATATTTCTTGTCTACAGAGATTTCCAAAGTATCTTTCTAAAAAGAAGCATTTCAAGTAGTATTAGTACTGAAGTAAAATATAAGTTCTCTATTCTGTCTTGATTGATAACAACAAAATTTTGGTACTGTAGTCCGTGTTAAAACTTACATTGATTTCAATTCTTCCTGTAGCATCAATATTGACAATGGGAAATACCAGGAATCTCTCTCAAACCAATGAGACATTCAAAAGAAATATTGCCAATGTGACCACTGTAGCAAAACCAGCAGGAGATTCCTGATGCTGACTTTTGAATTCATTTTAAAATAAGAAAACAAAGTTGCTTTCAACCCACAGAGATTGAAATAAAGACATTTTGCTTTTCAAAATGCCTGTGAAGGCATGTTATGCATGGAAGCATTTGAGTGTTTAAAAATCCAAGTAGGTAAAGGCAAATAGTTAAGGTTTTGCCCTGTAGTCTCTAACCAAAACCTATCACTCAATTTGAATGGCAATTTTGCCCTCATACAGCCTGCAGTATCAGGCCTATAACTCCATTTCAATAAAGTCTTCCATTTGCAAAGCCAAAAGGAAGCTGGAATGTAGACTGAGTTTCACATACAAAACCATACGATTTGTGTTAGAATACAGATTTGACAATTGCTTTTAAAAATATATATTTATATATAGGGAATTAACAGTGCAATACCAGTTGGTGGTGTGAAAATCTTACCTTGTCTTTCTTCAAATGTATTTAAAGATCTCCAGTTTTATAGAGAATAAAATAAAAAGGGATAAATATTTCAGGATGGGAAGCAGATCCCACAGCATTCCATGCAGATCTCCAAGCAATCTGAAGATTCACAACATGCGTCCATTATGCCACAATCCATATCACAGGGACAGTTACAGTCATCGCCCATCTCATCCCCACAGCAACAGCAGCAGGACTCCGAGGTGCAGATGCCGCAGGATGCTTGTCCCAGAACAATGTTACAGAGGGTGACAAATTCACAGAACAAGCAAGCCAGGATACAGTGAACGCAGCAATCTTCATAGGTGCCAGTTCGGCAGAATGCCATGTAGGAGGAGAAATAAAAGAAAAAAGAAGAAAAAAAAAAAAAGAAAAAAAAAAGAAAAAGGAACAAATCATTAATACCTTATTCTAGAAGCAGATATATCACAATGTCAAATAAGTAGCTCAAAGACAGCAATTCAGAGTAGACATAACCTATGACCATTAAGAACATGTTTCCCATCTTCAAGGTTACTTATGCAACCTAACTTGTCTTTAATTTAATATTGGTTTTGGTACAAGTTTCCTTCCCCCACTTCACTTCATGCAAATCCCAAGTACTAAATACCTGCTTAGATCCACTTCTCCAGTCATTTATTATGTAAAATATCCATATCCACTATACTCAATCATAACTTCTTCCAGCACGCCCAGAAATTATTAAAAAAAAAATAAAATCCACATATGAAAGAAACTAAACTATTTCCAGTCTCTCCGACGGCATCTCAGCCTTCTGAATCTGCTTTGTTTGGCTTGATAGTTACAAAGAAAAAGAAGGGAGTTGCCAAATAATTTTTGCTTTCTTTATAGTTTTATGCACATCTTAAATCTAGCATAACAGCATGTTATATGTATTTTTATACTTCCAATAATATATAAAACACTCAATCAAAACTCTGATTTTTCTATTGCTTTTCTACACAGATCTCTTGGCAGTCGTTCTAATGTACCACTTTAATCTTCAATAGAGTTCATAACTACACCTGAATATCAATATCCATCTCTCATAAGTAATGATAAATTACATGAGGTAATTGAGTAGGTGTCCCACAAATTGTCAGCAAAAATATGGCACCCAAAGAGTTAATGTATCAAATAGTTTCACGGTTGTTCTTTCCTAGCCTCAGCTTTCATCCTTATTTTTAGTCACAAATCACTGACAATTGGGAAAATGTTCCTGGGAAATTATCCTACACCTCATCCTTTCCCTGTCTCTATAGTCTATCACAGGTATCTGCTCCAAGAGGCCAGTATGAAAGACAGCATATGGAGCTATATGGGCATTTGGCCTGACCATCTACAGATGTTATGTTCTTCCAGTTCACAGGCTGAATACTGTTATCATATGGGGAAAGTTTGCAATTACTTGCAACAGTAATACAATCAGCAGGTCTCCTAAATGTATTTATAATGTAAAAAATGGTGGAGTAACCATGGTAAGTATCTTGATGGATTCAAAGTACCTCTAATATTGCAGAAACTTTGGCTGTGAGATGGTGTAGACATGACTTTATGCAAGTAAGCACAAATACTTACAGCAATGCAGCGACAGAGGCTCAGACCTGCAAAATCTCTCCCAAAAAGCAAAGTAACTACCTGAGCTCTTAGGCCACTCTAAATATCAAACTGCTAGGGGTGGATTTCACCTACTTACTATACTACTTAGACTGCAACTTAACCTGGGAATATCTGTACCGCAATGGGATCAGACTCATAATACACAAAACGAACACTTAACATCCAAAAGAAGAAATAGAATTATAAGGGAAAGCAAGAATGAAAAACAAGAAAATAAAAAAAACACAACCTCAAAAACTCCATACTACTGTGCAGGAAGCAAAACTGAGAAGAAACCACTGGTAAGACTGAGCTGTTTCTAAAGAAAGTTGCTGCTTGTATTAAATGGCTGCTTTTCCCAAAGAAATACTGTCGTGAAATAAATGACCTTCAGAGAAAACCCAGAAGATATGTGAAATAAAGCTGGGGAGTATCAGATCACTGAAGAGGACCAAAGCCAGACCGATAGCGATTAATTAGCTGGTTGTCATGGAGATGGTGTTAAATTTGTTCAGGTACAATCTCCTTTCAGATTTTCTTTTAATATGAAGGAAAAAGATAAAGAAGCCAAGAGTTCTATCTAAGAAACCTTCGTATTTGAGGAACTGAGCTTTTTTACTATTTTGCATCTTTAAAATGCAGTTGATGGAAGCTAATACCACAACGAATTTTGTTCTCCAAATATTTTTTTAAGCAAAACACCATAATAAAACTTTATGTGTATTAGTATTGAAAGTAAGATGCTCAACAAAATCTTGCCTGCTTCATGCAGGGATATGTAAAATTGCAGGGAGAGAAATAAACATTCACAGAAATTATAATATACATATTTACTGATGGACAAGAGACAGAGTTCACAGGTTAAGCAGAAGGGACTGCATTCAGAAAGCACCTTCTGGACCCACAAGGGAAGTTCTCCCTCCTAAACTAAAAAACAACGCCACTAAATCAATACTTACAAGGAGCGACTGTGTTGATGTAAATTAAGGTATTTCAAAGGTAAAAGGTACTAAAAATGGTTCAAGACACAGAAGGAAATTTTGACCATTAGTACTATGATAGAAACTCTGTGGAGGGTCTTTCCATCTCTTCTTCACTGACTGAAAGAGTAAAAGGATTTATTTACCTACTAGTTATTTTTATTTCTTTCTCCCTGGATTGCAAAATTAATTTTCCATTTAGAAAATCTTTATGTAACAATTCTACTTAACCTGCACAAACACTTAACATAGAAATATCCTTTACTGCTCTCTTCATTCTTGCAATGACTCATTTGTACAATGAACATAAACTTTGGTCCACATTTCAAGGACAAACCCAAAATAATCATGCTTTTATATTCTTCATGTTATTGACTTTTAATAGCTATCCTGGTAGCAATTATTTAACACATGACAAAGTATGCTGTTACCTAGCCCTACCTGACTTGCTGAATTCAGAATCATGACTCTAGCCGTCTGTAATACCTTCAGATAAAATGGGTGTATGACTTCTACTCCTTAGTTTCTTAGCTACAGATGTAATTATAAGAAAAAGATAAAGTCACAGTGTTTTTAGGGTTTTGGTTTTTTTTTTTGCAATAACAAACATGCTACACAAAACTCAAACATACTTCTCTAGTACCCATATTCCTACAGCAACCTGTCAGTTCCATAGAAAAAAATCTATAGCTAAAAACCACCTCCATCCAGCCACAAAGAAGATGCTATATAAAACCCACTCCAAAAGATATGACCTCAGGTTTTTCATTACCATGTTAGAGACCACTAAAATGTATTTCACTGCTTGCACAAGACTCCCTAATAATTCTTTCCTGCTTCCAGGACCAAAGAGTCTATTTTAAATTACAGATCATTTTAAATTTCAAAACTATTTAACATGTTAAGAATAAAGACTATACTTAACTTCTACTCTTTGACCTTACCACATCAAAATCCTAATAGTTTTTGCAGATGAGTGAGTAGTGGAACACATTAATCCAACTGGAACTAAATGCAATTTATATAGCTGGGAAGAATTTGGAAAAAAGAATAAATTTGATGATCTTAATGTCTGACAACATGTTTTCTGGAAACCTTAAATATATTTTAGTCTTTTCTGATAAAGCAATGATACAGCAATATCGGTTACGACACTGTATTGCTGTAAAGAGCAGCTAGCTTAAAATGATCTATTTCTTTACATCTGCCTTAGTTCCCTTATCAAATGCATTTATCACATTTGTTGACTATGACCCAAGCTCCCAAAAGCTATGCTGAATGCCGTAAATTATGATAGGCCTGGTCTGTATGCAGTGGTAGTATATTTTATTAGATCAACTCACAGTTGGGGAAAAAATATGAGCTTTCAGACACAAATGCTCATCTTCAATTACCCTTTCCTTTTGCCTGGGATGAAAGCTAAACCTGACGTTAAAAAGGTCATCCCATGCGGCATTTTTAAATACCGATGTAAGTAAAGCTGTTTCCTTAGTCCTTTGGCACACCCCCAAAAGTTACAGATTTGTTAGGGAACTTCATCAAAACTGTTAAACAATGCCAAGGCAAACAGAAACCTAAGAAACTCATCCAAGTTTTTGCTGGCTATATCATACACACACATCCAGCTACTTTGTGCCGATTTAACCGAAGAGTGTATACAGTACATGTAACATCTACTTTAACGGGGTTATAAATGTTACCACAGACAATATCCAGACAAGAAACAGACTGAAATCTTTTAAAACTGTTTACACAGTTATTCAAAGACCAGGGGGCCCTCTCTATACCTTATCCCAGTTATAACAGCTATGATCATTTAAGGAAAAGAAACAATATCAACAATAAAACAACTTTAATGTCCATGTCTTTAAACATTTGCACCTGCACACCACTTTTTATTTCTAAAATCTTTGCACACAGATATTACTGGGATATCCATATCCTTTTAAATACTGAAATAGATATTTATTTTATTTCAACTTGCCTTTATCTGCTCCTCTTCATTTTTATGAAAAGGTGCAGCTCTACTTAAGAAACAGACTTTACAGAGAACTATCGACGATCAAAACTGTACAAGGTACGCGGAAGTTCAACTGAAAATGTACAGAGAAAACATACAGGCAGGCTGATCTGTGCTGCTTTTGTAATGTTTGACACTAACCTGCCACAAACCGACCCAATAAGCTTTCGCACCAAGCAGGTCAGTCACATATGATAAAAGGTTTTCGTGTCAGCCATGGTAAATAAGCTCACTTACAGGGTGGTGACCTTGGTCAGCTTCTTACTAACTATATTCACCGAGTTCAGACAACTCGAAACAAATCTCCAGGCACTCGGCTGTCTCACAGTGAAAATCAAAAAGGGTAAAACCGCAATCAAAGTGGCATCTGAGGTCCTCAGCAGGGGTTTACTCCGGGGCCCTGCAGAGCCCTGAACAGAAGCCCCAGCAAGAGCAAGTGCTTCCCGTGGCAGCAGTGGATGAACACGCAATGCCGACGGTGGAGACAGGCCCCGGCCAGGCCGGTACAGCGAGAGAGGAGAAGAGAAACCACCCCGCACACGTTTCTAAAAGGTGTCCATTACACTGAGGTTGTGTGCAACCTTCCCAAGCAGCGGCACACGTGCCATCGCACCACTGTTCCGCTAGCATCTGTGGTTAGTGTGCAGCCTCTGCTGCCCAGCCCCTTCCAGAAAACTCACCACACCCAGGAAAATGCTCAAGGAAAAACAGGAAATGCAGAGAGAATAAACTGACCTGTTGTGTGAGTATAGTTACCTCTAGATAACAGAGTTGCATTTATTTGGATGGGGGAAAATGAAGTTATAAATCATAATATATGTGATATTTAACATTTTAAAATGGAAAACTATCATCTCTATCGATCAAGAAAACTAAAATGTCACCTGAACAGGCAAATTACACTGCAAAACACATGAAAACTTCCATCAAAGCTTATATTCTAAATTCTTGATACAGATATAACCTCAGGAGTAAAATGATCCAGTTGAAACATACAAATGTACTAAGAAATGTGCCAATTCACAGTATCTAAGGCTTCCTTAGAATACAAAGCTTTCATTGCCATTGCTCATCACTGAGACTACTCAGATGCTACTAGACCATAACCTTATAAAACTGATACTGCAGGAAGACCTTTTTTTGCTACAGACCGTTTTCCACTCAATCCTGCTACACAATACGTAAATCACTTCCCAAGACTTCTATGCAAACAAAAATACAAACCGTACTTAAAACACACCGCTTTTCAAAATGCCTTATATGATAACGTTATTTGCCCACTGCCTGATTGACAACTACATTCTGATACAATCACATCTAACAAAAAAAATCTCTGTTTATCACTTCATGCTCAGACACAAATCCACTTTGAATCAATTTCAAAAAGATAACAATGGAAACTTTGTCCCAAGTAGAGAGATTTGCAGGATACTAAGTAAGTAGCTGCCTAAATGCTACTTAATGCTCTGGGATAGATTTCAGAAGTGTATGCATGTTTTTAAAATACAAGAGAGAGAGATGGCCAGTAGATATTTCTGCAGTGTTATGCTATTCATGGTGTAACACACACTCATACTGAATTTCAGTAAATAACACCAATACAATGTCAGAACAATATATAAAAGAAAAATGACTGCTGCTCTTGTGGCACTCAAGAGAAAATAATAAGAAGAATATTAATAATAATAAATAATAAAAAATTCCTATTCAAAATCATATGCACAAAAGGAAAGTTGATTGAAAACTATTTTTCAGTTTATACGAAGTTATATAAACCAAAGTAAGATGCTCCTACTCCAAACATAGGCCTGCTACTCTGCTAAGAGAACTACTCGCTACTTTCCCTGTATATGCACCTTGTGGCTCTTAAGACGCTGGCTTAACACAAAGGCTATTTGGTGGACTTGCTTTGTCTCAGTTAAGCCATCAATATCACTTGGGATACTCTAATAAATTAATGTAATCAGCAGCATGAGTTAAATAGTGCCCACCAACCCCATGTTTGGATTCAACATCTAGAACAGATGGAGTTGCATTATACTAAAAAAGAAGGGTAAAAAAGTCCCATTCAAATCCACCCTGAAATGTTCAATTTTAAACATCAGACGTAAAAAGAAAAAAACAACATGTGTTGGGTGAGATTGTTCACTGCACATCTAAGCTCAGTTGCTCAAGATACACAGTCCAGAAGGTTGAGGGAGATTGCTTCAGGCCTTGCTCCAGGAAAAGCATGGGCGGTAACTTAGATCTGGCAGCAAGCCGACATTGCCTGTCCTTCCCCAGAGCCTCCCCCCGATACTGGAGGCTTTCTTACCTACTTCACTCCTCCATCTAGCCTTATTACACTTCTTAAGACCTATCTTGAAAAAAATCCTTGGAAAGAAGATGCCTTCTAGTGCCTCTCTGATTTAGAGCCTGGGAAGGAATAAGGTGAAGATCTCATCATACATACAGGAGGCAGGCTCATAATCTGATCATCATATTTTAATGAACTACCATTTCCAGATGAATACAGCAATTGTGTATGCTCTCAGCCTTTTGAATATGTGAGGTACCGCCCTAAATGCAAATTGTCACAAGAGACTGGAGTTGTGGAAACTACCCTGACAAATGTTAAAACTTGTGAGGTCACAGAAACTGGACCAGAAGTGAGAGTTCCGTTTCAAAACAGTATTCCCTCTCTCCATCATTAACTTTTAATAAACTATTGCTTTGATTAAAAAAATGCATAACATCAGGCTTCATGAGGTTTTATTAAGAAAACTTGGTTTGGGTTTTTCAAAATAATTAGTGCCTACTTCATTTTGCACCCTCCACCACCTTAATTAAATTCTTCTTCCATCCTTCACACTGCCCAGTTGATTCTTCCCTTTCCCTCTCTAACTCTGTATATGTCATTATTACTCACCTTCTGCTACTTTGACACACATATGTGTGGGAAACTGCAGCGGGTCTGTGGAATCCTTGACAGAAAATATGGGAGTAGAGATCAGCCTTGAGATATTAAGATTTACCCTTGAGAAGGATGGGAGTAAAGGAGTATCCGGAGAGAGGAGAGATGTACCCGTGAGAGAGAAGGGGATAGAAGAATAACATGGATGATAGAAAAATTAACCAATGAGATGTTAGTGCTGTAACTTGTAACCAATAGTGAAAAGACACATGAACTGGTAGAACTGTATAAAAATGCACTTGTAGCAATAAATGGCACCTATTACTTTCATCTTGAAAGAATTTGGTCCATGTCGTTTGTCCGTCTCAACCACGACACATATGTATGTATGTATTCAGCTATATGTTTTTCTTCATTTCCTAACATCTAGATTTACTGTCCAGTTACCTCGTTGCTGTCTCCTTTAGTCTTCCCTCTTTAAGTTACACTGGACAGGTACCACTGCTTCCAAACACAGCAGCTGGACTGCCTTCTTTTTAGTCATTTACGTTTGCTTTTTCAGGTTTCTAAGGTGTTTCTCTGCACTATTTACAACAGGTGTAAGAGAGTGACAGTTCTCTTTGCTAGTGGTCTACCAACCAGTTTTGGAAGAACTGTGACACCTGTGACATAAATAATTTAAAATATTGTTAAAATTTCTTTGAATAAAAAAAAAAATTTTATTCCCAATATGCAGTGAAACCTACACAGTCCTTCTGAAAAAAACCTTTAGAACTGAA
This sequence comes from Streptopelia decaocto, assembly GCF_964273445.1. Classification (NCBI taxonomy): domain Eukaryota; kingdom Metazoa; phylum Chordata; class Aves; order Columbiformes; family Columbidae; genus Streptopelia; species Streptopelia decaocto. The sequence continues at coordinate 28,145,157 of NC_138663.1, forward strand.
ACAGTGGTTTAAAACTGTTTTTTAAGAGAGACACTCCTACTATTTCATCATTCCTTGTTTGTTTGTTTTTTATAGTGTAAGTTATGGAGATGAGTAAGATTTCTTCAGGGACAATATGGATTAATAATAGATGCAGAGGAAGAGCAGAGCTGGTGAGTGCACTCACACCCTTCTAAGCCTCACTGGATGTGAAAGTGTTTCTAAACAGCCTATTCTGAAATGCTGACACAACTCCTTATGTTACAGGGAGATTTTAAAGCTTTTATAGTACCACTACCAAAATGCCTGTTACATTTTAAGCACTTCAAATGCAGCTTCAATTCCGAGAGCTCACAAGATGCGATCTACAGCACAAGTGGAGCTTGCGTCTGGAACAATTAATAAAAGAGTTGTTAATAACTATGATGGGGGAAATTTTGTGGACTGGAGGACTGGGGGGCTTTATAGCCTGCATTAAGGCTGCCTAGTGCTTTGGAAACCAACAGGAGCAGTACTGACCTTCTTAATGGGAAGACGTGATATTCTGGCTAAAATAGCACTGAACTTCATTTAGGTTTTGGGTGTTTATACAGAAGTTTGCAGTATATGACGGAGCATGCTGCATTTGGTATACCTTTTAATTAAGCGTAAGCCCAAATACGCTGCTGCGCAGGATGGGTAGCAATCCAGGATGTTTCTTGATTCTATTCTGCTTCAAGAACTACCAAGATTTTCTGTTCTGTCAATAGATAAGATATTCTAGACCAAAATACCTACCAGACCTGGACTTATTTTGCATTACAAATAGGTGTGGTACTCCAGAAATATCAACATCTTGCATTTTAAGAAGAAATGAGAAGAATGCAGCTTTTGGGAGGGAATAAGAAAAAAATGAAAAATATTTTATTTTTTTCTATAGTTTAAACTCAGCTTGATAACCAGAATTTTCACTTTTCTTCCTTCTGAAGACATACTCTATTTCTTGTCTATGACCACTTTCTTTCACTTAACAAAACCACGTATTCTTCTGACTGTCAGTAGAGCAGAGTGCTCAAGGTGGAACACAAGGCAGATGAAGCAAAAGTGTATGGCATGTATTTTCAGTTTGTTTTGGTTTGGGGTTTTTTTGGTTGTTTGGGTTTTTTTGGTTGCTTTATTTTTTGTTTGTTTGTTTGGGTTTTTGTGGGTTTTTGTTTGTTTTGGTCTGGTTTGGGTTTGGTTTTGGCTTTTGTTTTGGTTTTGTTTGTTTGGGTTTTTTTAAAGCTATATATTAGATTACAAAAGCCAACGTCATACATAAGGAATAGCAAAACTAAACTGAATCTGAGGATCTGAAAGCATTGAAGTTTGCCTGTATTTCTTTCTTCAAAAATTATCTGGACACTAAAGTAGCTGAAGGAACTGAAGTAGCTGAGTTAATTTGGGTGATTGATTATTCAATACTCACAGTAAAAATTTAATATGATTTCTCTCTTTCTGCATAAGATTACACAAGAAATTGCATACAAGTTATATTATTATACTGTATAGATGTGTACAAACACAAATTCACACCTTCAAGTAAACTCAAACCCAGCAGCTCTTCAGCAGTAACCAATGGTTTATGAGGTTATGTGGTACAAGATAAAGCAAAGCCAAGTGGTTAAGCAACGTTGAATATTATTTCCAATAGTTTTCTATCTTTTCCATCTTCCTGTCATCCTTTTCAATAGTTTCTACAGAAATGTCATTGGATCAGAAGAGACAACTCCTCACAAAAATATCTCTTTTCCAACAAAAGTATGATTCATTGTACAAAAAATCTGCAGAAGTTAGGTTCAAATTAATTTATGTATAAGACACTCTTTCAAGAGTGTCTATGCAATCCCCAGTCACACGACTTACTAGTGTACTCTTCTGGATTGCCACTCATCCATTGCCAGGTCTCTGATTATGTATCTTACCCAAAAACCAATGGATGATATAAAAGATCACATATATATTGATCCTTCCTGCAAGGTAACAACTTGATAAGAATATTACTTATAGCCTAAAGTTCCCCCATGCAGTCCTACAGGGTAAACTACTAAAAAGATGAAGAAATGTCAGAAGGTTTCTACATGTGTTCATGAAGATGTGTAGACACAAATACCCTAAATATACTTTAACTATTGAAAAATAAAACTTGTGCTTCACTCAGACAGGTTAATGGAAAACTGGAAGCAGCAGATATTAGCAGTGTGGGTCAAGCTATTCAGAGCATATATCAAAGTTCCCACACTCAAAATAAGAACATTACCAGGTTAGATGTATAATGTTGAGTATATTTAATTTTAGCTGTTAGGTGACTCAAGAAACTACATGTAAGAGTAAGGATTACCCTGTATTTCTGTATGTTGAAAGTATGTAAGTTAGATAGTGTGACAACAGAACGTAATTATCTATATTCTAATCAGACATACTGTTAAAAATACCAACACTTCTGACTGCATATAAAAAATTGTATATTGGCAGTTTTCGGCAACTAACAAAATCTGTGCTGAGTATTAAAATCAGACATTAGAATTCACAGATATATTTGAAGATAAGTTAATAATTTTTCTCCTCAATCGTTTGGCAATTTTACATAATCATTGCAAAGGTTATTAAAAACAAACAAAAACTCCACTGACCATATGTATTCCAATATAATTTTAGAAAAAATAAATAAGTGTTTGACATAAATAATTGTATAAGGGCATGAACATGGCAGGCACTGTCTCTTTAGAACTCTGGAATTTCTTTTTCAGAGGTTGAATTTCCTAAATTCACTTTGTACCAGTCATGCGAACAGATCTAGGTCTCTTAACAGTTTTTTTGATATATAAGGAAAATATCAGGCTGGAGGGTCAACTGGATTTCGCCTAACAGAAAGAGATAAGGGGAATATAACAAGTATGAAGTTGTGGTTTTGGAAAGAAATTTTACAGGACTGTGAGCACAACAGAAAAATAACAGCATGTTTTTGAAGATAAATACGAAAATAAACCACAGCAAGGAGGACCAGCCCATAGCACAGTCTGAGTGAAGCTGTCCATGATATTACTACACAGATTCACTCAGTAGGTTTGACTGAAGTAGCTGAAGTCAAGAGAAGTCACTCCACTGACATCAGTAGGCTTCATTCAGGCCACTACGTGCAGCCCTTCTGATCCCTCTTCCTTTCATCTTGGCTGAGAATCTTCCCCATTTCGCTGAACAGTACTGCTTCCCATTTCTCTAAGAATCTTTGTCTGCACGCACACCCCCAGAGTTTTTTTTTAACCAGTTGCATCTATGTCTGTCTCAAATCAATAACATTTTTAGAGCCTCTGCACCCCTCTTGGAATGGCTAGGAGTAAAGCCCATCAAGTATTTAGTGCTAATGGGAAGGCAGTGGATTAAGGGGCAGCTCAGGAACTCTGGGACCATTAGAGCAAATGCAAGCAGTGAAAACAGGCACACATAGCTAGAATGTAAGTGAAATTATTTACTTTTGCTTATTTAAGCTATGCATAGGGAGTATGAAGCTTTTTCATGCAAATTATTTACAGCTCAAATATAGCATAAGGCACACTGAACATTGAAGCACAGGTCTAAATTGTATTGTCTAGTGCTCTGACCTCATGGTTAGTCAGAATATCTGCCAACAGAACATTTTCAAAAGCAAACTCTACCATCACGGAGCCTATCATTACTGGATTTAAGTATTGACTATGTTTTGAACTAGTGCTTTAACATTTTTTACTGGTATATATGTGACAATGTTGACAGGAGTTTCTAAAACATTATCAGACTATGTTGGCCAAATGAAAGCAAGAAATCTCCCATTGCTTCAATTTCTTTCAAACACTTAATATTTTCCTTTGGGGAAGTAACTTGTGTTTTATCGTAATGATTTCTATTTGCTTCTGAAGCATGAGTCATGCTCTTCAATTATTTTCAGCTGATTGTGTAATTATTAGTAAGAATGGGGTTTGGATAGTCTTTATTCAGTTCAGAATTTTTTAATAAGAATTTCTGCTTACCTTCAGGTGAAGTACCTGGCTTTTGAGAAAACACAGAGCTTATTTTACTCTTCTTGCTGCTGTTACTGTTGACAGACAAGGTGGACTGAATTTTTCTGTGCATTTTTTCTGAAACAGGAGCTGAAATTTTTCTGTTGTCTGTAGGCACATGCTTGACCCCGTTGTGAATTCCACTTCCATTACTCAGACCTGCGTGGCCATTTTGGATTCTGCCACTTTCTTCCTCACTCCTTTCCAGTGCTGAAGTACTTGGCTGAGGCAAACGTTGAGGTTGTGCTTAAAACGAAAGAAAGAAAGGGTTAATTTAAATTGTAAATTAACAAGTGAACATTGCCTCTGATTTAAAGACTGTTTCTGAAGAACAGAAAACGTGAAGGATTTTTTTTTTATGTAAAGTTTTGTAATAAAAAGTGGTTTCAAATTAAAGATTCTTATTTAAAAAAAAAAAAAGAGGACTTTGTTTGAAAAATAATTAAACTATACACATAGTAACACAACAGGATTTCATAATCAAAAACCAGCAGCCCAACCACCTCTCTTAATCAAAACACTACTGTATCATGCTTGGACACAAAGAGGTTTTCAGACAGTCCAGTCTTCAACTAGTTTTAACCTAATATCAAGGAAAAAAAACAGATTCCCCTGAGCACTCAACTGAAGAGAGATTATACAGTGCCAGCAGTAAAGGAAAAGAATGCTGTATTTCGTTCTCTTTTCAGATGATCCACATCCATTTTCAGATTATTCTGAAGTCTAGCTTTGTATGTAGATTACACTGTGTCCAAGATAACAATATGTATGTGTATTTATAGTTAGCCTCCTCTAAAAGAAACATTTCCACTGGCCACTTCAGGTGCAAGTGGCCAAACTTTCAGACAAATACTACTGGGACACACTGACCAACATAGTGTGTAAAAGGACTCTTAGTTCTGAATTTGCCTGACACACCCTCAGTGCTTCCCTTTTATCAAGGACATTGACACCATTCTCAGATTGCTTCCTCCAACTATCATAAACTTGTCCAGATTAAACTTCAGATAAATCTTAAACTTTAAGTCCTGGTCACATGTTCACAGGCAAAAAGAGATATTTTGCATAACAGCTTAAACATGAACTGGCTCATTTTTTTCCTGCCATTTGATTTTTTCAGTCACACCAACTAAGATTTTAAGAAGATACTCTAGACTGCCCACATCTATCTAGGTCAGAGTAACCCTGACTGAACCTACTTTACAGAAGTGATAATTTTCTGTTGCAGGGCAGAAAGGGAGGGCTGGGGGAAGCATTTATGCTTTAGCCTCACCAAAGATGTTGCAGGGAAGACAAAGATCATTCCTTTCCATTACCAACAGTAACTGCTCAAGAACCTCCCAGCCAACAGAGCTGGAGCACAATGTGGTCTGCCACCTCAACAACAAACTATTGCCCAAAAAGCTTTTCATTGGCAATACTGAAACTGCTTCTCCTTTAAATTTTGCATTAGTGTTTGCAAAACTTATGAACAGAAGCATAAGCAAGGCACTTTCTTCAATCTGCAATTCAATTTGTAGTACGTATTCTGTTAACAATTCCATAATTCCATAAAGGCCCCAAAACAAATTTTAGGGAGTTTTCTCCTATATTAATAGGATTCTTTAAAAGTATATGACCAGGATCCCTTTGTATAGGTCATCTTTCCAAACATGTGCAAAACTAATTTTGTTAAAAATCGAAAGGTATGCCTTCCATTTTAAAATTATTAATGTAGACCTAAACACAGTCAAAAAAATAAAGCCTTTGGCAACACCAGGAATTAAAATTTTACCCTCTAAAATTCAGTGTTCATATCCATATCTCCCCATAGCTTTATTTGCATTATCCCACTCAAATGTAAATTGTACTATTAAGGGACATTGTTTTTGACATTCCATGTAATGATGTTTTCTCACATTGAGCTGCATATCATTCCCAAATGTGGAGCAGTACACTTGCACCAATAACCTAGAATTACTGGGGAGGAGTTAACCTTCCTCAATAAATAAAAGCAGTAGACTTTACTAAAAATTCTGTGTGTCTGGACACTCAAGTTTCTAAAACTGACAGTTATGACCTTTTCCAAGACCACTAAATTGGTGGTGGCAGCTTAGAATTGTTTGTATATTTTTGGTGCTTTGCTATAACACAATAACTTGACAAATTATCCAAAATTCAATCTTCAAAAACAGATGTGTTTCTGTCAAACTGTGAGTGAATGGGAAGTCTTGGGGAATCTAAACAGTTCTATGTTTTTGCTTTTATTATTAATTTTACTAAGAGTTTGGGGAGTTTTTTTGGTGCTTTTTCTTTTTAATTTTTTATTAAATAATCCAGTTCCCAAAGTACTTTTACTTCAGTCTTTTGGCATTAACATACAACTTTTTAGCTGACTGGCTTTACAGTATTCACATGCGATATGCAGGTCAAATCAAAATGGAATAAAACCCCAAATGGATTAGTTATCTCAATTTAAATTTATTTTAACTTTATTGATAATTTTGCACTAGGGAGACTTGAATCTTATGGTTAAAACACACTTGAAACCAATTAGGAACCATATGACCGCATTCTAGCATAAAGAACAAAAGCAATTGACAGTTCCCAGATTAAGCCACAACCACTCAGTTTAAAACAGAAATATTTTTACCTTATTTTTTAAAGGTTGTGTATATCTAAAAAAAAAAAAAAAAAAAGAAAAAAAAGAAAGGAAAAAAAAAAAAAAGGTGTAATATGGGGAACGACACAATGCTTCTTAAAACACAGTGATATCCAGGGACTCTCACTCTCTCTTTAATGATCCACTGCTCTCATTCAGCTGTCTTTCTTTTTTCAAATCTTTACATATGTGACAGCTCTCAAAAGTAGACCATAGACCATCTGGCATTTTCAGAGGTGTAACTTGTGCAAATTCAGCTCTACTGGGAACACAATGCTATCTTCTGCCTGCGTTATAAAAGATACAATAGAATGTAGAACTTATGAGTTGTTTTGAATTATTCATTTTTTGCCTGTATATTGAAGAAATTTTACAAACTCTGCATTTTGTACTACATAATCACATGCGTTAAAGGTACAAAGAAACTTTTTGACACCTCTTTTCTACAGAAAGATGGCATTTTGTTTGATATGTGAACATTCAGCGCCTGTTATATCATTCTAAACAGGCCGTGTGCTGCTACAAAAGATCCCATTTTACACTCTATGTATGAGCAAAAATTTTATTCTTGATATTCAGTAACTAATGCAATACACATCAAAATTTCAAATATGAGTTGGATGAACATTCAGCATCTTCAAATCAGGATGGCACTGGTCACTTACTGTATGTTAAAGATTTTTAAAAAATCATTCCTTGCACAACATAGAAATAATGTCATTTCAAACATCCACAATGAATAGTTTCAAATGTCCTAAGGAAGACTGTGCTTTTCAGGTTAATATGTTTTTAATCTTTAGCAAAACCGGTAGATTTAAGTCAATATTTTATACAGTGCTAACACTAGTGGATTTTCAATAAGAATGATAAATATTGGATTAATGATTCAATAGACTGAATCTTTTTGATAGAAAACTAGCAGATAATGTAGCTAGTAATAACTATACATGAATCTGCTGCCTGTGGAAAAGCAATAAAAAGGCAATATATTGCTATAGCATATAATCTATTAGCGTGTTTCACTGCTTCCTTGTCATTGGTTTCCCTGCAAAGTGGGCCTTAATACAATAACTTCTGCTGTTATTTAACTGACTTTCATAACAATTTAATTGTGAGGTTACTATCTGCTGAATAAATATTCAAGTACTAAACATTTACCATGGTTTTGAAGTAACTACGCACATTCTCATTCAGACTGTAAAATCCTTAGCACAGTTTAAATGAATACGCATATATATATATATGCACACTGACAATATATTGTTTACACCTTGCAAAATAGCAGCAATTCTTATGAGAAAAATCCTGATACATGCATTTAATTGAAAAATGTATGTAAACACAGGGAAACTCTCAGCCGAAAGAGGACAGTCTAAGCTATCATTAGGGATTTTAGACAAAACACAAAAACAAACATTCACAAAACACAGACTCCTCGGAGTCCAAGGGAATCAAAAGAAAACATCAGGAGGGAGAGAAGAATTGAGACAGCTAATTAGTAGCCTAATCACATCAAAAGCAATTCCAAGGTAGCTGATACACATGCCCTTAGTGTTTCCTAGGCAGGTCCATGCCATCAATGGAAAATACACATTCCAGTTTACAGTCTGGGTCATCTGACTGCATACCCAGAGAGGTAAGAATGCTGGTTTTCTTCATTTGTGACACAATAGTTTATGACATCAGATCAGGCCACAGAAGCAATATTTTTGCAGGTGGACTAGGGTGGAATACAAATGCATGACTTCCGGGTGTAAAAAATATAACCTTTGGCATTTTCAAATACTGAGAAAATACAAACTATCATTTCAGTTCAAAATATCCTAGACAGTTGTCTGCCTCCCAAGACAGTTACAGCCACAATAGGAGAATGAGCTTCTTTTAGGAAATACAGAGGTCTTGCTTGGGTCGATGAATGTAGAAAGCCAAGATCTACATACTAAACTGAGCTGGGAAATTGATCTCAGTGGTAGCTGCTCCTACTTGCTCTGTATGGACCACACAGAAGATACCGTGTGCAAGGGAGGTAAGAATCAGGCCTCCAGTTTATGTCAGTATTTCTTCATAACACCAACCGAAGCTTGAGGGGAGAAATAAAGCATATGACAGGTAGGTAGTCATGGATTGCACAGTAAAAACAGGAGCTGCCTGGATTCCAGAGTAAAATTAAGGTGATTCCAAATTGCTTCTGGAAAAGACATAAATTCCTGATATATAAAAGGAAACACTTCAAACTGACTGGCAAAAAATATTACCTTTTCAAAAATATTACAAATTGTATGCATTCATAGACTCAATAAGCATAACATTTCACTGAAACTGGAAGAACTCAAATATCTCAATCTCTCTGCCTCCCCACTTTTCTAACTAAAATCCTGACTAGTCTCTACATGGATCTTCAAACTACATCAATAGTTTTCTCTGCCTAGCTACCCAGAATATTAACATTCGGATTACAAGATGTACCTCTGAGTCAACCTGTGAAGTGGCTTTTGTCAGCAATTATTTTTGAATATTTTCTAGGACATAAATAGCATATACTGCAGCTTCCATATCACAGAAGGCATACATTAACTAAATAACAAGGTACCATCAAGGTACAATCTATCTTTTAAAATCAATTTTTTACACTGAATTTTTTATACCATGCTGACTTTACAGGGAAAACAAAGTACCAACTAAAAGCATCAACCACTTTTTTAGAATTGCTTCTTGTAAGACATGAGGACATCTTCAAAATGAACACACTATATTATTATGAAACAGGATGTCCTTTGTAATGAAAATACTGTAGTAAAATTGCTGGTACGAGTTTTACAGGAATCACACTGAGAACGCTTTGTTAAAATACGTCTGAGAACACATCCAGGGAACACCAGGTATAACAGAAATGAGGCTGGCAGGGGACAAAGGGAAAAGACATTTTATCCCTTCAGCTCTCAGTTGGTGAAGGGCTGAGGAGAATGGCAAACGCGTGTGTGCATGTGTGTTTATAGGCTAAGAAGGCGACACAAGTGCATGAGAAGATGCCGAGAGTACTCTTAAATCTGTGCAAAGACACCTGCAGTGCCTTCCTTTGGAAGCACCGCAGGACCTTACACACTGTTTGAAGGGTTGCAGGAATTGTATAAAGATGCCTTTGACATACCCAGAAAGAAGCAGTTACCACAAGGAGGCATGAAAAGGGCTGGTAGCCAGAGGTTTACAAAGTTGATAGGCTTTCCCACTGAAAATGTGGACCGAATTTATCTGTTTACAAATCCTCTTTCCTGACATGTTTTTTTTTTCAAAATGAAAAAATGCCTGCAGATTTTTCTAATGACAGCAAATTGCTGAACTGAGTAAATCCTTAACATTTTAAATTACTTCTCTTTTAATAATCATCTCAGAATCCAAATACCCTTTCGGCTTCTAATTATCATTAAATTATCAGTAAATTCTCCTTCATCATACACAAATCTTGTAGTCATTATTAATGTTTTTAGTGAGACTGAAAACAAGGCCATCTGTGATAAAATTTGAAGATTATTTGAAAATTCTTGCTAGATCACAATATATCTAGAAATAAAGGTGATGCACATAATGCAAGGATTGTTAAGCCACATCTACCTGAAGTGACATACAGTTCCTTCTGTAGCATATGATTTTTCATTTCTTGATAACAAGCAGCAGTAGCTTGCCATGAAAAATCCAAGAGAAGAGACAAACACAAAACAGGACACTGTAGGTAACACACACTCATACACCTGGGGAATAAATTTCTGTATAAAGCCGTGTTAAAAAGTGGGAAATTTTACTCCAAACTTTCCACTTGCAACATTTATCTATCCTTTTTTCTCCTTATGTATTCTGCGCAGGGGTGTCAAATTCATTTTCACCAGGGGCCACATCAGCCCCTGTGCTAGAGGATTGGAAGAGAACTGCAGTCTATTTTATCTTATGTTTCATAGCATTACAACTACTTAGAGCAGTGGCAATCATTGCACAGACATGTGCCAGGACAGATTAACTTGTGGTCACCATTCCAACATTTCATGGTGTTACTATTACTTCTGAAGGTGTTGTGGTTTTTTTTTTAATTTAAGGCAAAATGCCTAGTTATTTCTTCCTATGTTTTCTACATAGGTAACTTGTAACTTTTGTTGCTGTTCTTATTGTTAAATCTTTCTTCATAATGCACGATGACTAGTAGGAATTGGATATAAGAACAAAATAATACCAAAATTTAAAAAGAGATCACTAGGCTCTTTGTTAATTTCTAAAGTGCTGAAAGTTATCTATCACTGAATAATCAGTGATAATAATCAGTGATTCATTAAATGTGAACACAGTCCCCAAAACAATGAAGGATATAAAGGGATGCCAATCCAATAAAATCCCATCTAACCAAGGAATAGAATGCTTTGGTTTTGAAGCTTTCGTTCTAAAACGGAGGTTAATTAATCACTAGACTCAGAAAAGTAACCCAAGCTGTTGATATGACAATTACAGCAGTTAGGCAATTAGTGCCTATGACAACATATGGTTATACTGCTGCTTAAAGACACACTGATGTCCCATGGAACTCGAGACATTAAGTAAAATGTTTGGAACAGTTTTGATGTCCCACACCACTGTGTTACCTGTTCCCAAATCAAATAATAAACATCAAAGAGAAACTACAAACAACAGGATATCGCTTGCTGGATATTGCCTCATAAGTGGCACAGCAGGATGAGCCAGGCAGGAGAGATAACCTCAAATGTCATTAACAGCCATAACCTGTGCAAGTGCACAAACAGGTCCTCTTGGTTCCAGCATCTCCTGCTCCCTTCCTCAAAACCCCAGCAACTACGGGCAAACTGGACACCATTTCACTGCAGGAAAGAATGTGGGATTGGAGAGGCAGACAGCAGTCCTAGCCGTTCAGCTCTGAGTGAGAGAATACTCAAAGGTCAGGATTATTCTCCACTGGCCAAATCTACTGAGTTTTCAGATTACGAGATTACAGTGCTCAGCTAAACTCATAGAAATATACATAAAACATGGCTGTACTTGGTTTTAAAAAGAACATGAAGGCAAACACTTGGAATGAGGAATTCCCTTAATATTGACTGTTCCCTTAATTTCTAGTCCGCCACTCACAAAGGTGAGAGAATTTCAGAAGACTTCAAAAAGTGTTCTACCTCACATGTGAATCTGACCCCCTGCTCTCAATGCTTTGTATTTTGTCATCTCCATAATTCTAAGTAACACCCAATGCTACCATTCACAAAACTAACAAGATGCAGAAATAAAAAGTAGGAGTAAAATTAGAATGGCAGCAGCAGAGAGAGGATAATGTAAAAAGATAGCAGGAAAACACCAATTGTCAGTACAAAAATAGTAATACATACATTGATAACTGAGTTTCTCATTTCTTTGCTGCACTTATTTTCTCTCTGCTATTGTTTCTCACAACATAGAGCTGATGCTAAGTTTGGTATCAGCTGATATCAAGTACCAGAAAACCACAGAGAGAAAGCACAGCTGCGAAGAAAATGGAACAGGAGAAACAAATGGACAGTAACCACAAGGAACAGGCTAAAACTTGGGATTTTACATTATTAAAACAACAGTAGGGCAAAAACATCAAAAGAAAAAAGAGCACATAGCAACAACCCAGAAGAAGACAGCACTGGAGGGGAAGGAGACAGAAAGGGAAAAAAAATATACAGTGAGCTCTGCCACTTCAGTTTGTGAGGGCAGAAAAGAGTAGGGAAGAAGGAACAGAAACATTCACCAGTAAAATCCCACTAGAGCTGAAGTATTTGCTACAAATTTTACAAGTAAGAAAAGAAGTAAATGATAAATCTCTAGTTGATAAGCAATGAAATTAAACAAAGATAAACACATCATCCTTATACAGTGATCTGGCACTGAAGCAACTGTTCCCTTTCTGCTCGAGGTCAGAGAGGCTCCTGCAACCCCAGCCAAAAATCAGACACATTCAGCAATAGCAGCATGATGGAAAACAGAAACTCTGTGTCAGAAAGCAGGGTGAGGACTTGAGGTCCACAACAATAACTCTTCATGACCCAGCCTGTTGTAACTACAGACTGAATAGTTAATAATAGAGTGATTGTCAGTAGGAGAAAAATAAAAAGAAAAAAGATGTGGAAATGTAGCAGGGAGTGTAGGTAGAGTCCATCTGTTTCCCAGTCCTGCAAAAGCAAAGTGTGAGGGTAAAGAGAAGCAGCTTGTATCTGTGGGGACAACACTAAACACAGTGAGAAGGGTTAGTCTCTGTTATGGATGTCCTTCAGCCATAGGAATTCTCTCATGGCAAGCAAGGCCCAGGAGATGGGCACAGGACCCCTGTCACTGATCCAGCTGGCTGCTACAGCCATGGGCTGGATGAGTGGGGCTTCCCCATCGCAAAGCACTTCAGGGACCCCAGGTCACCAAAGGAATTTGAGTCACACAGAGAAAGTCCAGGCAGTGCTGCCATAACCAAAGCTGGCTCTTGGGCTGCTTTATGCCACTAACATACCACCTTGGCATCAAGATGACTCAGAAATAAGAGCTCTTTTTACTTTTTTGAACCATTTGGTGTGCCTTGAAGAGATATGGCACAGTCTCACCAAAAATGTTTTTTCTGCAAGCTGTACAAATCAGATCCTTCAGAATACACCTTGAAAACTCCTCTTTTCAGAGTTCTTGAAAAACCTAAATTCTTTTCTTTCCTTCCCCAGATTCAAAAATGCAAGCAACCATGGACTAAAGGCTGCATCTCTGCATCAGAACTCACTGTCTGTTCCCTTTCCCACCCTATAGGTGGTTTAACTGTTTTACATTAAAACAGTAGTTTCCTATGCTGAAGGGTAAGACAATGCTATATTTCAGAATGTACAAAATTATCAACTAAGAGATTTGTGTTTTCAATTCAAACCTGAATGTGTTTAACATGAATCATCATCACCAATACTTAGCACAAAGGAAAATGGTTTTTACTTCTTATTTACTGTATTACTAAAATGATCCAGGAAGTCCTCCTTCTGACACAGCTGGACAATCCCACCCATCCTGGCCAAGCTTTCACACATGACCTCCACTATATTAATTCAATACAGTAAAAAAAATAATATGCTAAATGGGTTTTTGCCTGCTGCTCACGCACACATCCCTTAGAGCAGAGCAAAAGTCAGATTGCTGACCGTGCCTGGTGAAGACCGAACTTCCTGTAAGAACGATGCACTTAGTTTCCTGAGAGGAAGCAAAGCACAAGCTGCTCAAACAATTCACAAGAAAGCTCTGATATCTGAGCCACGCAGTTACAAATCAGTCCTGCTAGAAAAATAAAGTGTCAAATCAGTAACCAACAGCTACAAGCACAAAAATTCAGAGAAACAAATGCATCAGATTATGTGAAGAAATAGGTAAATTGTCTTAACAGGATTATATTACCTGTAAAACTTTTTTCTTTCATCCCATAACTGAGCCAAAATTCTGATTCTCCACTCCATTCATTAAAGAAGATATATATCTCTATGAAATTATTGTGCCCAAACGATTTCCATATAGAAGAGGCCAGGAGCACCTGCAAGTCCTTATACTGCAGAACTGACTGAATAGCAGCAGAATACTCTTTTTTATCTCTAACATACAGAAAGGAAGAATTCTTATTTCAACTTATTTAAAAGCATTCAACTTTACATATGGAATCATTTGCATTGTCTATTAAAACACAAAAAATACTTCTTTCAACTTACAAACTACATAATTTGGCCCATTGAAATTTATTTATTTCACTTTTGGTTTAAAAATATTAAGTAGCATTTAAATTTGGACATGCTTTGAATCAGTTCATTTTGCAACAAGGATCTCTTATTTTTCTGAAAACCTATTGTTTCATATTGTTTAGAAGACATAATTCCTTCACCTGCAGAGAAAAAGAAAATCCTTCTGTAGACTAATCACAATTACTTTTTTTTTTTCAATGGAGTGCAGATGATACAGCAGTGAAATCTCTACTGTATCAGTTATTCACAATACTGAAAGATGTCCATTTTTAGATTTAAAAACATTTTGTTACAAGGTTTTGCAAATAAGCTGAAGGATTTCACGGAAAAGAAACAACATTTTAAGTGAAAGCATCAGAATTTACAGTTACATTATTTCTTTTTCGTCCTTTTACAGTTCAAGACCTTTAAAAAGTCACAGCTGAAGCAGCAATGTCCTCTTATCCAAAAATATCCAAAGTTAAGTGGCAACCCTTGTCTCCTAGCAAAGACAGCAACTACATCACGTGCAAACAGCCTTCCTTCACTGCTCACACAAGCCTTCAGCCCCACAAAAGCCTTGATGTCATCCTCAGCAACAGCAGCTCACCCAGACTGGCGATGGGTGAGCCAAACTTCTGCCTCCACCACTTTGTGCTGTGCAGCTGTTTTGTGCTTGGGAAACCTCAGCCTCACTTCTTGCATTTCTTGGCCCCACACAGAAAAACTCTTAGGAAACCATTCAAGCAACTGCCAAAAGGACAGAACTGCATTGGTTTTGATACATCCTTATCCACTCTATTCGTGCCATCTGCCACTTTATTTGCACTGCTGCTATAGCTCTGCCACTTGGAGTTAATTCCAGCACCCTTTTCTTTACTGTTCCTTCAGCATAACCAGCTACAATTTATTTTGCCATATCATTTTCTCAGGCTGGGAACAATGGGAACATCTCCCTACCACCTATATTTAATTAGTATTATGCTCATTTTGACAAAATTCCTTGTTTCTGTGCAGTGTGGTACTGCCAAGCCAAATTACTCAAAAATCAACAATATTTTATTTTTAAATATATCCTTTTTATAAGTATTCTCAATTTTGAGACTAACTTTCCACTTTTGTCAGCAGCTACAGCCTAAGACTAGGTTGATTTTTTTGTTTATTTTATGAAAATTTAAATCTCGCATAATCATGACTCCAGAAGCTGAGATTTTCAAAGTATGTTGTAATATTTAGCATTTTGGGTTTTCCTTCCTGAATACACAGTACTTTTTCATGATGTCTAATTTACTGTTAATTCTGCAATAGTCAAAATACTTATTGTGATTAGAAGGCTCACTGCTACTTACAAAATAGCTTAAATGTTGATATTAACACACAGAAGCAGAAGTGAACAGGCCTTTACGCGGAAGCACTTTAAAAACATTTAGAGCCAGCCTCTAAGCACAACCTTCCTGTCATTGGTTACATGCATGTAATTGTAACACAGAAGTGGGAAAACAGGAAAAAGGATTGTTCAAACAAACAAACAAAAAAAAAAACAAAAAAAAACCCACAACAAAAAGAGAGTAAGTGGAAACTAGAGAATACTATGCAAACAGAAAAGAGAAAACTGGCTTAGGGACAGTAACTGTAACAGGGATGGATCAGTCTTTTCTCTCTCTTTTTACTTCATAAAATAAATACAGGAAAGAGGTCACAGCATAATGTATTAAAAGAACAAACCTTCAGCCCTCTTCCAAGACTGACTCCACCACGATAGCCACCACTTCCCTTTGCACCATATCCTTTACTGTCTTCCTAAATTAGGATAATTTCTAAAATATTTTTTTAACAATCAAAACTTTCAAATGCCATTCCATTACAGTCACTGTGAAACAGATGTCTAACTCTTGAGTTCAGATTTTGAGAGCAAAGTGTCTTCTTCTACGAGAACCTTCCCTGTGCTAATCAAACAAGTCTTCTCTCATTGTCCATAAGGACTTGTTCCACAAATATCCAACCAAATATTGATACTGACACCTACACTTCTTTCCCTATTCCAGCTTTCCCAGCAGAATCCCTCATGTGGATGCAGAAGTGAAAACGAAAGAAAGCTTTTGCCAGATTATTTCTGTTCAAGAAGGCCACAGAGCCCTATTAGTATTGTTCAGTAATCTCTTGTATTCCTGAATTGTACAGAACTAAAAGATGTTCACTCTGGTTTGACACTGCTTTTATGGCCAGTTTTGGTCAGCATAATAATCTTCTATTGCTTTCTTGCTAAAATGTGAATTTTATTTAAACTTGCAACTTATAGAATACAGTTAAAATATGCATCTATCCTAATAGAGAAAGGACATGGGAAAAGGTATGTGCCTTCTAACTGGCTAAGAGGTTTTATTTTTGAAGAAAGATGTATTTCAGACCCATACTTGAAGACAGGCTTGCTCCTGCATGTTGAAGAACGGGCAAATATCTTATGCTCTCTCTCAGGGGCAAAAACTTGCCCTGCAGGTCAAATCTGACTCATAGGCCACATATTTTATAAGCTTGCCTAACAGTTTGCTCTACTTGACTTGTCTCAAAAGCAAACTTCATAACATTTTATGCAAACATTATACAACCTTAAGTCTGAGCTGTAAATCAATAAAACTCACTTAAGCCTGAGGAACCTCTGTAACAGGAAACAGTCAGTTGAAATTCTGCTGTAATTAACATTAGCATTGCTAAATCTTATCATTTTCTCTAAACAAGTGTCATAATATTTCTATCTCCAGATTAAAGTAAAAACTTGATAATTGAGATACTGCATTAGAATTTGAGGGTAGCAGGTTTAAAAGTAAAATTTAAGTCTCTGATTTTCAGAGGTCCAGACATGAAACTCAGAATTTGACAGCTCTCCTGTTAGAATGCAACAGGTTCGCACTTCATCATCACAAATTTCAAGAGCAGTCTTCATACAAAACATGTTTCTTACATGCCAGAGCACTACAGTTCATTTAAAAATAGTTAATGCTCAAGTGGCAAATAATTCACCATTCTCTTAAACCAAGCCTCAATATTTCTGGAGGCCTACCTCATCAGTATAATGAGTTAACTAAACTAGTATTAGAAATAGCCTGCGTGGCCACAGCTGTTTGACATTTGAATGGTTTTCAAAGGGATTCTCTGGGTTTGGATCACGAGGAATTGGTTTTTATTATTTTTTTTTAAAGAGAAAACAAAAAAACACCATCACAACAACATGCAAATAGGTCATAGGCTCCTGATTTTCCTTGTCTCTTACAAAAATACCTTCAGGGAAAGACAGTTGTGGGTACTTTTGTATTGCAGTTATTACTAGAATGCAGACCAAGTAAGTAGTATTCAGACCTTTCTTTCCTCTAGATAGCTATTTAAAGAAGAAAAATGTATAACCGTAATTACTTAGCTAAGCCTTCTGCTGTGCCCCTCTTCATCTTTCACTTTTTTATCAGTAAATACAAAATTCGAAAGATTAAAAACTATTTGGGCTCCCTACATTTTGAAGAATTAATTTAATTATTTTGATGTTCACACAATATGTAGTACTATTTTTCAGCTGTATAAACTTATTCTAAGCCTTCTGCACACACGACAGCAAATATAAAATATAATCTAAAAAGAGAAAAACTAAGACGATTATTGCTATGGTTTATGTTCAAGACATTTTTGCCTGAAAACAGGTTCTTAAAAGTACAACTTGCATGATGATACTTTAAGGCACTTTGTAATTTGGTGTTTTCTTTTCTAAAAATGACTAACTGAATACTGTTAGCACTGAAAATAGCAGACTGAAACCACACTGACTCATTGGTTTTGTAGTATAACATTTCATGTAGAACGCAGTCAGAGTTTCATTACTCTTCCTCTTTAAGGAAACACTACAAATATACTGTAGTCCTTCCCCTATACGAAGAGCTAATCAGGAAAATAATATAAATAGTCTTTCCCACCTAGGCATAACAGCACATTAATTCTGAGACAGTACCAATATAACAAAGTAAAATATTCTGAAATTAAGATACAATTTACTTCAGGCTTAAACACAGCAAGCACAGTAATCTTCATGTTACTTGCAGAAATTCACCTTTGTCTGGTACTGATGATTACTGACATCCAAACTTCCCCAGCCTCAGACCATAAATTCAGATGATGTTCTGAGAGTCAGCAATAAGGTAAAACAGAAAATGAAAGGCTCCAGGTAATTCTGGCTCCTAGTGATATGCAGAATACATGCATCTATCTTATGGTCATCTGGTGCAGTTTAAAGTTCTCACTGAAGTTTGACTACCATTCTGTAAATGGGTCAACAACAGCAAGAAGTTTATTTCTCCACATGAAGTCACCATGGAGTACCCAAATTCCTCACCTATCCCAGTCCACCATTAATTGCATTGCTTCAGAACATTCAACCTAGAGTGACAGTGAAGAGGCCACACAGAAAGCATTTGCATCCCACAGCAGCTCTGTTTACAAGCAAGGGATTACTAACTTCAGCAACACTCTGGTCATTCCACAGATGACTTCTGCAAACACCAAAGACCCAGTCTTAAACTCTGAAGACTGTACATGTAAGGATACAGCTATCAGGTGATCAGTAGTGAACCCGAGCTCCAGTTGCCTATGTGTGCACCAGCTGCAAAATCTGATGAGTTTATTTGGAATACCGAAAATGCTTGGTCTCTGTGTTCTGATGGCACTGACTTCTGATTTGTCATTTGTATTTCACAGCCTACTGCAAGAGCATTGTTATTCATTCTTCTCCTCACCTTCAACTGGTATATCATCAGTACAAGTAAATCCATGGGTCCTTCACAGGCCCTAATACTGATGCACAACACGCCAGCCTGCCTTCAAGCCAACTAAATCACAATTTTTTTTTAAACAGCATAATTTTCACTACCATCCTTATGAGATGCCTTACCTTGACTTGCATGAACACTCTGAGTATGCTGTACAACATACTTAGTGAGCTTTCATCCAGTTTCTATAATCAAAGTAATATTTCACTATCTAGTGGCTGAAAAGTTACCACATTGTAAACCTGGTAGGCAGCTATGAAAAAAATTAACTATTTCCCAGCCATAACTATCATAAGAAATCCTATTTTACCTCCTGTGTTGTGCTAAGGGAACTAGCTGATGCACAATATTTTCAAATAATATTTTCAAAATGCACATGTTGTCAGCCATCTTGTAAGTGGTTAGGAAGAAGATAAAAACCCATCAGGCTCCTCAATAAGTATGAGAAAAGTCTTCTGAGGACTTTGAAACAGAACTAGTAAAAGATCTGCCAGGTTGGGGAGAGAAACAGAAGGGACACAGGCCAGGTGTCTGCTGGGGAGAGGATTAGAAAACCTCTCTGGCAGGGGAGTTCTCAGGGAGGTCCTTCACACCTCCTTTACTTCCACATCCAGCTCAAGGTTTATGTTTTTTAAAGAAAGATCTAAATACCAAATACTGCATTCCTGTTATTAAGTGTTGAACTGATTAAAGTTTTGTTCATTCATTGGCTGACACTTTTTCACAACCACATGAAGCAAATACCTGAGTATATCTGGAATATTGTATACAAATCACTTCTTTAATTAAAATAGTACACCTTTTAGACTCAGCAATATATTTTGAACAATTTCCATTAATCTATTTTCTGTGATTTCTGTACTCACACACTCAGTTGCTTTGCAAGAAGACCGTACCTGTCATACTTTCTAGCTTTGAATAAAACCATTTAAGTTATCTCAAGCACTTTGCACTATTTTTACACAGAATAAACAGTGTCATCTGAAATCACAATAATTGTAAAATCACTGGGCACTGTAAATTAGCCAAGAAAAGATATTTGGATTAAAATAAAACAAAAAGAACAGTTCTAAAAGCAGATTATCTTCTTCTTATTGGGGAAAAAAGTCCCATACCCAGACTCCATAATTTATACTATGCAAATTATCCAGTTACTTAGCCAGTAGGAAAGGAGAACCTCCAAATCTTAAATATATAGTCATGTAAAAATGTCAGCAGCAAAATACAGAAAATGGGTTAAAAAAATATAAGTTTATTTATATTTCAATAAACCAAAATGCAATAAAGAAGAATGTAGTAAATTAATAGTGGGCACAAGAACATGCAAAATTTTTTAATCCGTACAGAGCTGAATGAAGCATCTCGTTCTCTGAAGAACCACTCTTATCAGGGGGGTGTTTCATGGAGGAGAAAGAGGCAATTGAAGCTAGGAGATGATGGATAGCAATGACCTTTCTATCTGTAAAACATGGGCATGTTTTAGGTATTTAATCTTGAGAATTGGATTATTATTAATCAATTATTCATGACAATTTGAATCTATGGTAGATGTTTTTTGTTTTCTTAAATATCACATAGCTAAGGTCCTGCTTGTGAACCGGAAAGGAGATTAAATCCTCACAAGCAAATAGTGCTCGAGACTGGCATTTTCTTCCTCCCTAAACATTGCTTCCCCTACATAACACCACACATTGATGGTAACCTAGTACCCTCTATAAAAATTGTGCCAAAATATTCTCTAATCCACGTTTATAGCCTGTTTTTTTGTTGTTTTTGTTTGTTTGTTGTTTTGATTTTATTTGATTTTTTTTTTTTTTAATGTGATGGAACAAACAAGCAACCAAAAAAAAATCCACCCCAGAAAAACATCTTTCCCAAAAGAACAAAGCCAGACACTGTGGCTCCTATGGCTTCATTCCTACATCCACGGGCTACCCTGCTGCACGTTTTAACATTCACTCTTTTTCACTTGCCAAAGGTGAGTGATAACACAAGCAGAACATCTCCATTACAGGCCACCAGACCACACAATGAAAATAAGCAAAAGGTGTTTGCAGATATTTAAAATGCACTGCTGAAAAAGAAGGAAAAGCAGATGGAGCTATTCTAAGGCTAAACTCTTTTGAAAGGCAGAAGCTCTACAGCCTGAAATACAAAATATGTGTGTGTCTATGAAGAGAAAGGGATAGGTCTCAGTATTTCTTTGAAGAATACCTGAGACGAAAAATACAGAGGTTATCCCGACTTAGGTAACCGCAATGGAAAAGAGACTCCCTCTCACTCAGGTTTTCAAATTTAAAGATATGGATAGCAATGGCCACCTTGTGAAGTGTAAAGCCAATTTAGCAAACCTAAAACCAACAAATATTTGGCAGTTACTCCTGTTCTCAAATACTCTGTTAAAAAATTTACACCTTATTTCTAGTCTAACTGAACCTTCAGACATTACATCTAGTTCTCCCTTTGTCTGCTACGGTTAAAGAATTGTCTTACCAAGTTTCTGCTCATTGTGGTATCGTGCTTCTCAGGGACTCGGCAAGCCCCTCTTTACCCGCCTTGCTAACAATAAACAGATTGAACTCCAGGAGTTTTTCCACAATAAGGCATGTTTTCAACTACTCCAGTCATTCCTAAGATATTTGTGGTTCTCCCCTGACCCTTCTCCAGCTGAACACACTATTCCAGTAACAGTTATGCAAGTGCATTAACAATTAATACAGAAAGGTAATAACCAATTTCTTGTTTAGCTCTCCCCTGTTTATATGTCAGTATACAATAACCTTATGAAGCAGTAGTGCACTGGAAGCTAATATTCCTCTACCATGACTCTCAAACTCTTTTCAAAAATGATTAATTCCTTGGTTCAAGCTTCCGGTAAGATTAGCCATTCAGCCAGGATATTATGAAAGTTTTCATTCCGGGGACAAGAGATGCCCCAAAGGAGGTGGGGAAAGGGCTAATCTGGGGGAAATCTCATCATCTAGAGATGAAAAAAAGGCAACTTGACAAAAGGACTGCAAGGGCAAGGTGAACTGAAAACGCCTTTACTGTGGAAAATGAGGGCAGCATTTTAGTTTATTGATGTTGCCTGGTAAACTGAGTTCACAAGTGCAAATGAGAAATCATACATAATGAAGTCATTACAGAGTCTCTAACACTGGACTTCATTGTTGGTGTGCCAGTAAAACTGACTGATTAATCTTCTTCCATATAACAGCAGAATAAAACAGCTGCAAACAAGGAAAATCTTGGAAATTAAATGTTGGAAACATTTATAAAGTGAAAACTAAGGCTAACACAAATGGAGTATGTATCAACTGTGGGGGTGGAAAACAATCTGCATGGGAAAAAAAAGAACTGAATCATTAAGACAGGGGTGAATTGTTGTTAATATCTGAGAAAATTAAAGTATGCACTGTCTAAAACAATTTTAAAATTTTCTTTAGAAACAGTTTTGAAGTAGACTGTAATGATCAAAACACTGTTTATTTCTAACCTAAAGCTTCTTTCAATATGCAATATATTGCAAACTTTAGTGGAGTAATAGATCTGGTTGAATCAGCCATTCTGAGCTACAATGCTTGTCATTTAAGGTGAAATAACCAAGTAACATTTGTGATAAACAAGCTTCTCTTTGCTGTACTTTTTCTATTTTTCAAACTTTAGTTAATAGGTAGAACACGTAGTAACATTTTTGCAAGGTACAAGAAGTACTTGTAATTGAAGCAAACACTGTTTCTGAAGTTTTTTTTTAAATAGAACAGACTCTCCTACTCAGAGCCACAGCCCACCCTCTCCAAAACAAAGCATACACACAGAAAACTTAAATATATCTATATCTAAAAAAAAAAAAAAACAAAAAAAAAAACAAAAAACACAACACATGAAGCTACTTCAATTTTTCACATTTTCACATTTTTTTTGTTTCTTCCATCTAGAAGACTTTGGTCTTAAAGGTTAAAAAAAAAACCATGTTAATTTGAAAGAAAGAGAGGTTTGCATCATAACAGCTACTCAAACATGTATTGTAACAAAGCCACTACTATACAAAACACTGTTTAAAGACTAGGAGTTTCAGAAACTTATAGTTTCCACCTAAATTTGCTTTTCACAAAGTCAAAGGTAAAACTATTAGTGACTCCAGGAGAAGCACAGTTATTCACACTGCAGCAGTGCATCACACATACATACTTACCTCAAAAATGTATCCTATCTTCACCTTTTTTCCTGTTACTTTTTTTAATTCAGTTAACCTTCCCATCACAGAGACATATAATTGCATGTAACTGTCAACTCAGTTTACCCCTCCTTCATTGCCAAGGACTTGCAAAACCTGCTGCAATTTCTAATATACGTTGAAAAAGTTACCTTTTCCTCTCCTGCTTCCCCAGCGCAGCTGCTGCAGTATGTTAGATTAGAGAAAGCAGAGCTCCACCCTACTGTCCTTGGTCTTTTCCTCCATAGTTCAGGCACACTGCTAACTGCTACGAAACAAATCTGCTTTCCCACAGGTCTGGGAATAAAGAAGCCTCTAGGAAGATGGAATGAGGAGGAGGCCACTCCAAAAGCAGCAGATGCCATATGTACCTTCCCAGGTCCCCCACACAAACACAAAGCAATTGCTTGTCCAGGGATAGTCCAAAATAATAATCTTTTGGGATTAAGTAAACTCTCAAACTGTGCAGGAAAATTCTCCCTCTATAGCCCTTTAAGATTTTTTTCTAAATTGTCAGATGAATATCTGACATGATAAACTCAAGTTAAGGGATCTAGATTACTATTCAATACCTTAAAGGTATACATATTTACTGGGATTCATTATTTAGAAAAAAAGGATTAACTGAGATTTGAAAAGAACTTTAAATGCTAACACAATGTTCAGAAAAAGTTGATTGCATAGATAAGATTAAAAACAAAACAAACAGATAGCTCCAGAGAAAATCACCAGTTACGACAACTGACAGATTCAGAAATATCAATGTACCCACTGGGTATCGTGTAGTACGTGCGGAGTGTAAAGACAGGATGACCCTGAAGTGTGTGGTCAGACAAGGATCCCAGAGGGCTGGAGCACCACTCGGCATTTAGTCCATTTGCTTTCTGAATACTCCCTATAATTAGAGCACAGTTTCTCATGCTGCCCCTCCCTTGAGCAACTCACTTCCAAGCATTCACAGAGTTTTAAAGTAGTATTAGCTCTGGCAATTGACAGAAATATTTTTGCCTCAGGAGGGTGCAATTCTGGATGATCATTTGGACAGCATATGATCTTCAATTCAAGACTGAAAAATGAGAGTAACCTTGCATACCTTTTGGGGTTTTAAAGCATCCAAGACATGCACTCGGAATGCAGACTTGTAGAAGCTAATTTTTAAAAAAACACAGTTCAATAGCATAGGCCTAAACCCTTGTCTTACAGCATTCTTCTAGTTTTGAAAGAAGTAACTACTTTAAGATTCAAAACTCTTGACAAATTTACACCTGACCGGTACTCATTGCATCTGGGAGCAACTGCTCTCAGTTTACCATTTAAATGTATAACCTGAGAAATCAAAAACAATGATACCTCCTAATACAGTTGCATACTGCAGCTCATGTGCCTACTAAATATACAGATCTCATTAAGAACAATAAGAGGAAAATATGACATTAACACTTTAAAATGTAGATGCCGGAGAGGTCTGTATTATACTGCACCACTCAAATCACACCTTTCTTTGATCTCACTGCTTATGTATGCTGACAGAAGTCATTCCGGGAAATAAATTTGGTAGACATGCATTATAGTTGCAACACAATTGCATTTGACACACATTTAACTAAGTCAACAGGCAGTATCCCCTTGCACTGTGAAAGCAAGCCTAAATGGCAGCAATTTGTTCTGGAAATACTTACTTCTGATGAGGTCACCATCAGTGCGATTTTCCCAGACGGACTGGTCTTGTATCTCTGGTTGTATACTTTGGTTACTGGAAGGCTGTTTTATGTCTTTAACTCCTGCCCCGGTACTGTCTTGGTCAGTTTTTTCTAAGTCAAAAGAAAAGATATTAGTTTCTATGGTATTTTTCCTTTACATGAACAAAACTTACCTTTCAAAATTAAAACCAAAAGAGCATAAAATATAACTTGTCTCATGTAGTTTCCTTAGAAATAATTCCTATGAATTTTCAATTTGTTTCTTGTCCAGATCAAAATAATTCCTCTTTAAGATAAAGACTTCTTGTACTGTGTTTAATCATACCAAATAATACACAACAAGTTTTGTATCAGCAAATTACATTCGAGTTTGTTTATATTTATTTACCTTCCACAACATCTTTGGACAAAAATTCAAAATGCTATGTCACACCAAAAAACCATTGGGTTTGCCCAGGTTCATGTGGCTCTGGCATATAAAAGCCACAAGAATTCCACAAAAGTCTGTTCTCCATTAGTTACAGCTGAACGCATAATTAAGGACAAATATTGAAACTTCAAAACTTATTAGTACAGAAATTCAGAATTTTTTTATAACACAATTACCATTTTTTTGTTGAAAAAAATAGCTTTTAGAAGTCATTGCTGAATAAAAGGCAACATTTAGACTATGATGAAAGGAAAAATGATTTCTTCTCTCCAAGTATTTAAAAGATGTAGGGAAACTTCCATGGTAAGGTTATCTGAGGGATTCTTAAGCTTATTTCACAAGATAGCAGATCTTGTTGTTTTGATTATTTTGCCAGTTAACACACACAGACCTGCATTTTCTCAAAGCAAAGTGGCAGCTTTCATTTTTGCCGTCATTATTTTTTTAATAGACAAATTCACAGATAAAAATCTTTCTTGATTGCTACAGGTTTTTCCTACTGGCATTCGAGGAATATCCAGATCTGGAATTACTTTGTTCATTATTCGCAATGACAAATTATCAGTTTATTTCACTTACTAGAGGGATCTGTAAAACACTAAATATTTTAAGTCTTGAGTATTTTTTGAGTATGCGTAGAACATTTAATATTTATAGTAAATCTAAACGAGCAACTGTTGAAAAGTCTGTTCACTCCATTTATTTGTTTCAAACAAGAATGTGTTTATAAACCACTTATCACAATGTAACGATACCATGTCCTCTAGTAAAGCAATGATTCCAGTCCCAAGACACAGAAAAATCACTTATTGCTACTGTGACATATTAAAGGTTAGTTTCTTTATGTAACTAACAGCAGTTTGATTTTAAATCCTAACTTTCTGCCTTTGTTATCCACCCTATTAAACTGAGGTATTGAACATCACTCAAAATAATATATGCCATATTGTATGTATAGTAGCATGTGCCTTCAAGCACTGTTGCTCCCCTTCTATTAATTTCCTCTGAAATGTCTGACCCAACTACCTCTGCGGTACTTATTTCTCAGTGCTCCCTCCCATCATTTCTTCAACAACTTGTGAATATTTCCTCAAGCCCATCCTGAGATGAACTGTTTCACTGCGATTTATATAAAGTTACTGAAGTTATTGGGAAGATTCCATTGACTTCAATGAGTTTTGGATCTTGCCCTGATGACTTAATCTCACCTAGATACTCCTTCTAGCCAAAAACAAGAAAACCCACATGGATTTTTTTCAACCCCTTTGACAGACATTAGATACAAATTATTTCTACCTTATATCTATCAGATACAAATCCTGATGTATTGAAGTACGATGATTTCACCTGTGTTGTTCAGTATTAGGTGCAAATGTGTTTCAAAAGTGCCTTGAAATGGGCTGAATGAAAGTAAGTAGTGTCCTGGAGAGATGTAGTGTAAAAGCACTCGTCTTTCCACATAGAGTAAGCTTAAATGGGCTATTTTAAGAGATTTTGCTCTTAAATTACTGCAGTAACAACACCAAGATTACAACAATATCTACCTGGTAGTGGCAGTACAAAACTGCAGAGTTACTGTATACAATTTCCTTGTATAGGATATGACATTTCGGAGCCTTACTATTTCATGTAGTAAACAATGAACGGCTCTAAGGAAATATTAATGCTAATATTATGGGACCCTCAGTGTCCTAGATTATATTTTTATCTAGGAAGTCTGAAGCAGTGCAGAATACAATCAGTCATCATTATTCATAGGGATTTACTTTTTATTCTTCTGCTTGTTTTAGGTTCAGTATCTTTCTCTCTCTCATTTTTTTTTCTAGGTAGTTTGTATGTGTAATTTTCATGTTTACTTTTATTATTCTAGCTGGATATGGTAAACAGCCAGTCAAAACCACATAAATGATATTAACAGTTAAAAAGAAAGAAGAAAGAGTCACTATTAAAAAGTAAAAATTAAAAAAAAAAAATCAGTGTTGCAATTGAACAGCAAACAATTTTAATAGGAAGTTTACAACAATTAACATTAATTACCTGTTCTTTGACCTATTGAATTCAAGTGAAGACTTTGTCATTAATGTGCATGACAGCAACTTACACCATTAAACATGTGTTTGGTGTTTTCTTTGCACAGAGCAGCCCATCTCTGGGCAGATGCTGCTCTGTGGCTGTAGTGGGCTGACCCCAGGCAGCAACCAAGGACCACACGGCCACTCCTTTAATCCCCAGCCCCCCATGGGACAATGGGAGAGAACAGAAAGAGCATGAGTGAAGGAATTCATGGGTCAAGATATAGTTCAATAAGTGAAGGAAAGAAGAAGAAGGAAAAAAAAACAAGTGATGCAAGGGCAATCACTCACCACCTCCCATAAGCAGAACAATGCCAAAACCAGTCTCTAAGCAATAGCTGTCTCCCTCAAGCAACAGCTACCTCCCCCAAAACCTGTTCCCCTCAGTTTTTATTGCTGAGCATGACATTATATAGCATGGAATATCCCTCTGGTCAACCTGAGCCAGCTGTCTGGGTTGTGTCCCCTCTCAAGCCCCCGCCCACCCCCAGCCTACTCGCTGGTAGAGTGGGAAAAGAAAAAACCTTAATGCTGGGCAAGTGCTGCTCAGCCACAGACAAGCCACTGGTGTGCCATCAACCTTGGTTTAGTCACACATCCCAAACACAGCACCACAGGAGCTGCTATGAAGAAAATTAACTCCATCTGAGCCAGACTTAGCATGATGGGTCTTTAGAAAACATAGACCATAAACCATTTGAGATTTTTTCATACATCCTTTTTGATGCATCAGAACACTAAAAATATACAAACACTGGTGTCCTGACTGATTATTTGGATTTTTTTCTAGAATGTGCACCAGGTCTCAGTTTTAGTATGAAGGAATGTCTTGATTATTCCCTATAATACATAGCTGATGATGGGATCATAACACTTTTTTTTTAACTCTGAAAGTGCAACTACAACATAGCAACTACAACAACTAATCATAACATGAAGACAGCCTCAAGAATACTCTTAAGTCTGTGTTGCGTTGATGTCATTATTTTTGTGTTAGGTGCATAAGTATAATGGTAACAGTTTACAAGTCCAGTAAGAACTGAAACAAAACCTTTAATCTTCTGTGATGTGCCATGCTTGTGGCAGAGCAGCTTTAATAAAGCCTACAGCTGGCACAAATACTAATGGCTGGATCTGGCCATAGACAGATACAGCTTTTTTCTATTGCATCTTCAAATAAATTTATAACAGTTCTCTGTTTCAATCAAGCTTAACCTTAAGAACTTTCATGTAATATTTCCATAGTATTTTAGCTTCTACTTCCTTTTGTATACCCTTCTATTCTCATGTGACTAAACTCCAAAACTGACAGCCAAGAAGTAAAAGAGATGCTCTTCCTAGCAGTGGGAAGAAAAGACTCATTATGTTCTAAGTCTTGCAGCGCTGAGGTAGAAATACAACCCCTCTTCAAAACCGCAGTAAGTTACTCTAGGTCATGTCACAAAAGCCACATAGTCTTCTTACCTATCACCATGCAGCACCCACACCAGCAACCTTTGTGCCTACGTACCTCTCCTAAACTAACAGTAGTCCCTGAGCTGAAGAGCTTCTAGCCAAAAGCCCCGCGGGAGTGACACCCGCACAGAGTACCCTGTGATTTACCCTGAAGGTAAGCATGGGCACAAACTCTACCTGTGTAGAGATTAATGCAAGTTTAAGGTTTAAATAAGGAAGAGACACAACATGCTGGTAAAATATAGAATTGAGTTACCAACCAAAATCATAGCTATATTACAGACAACTGGTAAGCCGCTTTGTGAAAAAAATTGAAAATTTTAATCACATCTCAAAATTGCTCTTTAATTAATTAAGTGAATGAAGTGAACTCCTAACTTTTTGTCATTTGGAATTATTGAAATATATATAAATCACTTTTATAGTACATATATTAATTTTATCATAATCTTGCTATGTTTATTTTTAAAATTACACAGCAATACATGTATTTCATAGAATCAAAACTAGTTTTCACCATTGAGACTATTGTAACACTGATTATTAACTCCTTTTTTAGTTTGGAGCATGTGCTTCTGGCTACGTGTATTTTCTTGCATCATGACAAAGACACTCTACAAGACTCCACCAACAGAATAGTGTCAGCAGTCTGGGTCAGCAACAAGGCTACTATTACAATAGCCCTATCAAAAAGGAAGTTTAACAAATAGCCAGAACTGTCAAGAAAGACTTAGATATAGTTAGGCAAGAAGGGTATACAACGCAATCTCTCCAGATCCCTTCCAATCCTGTCTTCGATGCCTTTATAAAGTTGCTGGGATACAAATCAAACTAATTCCTGAAAATTTCTTAGAACATCCCAGTGAAGTATCCCTCTTTTCAGAGCTATATTTATTTGTTCTCTATGATAATGTAGAGCATATTGAGTGGACATCAAACTACTACACAAAACTGATAGAAAATATAAAAAATATAGGTAATGGATGTACATTTGCAGGACACACCTCAAAAAGCTCAAGTCTTTAACAAATAAACAACTTTTCTTCTGCAAGTGCTTGCCCATTTGTACACTCCCACTCCAGCTGCCCCCACAAGCACTGGTCCATCTCTTGACTTTACTCAGAAATGGGTCTCAGCATGTTCAAATGTGGCATCGTATCTTAACGCATCAGTAACTACATAATATTGAATCTCTGAACATGCAAAGAAAATGGCGACAAGTGTCCACATGAAGTGGGTTGCATGTCCTCAGAGTGTGATAGGCGTCTTCTTTCTATTCATTAGATGACGCATAAGCCTACATACAGGCTCAGTCATCTCTTCCAAGCATGTGAACTATAGAAGTACTCAACGAGCAACAGGACAAACTGGACTTGAGAAACAGGTTTGGAGTTTGTCTATTGACACAGCAACACTGCAGATGTAAAATGATTGAAAAATCCTGTTGCTGCAACAATAGACAGCTTTGTTGCTATGTCACATTCATTTTCTGATCACCAACAATGTGGTGGATTGCACCAAATAACAAGTAAAGCAAAAGCTACTGCTGGGAAAAGCTTGTGGAAATCTGAGGGCACCGGTCTCATAAAGGAGAGAAGGACAGGCAGAATGGACTGGCACAGTGGAGTCATTGTGATCTCCAAAAATGCAGTCAGAAGCAGTCCAACAGTTTTACTGTTTGAGGGTAGAGGAATGATGGAAGCACAGGACAAAGGTTGCTTAGGCACCTAAATTTGACCTAGGTGCTGGGATGTAAACACGAATCTTTGGAAGGCCTGAGTTATCCCTGAACAAGCAGACACAGATTTAAATATACACGTGCAAAGCTCAAACCACCCTAAACAGAATTTTGTTCTTCAAGGAAAAGAGAAATTAAAAAAAAAAAAAATCTAGGGGGAATAAAAAAGTTGAAGAATGTTTCCAAAAGGAAAGATAACAAAACGATTCTCTGTCTCAAGCCTCCAGCCGCTGGAAGGGATTGGAGAGCATGTGGCAAACACTGCATTTCTAACACATTTCCTTTGTTCATTAATATCCTCGCTGGCAAGGAACCACTGAGGATACTATTTCCTAATGAAAATTCCACTGTTCACAACAATAACACAAAGGAACCACAATAATACCAGGTTTCACAATGCAACCATTAACAGGAACACCCACCAGCTACTTCATGAAATGCCTAAAACTTTCAGGCATTTCACATAACCAGTAGGTTCAACTGTGCTATTCATGTAACAGAATGCCTATTCCAGTTCATGATTTGCCTCATTTCATTAATGACTGGTTGTACAACCTAATTAAAATTGATAATCCAAAAATTATGGAGTTGGAAGACTCCATTTACATGTTTGATTGTTTTAAATCAAAAATAACTAATTTGTTTTTATTTCGTTTCAGTGGCTTTTACTTAGATGTCTCATTGCAACTTTCAATGGCCTCAAAAATGGCACTAAAAAAATAAGCCTTTGAAAATTACAGCAATTCAATTGAACTTATTGGAAAGCTCTTACACAGAATTTTCCAGGTGCAAGCTATGGAACAACTATGAATCTACTACAAGTTTGACAGCCCTGGACAAATTTAAGTCAAGATAAATTAAAAATTACTAGCAATATGCAAATAGGTACTCTGCACTATTAAAAGCATTAAAAAGTTCAAATACATAAGTGAAAACATCTTTTCACAATAATCACACTAATAGTTACGTGATCAGTTATTAATTTATGTTATTCATGCTACAATGTTTCATATGGGTACAAAACTAGTTTCACCTATGTGCTAAGCTTTACTTGGTGGCTATGATGTATTAGCAACAGCATGGGCCAATAAAATTGAGCCTGTACAGTGCAAGAGTTGATTTTAAGGACAATTCCATATTACACAAGTTCCTGGGGCTTTCTACTTTGGACTAGCTCTCAGTTTTAATCTCAAAGACTGAAGGGTTACTAGTGGTTGGAGTATATTGGATTATTTTGTCCAAAAGGAATCCAGTCAAGGTCACTCCCCAGGATCATTCCACTATGCAAACCAAAGCGGGGGCAAATAGGGGATTCATTTCAAAACTGCACTGCTGATCCAAATGAAAACACCAGCATAACACACTCATTGCTGAATGCTACTTATTAGGAAAAAAAAACCAAGTGTTTAAAACAAAGAGAAATATAACTTCTGAGGGCCTGGAACATTTGAGAATAATTATTCTGATATAAAATTAGCCTATGAGATGGAACAAAAGTATTTCAAATTTGATGCAAGACCTTTACAGTCAATTCGATGAAATACAAGTCTATCACACCCATGTGGACATGAATCACTTTACTGGAACGGCATGCACGTGAAACTGAAAGCAGAAGTATGTTTTTATGACAAACCAGAGTTAGGCATTTTATGAAGGTTTTAAGTATTTTAGTCAGTAACGTTCAAAAAATGTCTCAGTACTGACAGACAGTGATGAAACAAATTAACACAGATTCACTCAACTCTTGTAAGATTGCAAGTAGGAACACAAATGTAGAGTAAGTATCTGCTAAGTTTGAGCAATCTGAGTGCACTGGTTAACGGTTAAAATAAAAATCCATTACTCATAACACTGAGGCACTGCTGGTAAAGTGCAATAATTATGGTGATATTAATCGTTGTTGCCTGAAGAATGTTCAAACACCCCCTGCAGTAAGTCTTCTGTCACCCCATCTCATCTAGTCAGCACGTTCCTTTAGTGATCCTCATCATGAAAACACTTGAACACAGAAAACATGAAGAGGTTTGAATCATGTTCTTGAAAAAGAGAACATGCTCTTTGTACACTTCTGAATGGAAGTATTAGTTGCTGAATATGGTTTCTTCAGATGCCAAATCAGAACTGCATCTCCATCCAGCAACAGTGACATGATTTGAACCAGAGGGAATGGTCACTTATAGAACTTGACCCTTAATATTTCTACTAGACTTCTCCATCCTCCTTCCCCACCCAATTAAAAAAAAAAAAAAAAAAAAAAAAAAAGAAAAAAAAAGTAAATTCTAGTGGATTTCCATCATCTGAAGGGTCATTAGAAAGTTCTTATAGTTGAAGTGCAATTATCAGTCTCAATTTCATAATAGTTTTTTTGTTATTTTATTGATTTTCTTTCTAAATTGATAAAGCTAAATATTGTTCACTTGTTATTCTACGTTATGTGTAGTTACCAACAAACAAAGCATTCCAAATATTTTATAGGTGACAGCCTTACATGTTCTAAAATGTGGTCTGATTCTCTAAATATAGTTCCATGTTCATTGAATTTCTCTCTTATATTCCATGGTTTATTGAAATGTAGAGGATTTAAGGAAAAAAGTCTACCCATAGTCCAGGCAACAACCATGACATGACCTCTAACATACAAAACATTTTCCTTAAAGCAAAGGGGCTAATGGTCACTAATTGTCACATTCCTTGCTAAGGGAGATTATTTTGGTACCTGCTAGTGGAGAAAATACTTGATCACAGCCAAACTGAAGTGGTCCAAGCACAGAGATTACATCATTCATCAGCTACATTTACACAACACACAGGTAGAAGTAGTCATAATTTGATTCCAAGGCCTGTGGAGCTACAGGAGAAGAGAGATGGCATGACCAGGATCTTCAGCAAGGGTGCATGAGTAGAGCTACACTTTGGAAAGATGTGGCAAAAATTACCTAGGTGTTTGCAGAAATTAGATTAAACCTTTCATCCTGTAGTCTGTGCCTTAGACCACCAGACTCTGTTGGCACAGAAAATGGTTTAAAGACTGCAACTCAGTACTGACATTGCCACAGAAGAAGGTTCTACGATTTCATTTGCTCTCTCTGATAGCACACTAGTTGTGGAGGGTTGAAGTCCAATAATCTCACTAATATTTCTGCATTAATTAAAAAATGAACTAACAAGGAAGAACGGTGATGGAGGGGATGTTGAGAAAGCATGTTGGTTAAAGTGACACACAAAAATTCTTTTAAGTTGCGAAAGCCAGAGCATGTCACATCTGTAGGCCAAACTATGGCCCAACCCCACAGCCCACAACTGATGTATATCCCTGCAATCTGATTAAGCTTTATTACTTTTGTCTGGTTTATAATTAGGTTGTGGGATAGCTATTGGTTGAGTATTTAAAACTCAGTTGAAGTTTCTTTTCCTTTCATGGAAAAATACAATTCAGCTTCAGCATCTGAATGTATGATAGCAAGCAAAAGGAGCACTTTGAAGATTTGGATTTTTTTGATGATACCTCACAGAACTACAGAATAGAAGTTTGGTTTTATGGTATAAGGTAACTATATCGGTTAAAAAAAAATACAGAAAGCATATTAAAGTATGCTGTTACCAATCAAAAAATTATTTCTCATTAGAATGCACTTAACACTTTATTATATGTACAACCTAGCCTTTTTTTTTTCTGATTAAGGAATCTTTATTCCTAGGTGGACAGAGATTTCAAATATCTCACTGTAAATATATGGAGTCATCACATAAATATGATGAGGTGATTCTAAGTAAAGTAGTAATTATTTCAAATTATGGCAGATTTTTCCAAATACCTCGAGCCTATTTCCAGAAATAATATGAATTTCAATGACAGCTTTTAAAATTATCGCCAAATTCTAGAGAAGTCAGTGTACTTTTGCATGTCCTGATGGTTGTATAGAAAGAATAGGGGGTGTTGAAAGTCCCAGACATATTATCTTAGATCTTCAGTCCTGGAATATCTGGGCTACCTTACCCTGTAACCACACACTGCAAAGCTGACAACAGAAATGCTGGAATATAAACTGGAAATGTTATGAACTCACCTCTTCCTCTTTCCACCCCCATTTCCCCAACAGACTTAGGCTAGAAAAAAAGCAACAAATATCCACAGTTATCCTTGAATCTAAGTTCATTAGGATAAAAAGCTATGTATTTGAATGCTGAAATCTGTAAAAGAAAAAGTCTTGTTTTTCTGTGAGCCATACATACACTTTAAAATTGAGCACATGCCTTGAAAGGTGTGGCCAGTGAGCACATCTTAACTAATACATTACACTTGTTTGTACCTTACTGCCCTAATAAAATAACTTTATAAACCTCCACCTCAATAGCTGTGAGCTGTAATTGTGTGATTCAGACTTTCTATACATGTCTTGTCCATGGGCAGATCAATATTCATTTCCTTATTTTTCGTAAGAAGAAGAGCACGTATTGAAAATCTTACAAAATGGAATCACATAAGACTTTATTTCATAGTGAAAACTCAATTTAAAGTGGCACTGTAAGAATGAGACCACTTTCCAGGCAAGTTAGTTGACTGACATAAAACTTCAGTAACTTGGATGTATGGTCTACATGCAGAATTTAACCAGCGTGGCCACTTGATCACATGACAGATAAAAACAACACACTGAAAATAAACATGTATCACAGACACTGGTTTTTCTGGCAAAAGCATGATTCTAACAGTTCAGTTCTGCATGCTTGATCTTCTGTATCTAATCTTTTTTATTATTATTATTTTTACTGTTTAGAAGTTATGAGTCATTCACTAGGACAGAAGAAAACCCCAACAATAAGATAAGTATAAGCCAATTTAATGTGTCTCCCTGCCAGAACATTTTTTTAGTTAGCTACAGATACTTTCTGGTTTCTCAAACAAGTCTTCAACTTTGATTTCACATAGCTATTGATTTTCCAAGTTACAAAAACAGGACTGCATCTTTAATCCACAGTTGCACAACTGTATTACCAGGCTCCACTCCAGTTAACCACTTACAAATAAAGTTACAGTTTTTGAACAAGCTTATTTGTCTGTTCTTCAGAGACTTTAAAAACTCCTGTTGGAATTCTGGAAAACAAAGCTGTAACTGTAAACAAAAAACAATAATTGAGTCTCATCTTCACAGACCAGGACTCAGGAGGCAAACATATTTCCCTACTTTGAGGATAACCTGCAATATATGTTGTCAAACTTCCCTATATGAAGGTGATCGGAATATCAATGTATGCTGTGCAAATGCAAATATGACCTAACTTAAACAATTTTTCTTTAAGGTGAATGTACTTTTAAACTACCTTTTGAACAGCTGATATGAAGAAAGTTAATACTCTCAGAAACTGGTTTTAGCTGTAGCACCACAGAGTAATCTAAAAAAAAAAAAAAGCAAAGTGACCTCCAACCTGAACAACGCTCCTGCTCTTGGATCAACCTTTCTCAATTTACTGCAAGACCTGGAAAGAGAGCTTTACAGGAAAGAGCTTCTAAACACAAACACAGAGCTGAGAAGAAAGCAATTTTTAAGGAGCAGCATCTGCCTCTGAATGACTGCTTTTTTTCAAGTACTGAGAACCGGTGCTGACATCAGTGCATCTTTTTTTTTTTTTTTCGTTTTCTACATAGGAATTTCTGGTTAAAACAATAAAGAGGTGGAAGTGAAAGTGTTACAGAGTTGCACCAAAGAGAGGAGGTCGGGGGGAGGGTAAAGAAAAGAGGAGTTAAACCCACAAAACAAATCAGTAAATGTATCATTCAAATAAAAGGCGCAACAATTACAGAGAAACTTTAAAGCAACTCACCTCGAGGGAGAGAGATCAAAGAACTCTTTTCAGTCGGAGCTTGCTCTGGCCCTTCAGGCCCCGGGGGAAGAGGTTCTCTCACTTGGGACATCTGCCAGCTCTATCACCAAGTAATAAAGAGCGTGCACCCCCCTCCAACAAAACTAACACTCGACCCTGAAGGAACAAGCAAATGAAAAGGCTCGTTAATGTATTTTATGCAGAAAACTCACGGCTCGGGGGCGAGGGATTGAGGAGGGACAGCAATGAAGCGGCGGCAACTTTGCGGGGCGGCGGCGGGCGCGCCGCCCGCCCCCCGCGGCGAGCACCCGCGGGGCCGGGGGGCGGCGGCCGCGGGGCGGGGGCGGCGGCGGGCCGTTAGCCGGGCGGCCGCGGGGGGTGCCCGCGGGGGGCGCCCGGGGGGGCCAGAGGGGCCCCATCCGCCGCGGTGGAGCCGGCCGGCAGCGCGGCGCGCCCTACCTCCGCATTTCCTCCCGCTCCGCTGCGGCGCCCGGCCCTCCTCCGCGCCCCGGCCGCGGGAACGTCCGCGCCGCTCCCCGAGCCGCGGGAACGTCCGCGCCGCTCCCCGAGCCGCCGCCACTCCGCGTCCTCCGGCGGCTGCCGCTTCTCCCGCCGCCCGCCCCGCGCCCGCGGGCCTTCCCCCCGGGCAGGGGCGCGCACGCACTGGCACTCACACCCGTGTCCCCCCGCCGCCACAGTCACTCCTTCTCCATCATTTCCGGACGATGAAACATCCCACCCCGGCTGGCGGCGGCCGCGGCTCAGGGCGGCGGTTGTGCAGGTCCTGCCGCCCGCCAGCGAGGGGCCCGAGGGCCGGGCCGGGCTGAGCTGTGCGGGGCTGGGATCGGGGCCGCTGGGGGTGGCCGGTAGGGCGCCTCGCTGCCCCCTGCCCTCAGCCGGGCCTCCAGCCACAGAAATTCCCCCAGGAGGCTGAAACCCGTCAAGCAGAAATAGGGAAGAAGGGAAAATTAAAAAAAAAGCAAATCTGAAAGGGAGGCTTTCATGCCTGGACAGGGTTTGCAGCTGTAGCGCTTGGCAGCGGTGCAGGGGCACTTTTAATGGTGCAGCCGCCGACTCCGAAGTTGTTCGCTGCGGTTATTGTTTGTCTTCAACCAGTTGCGCCTCTGGAGCCGGGTGGGCAGGCACGTGAAACGCCGTAGGCCTCCACGCCTGTCCTCCAGGGCTTTCCACCCTCTCAAAGATCAGTTCCAACAAAACCTAACCCTCTCGTGTACCTTAACTGGCAACATACAGATATGTCTGTAAGAAGGGTTTCAAAGCGGGCATACAAAAAGGAAGGATAGAAGAAGCTTTTTTTCAAAAGTAAAGCCCCAGAGAACAAACTACTTCCTCCACTACCACCTGCCAAGTGGTCTTACCTGTGCTTTCTCTATATAAGAAATACATTTCTTTCCCATGGCACAGATTGACTTGATCATCAGCCTCATGATCCATTCTTGCCCACACCATGGAGTACTACTCCACATCATGGTTCTTGTGCATGCTAGTGTCCATAAGACACGTGCTTTACCTTGCTTATGCTGTCACAGTACATCACATTTCTCTATAGAAGTGTGCCCATGTTTAAAATGTAATTTACTTAAAACTTACAAGCAGATTTTTTATTAGTCAATGTACTTTACTAGTATATGTCACTACAGTGTACAACTGGATATCTTTTGGGAAACAAAAGTAGGAAGACAAAATACCCAAGTTATGAAATATCTACATGCTAACATAAGAGGAGATAACTGATGGATATTTATTTTGATGTCATAAATGCTAAGGAGTATGCTCTGGTATTAAAAGTGCACTTCTTAAAGTTTAGCATTTCCCTGCAATGCTGGCAAAACAAACAGGAGAGAGGATAAGTACCTGAGCAGGAGTCATTTCTGTGTGACATACCACCCACTCCAGGGCCTCCTCTTATTTCAGAAATCATTAATAAATTTTGCACCACTGTATGGGTTTATTATTGATCATTATTGGAGCAAAAGGTAACAGTGTGATACAATTCATAAGAAATGCTATTTAAGGTGCATATACTTTCCTCTGAGAAAATACAATAGTTTTTAAGAATTTCAGTAGCCTAAGATGTTCCTTGGTACAACATAATATTTCTTTAAACCTTTTCATGACCAAATGGAAAAAATGTGCTATGTGTGGAAGAAGCTATGGAAAAAATCCATTTCTGGCACACAAAATTATTAGTGTACTGCATAATAATAATATTGGTCTCAATATCAACACGTTTCATCTATGAAAACATTGCATAACTTTCCGTAGTTCCTTCTCACTGTCCTGGGGGCAGAGCAATTGAGACATAAGGTAGAATGACTTACCTAAGCTCCCAAGTGAGTCAGTAGCAGAAGAGATGTTATGACTCATACTCAACGTACAAGCTTGTGCTTTTCCC
The DNA here is from genome assembly GCF_964273445.1 of Streptopelia decaocto. Taxonomy (NCBI): domain Eukaryota; kingdom Metazoa; phylum Chordata; class Aves; order Columbiformes; family Columbidae; genus Streptopelia; species Streptopelia decaocto. The sequence continues at coordinate 28,184,226 of NC_138663.1, forward strand.
TCTGAAACTGGAAACATAGCAGAGAACAGTGGGAGGAGCAATAATTTAGCCAGCTACACCCTGCCTTCAAAATATTTCATTGGATAATAAATGCCTTTGAAGAACCGATAACATCTAGAGTTGGTGTTTGTTTGGGTTTTTTTTAACCTTATCTATGAAACCCACATGGTAAACTTCATGACGTTCAGTTTATCTTCTTGTAAAAGATGGTGGGATGAGCTCACCCCACCAAGGTCCAACTGTGTAGCAGACTACATAGAGTTTAAAGCAACTAAGTGAATGGAAGAGTATTGCCATATTGCAACTGATGCAGTGGGAGACACCCCTAAGCAAAATCAGATTAAAAAATGGTAAGAGAATTCAGTTTACAAAAAGCACGAATCACTGAAATAGTGCATTAAAAATACTGTGCAATGCGTAACACATTACATACCAAAGACTGTGATGGCTGTAAAAAGATAGGTCCAGTTGTGGTTACTGTTAATGAGATACCACAGACAGGCAAAGTTCATTGGCATAAGCAAACCATAACAGCACTTCCTGACAGTACTTAGTTCTAACAAATACACAAGTAACCTAAAATAATTGTTTAATTTCTTTTCCTTAAAATATATATAATTCTAAAATGTTAATGAAAATTCTCAAGAAGTGGGTAGTTCAGATACTAACATCAACAGCCTTTCAAGTATCTTACTAAAGCAACTGAGTTACAAGCTGTTGCACATATGTATTCCAATATACTATTCCACTGCTAGATCATAAAATTCAGGTATGGTCTTCTAGACCGTTAGTGGCAGATTTTGGAATGAATGTGAAGAGACGCTCAGAACACTTGCACATAGACAATAGTTATAGTTTGTAGGCAGATAACAATTTTCTGAAAGAAAAAAATATCCAAGTTTTTTTCCCTATTAAAAATTTTCTGTTAAAGAGATTCCTGTTAAAAGTGCACAAAATGCAGAATGTAAACATATGTCTTCAGGACAAAATTGTTCATCACCATTTTCTACTCGGAGCTCCTACATGAGCCATATGATAGATATTACCTCCAGCCAGAATAGACTTGTCACTGGAGAAAATAAAGTGTTTTAGAAAGAAAAAAGTTGCTTATTTAAAGTAAACCCAAAATATCCCAAAATTGACTGCTGCAAAGGTTATTTACTTACATTATTAAAAGCTCAAACTATATTTTGAGCTTGAATTTTCCAAGGGTAACTTTTAGTCTTTGAGGCGTTTTTTTTACATCAGATAGTTTCCTGTAGAAGAAGTTTTGGATAGCAGAGCTGCTCATTTCAACAATGCTGTAGAAAATTTGTGCATAACTCTTCAAATAAAATATTACTGCTTACACTGTGAGGAGAAGCAATCAATAACTGTAACTTATGGATCAATGCAGGTGTAGGTACCCAAATTTTCCCCCCATTCTAACGCTTACCTTTCCCTCCTCAAGGCGGCTCTTTAACAGATCCTGAATTCCTTCCATCAGCAGGAGCAGAAGAAACTGGAAACGTTTTACATCCTTCTTAACACCCTGGATCACTTATATGTTTCTGAAAGGTGAACAATAATATTTAGTAAATCTTTTTGTGATTGATTGCATGTACATTGATACCTGTAAGTTCAAATTTTCCTTCTGCTATGTCTAGGAACATGTTTTTCAATTTTGTAATATGCACTTTTAACCTATGTGTATTACTCTAACCTTCGTAGCTCTTTTCAGCATTAGGATCATGGCAGGATCTCTATCCTAGTTATTTTATAGTGTGACAACACTGAAATGGGAAGGCTGTTTTAATTTAAAGGGCTTAAGACTTGGAGTTAAAACCAAATTATATTATAAAATAACTATTACAAGTTAAGCTTACAGATTAGAGTTTGTTGGGGTTTGTTGTTTTGTTTTGTTTTTTGTTTTGGTTTGGTTTGGTTTTTTAGTTTAGATCAAAAGCAGAAATACATGTGGTATATGCATGAAAGTGCAGTAAAAGGGAATCTGAAGGTCACTCCCATGGCTGGGTTGGAGTTCATTTTGGTGTTCATGGCCTAGTTTTTATATTACCCTTCTCCAAAACATCCTGTTTAAAGCCAGGTAAATTGTGAGGTGCCAGAGCAGAGGAGGGTGCAGCTGTGTTGTAGATGAAGTTTTGTGCTTTATAAAATACAACCACTGAAGTGCTGTGGGATTGATGATGCCTTAGATACCAGCTGGTCCTAACAGGGCAACCAACCCCTTTTAGTCTGAGGAAATCCACCTCCACAGAGCACAAATATAGAAACAAGTAGACAGTTGGATGCCTAAAATGAAATTAGAAACATGCAGATTTAACTCCTTCCATAACCAGAAACAGAATAAAGAAATGCAGTTGGTTCCAGTAATGCTGTACATTACCCTGGGAGCAAGAAATTGTCTTTCTACTGTAAATGTTTCTTGTCTGGGTTTGATGTTTTTCTGCCACAGGATGGACTTCACAGTGGAGAGAAAGGAAATATGGGGCTTAATGTCTGCTTTGTGCTGTCTCAAGCTGGCAATTGAGAATTAAACTGAGTGTAAACATGAATTTAAAATATGAAAAGGTATTTTTCTCCATTTTATTTTTCTGTTTATAGTAAGTAATATAGTAGTATAAGAAATATTTTGTTTCTGTAAAATATTTTCTAACACAGATGGCAAAGATTGTATTAAAATTGATAAATTATGAGGTAAGACAAAATAAAATTTTCTGAATTATTTCTGATGTGACTCCAATGAAGTCCAAGGAGTTGCATGAAGATGAATTCAGCTCAACAAGCTTTATCCTGCTCAGAGCGAAACACATCAGATGGCATGGTTTACGGTAGTTTCAGCTATTCCTTAGCAAGCTCAAGCAAGTAGCTCACTCAAGCAGGTAATAGATCTCACATGAAAAAGTAACAGATCATATATTGAGGCATGCAAAATGACGTTTCATCACAACAAAATGTCAACTAGTAATCCATTACATTCCTACAAATAAGTCAAGAAGAAATATTCAGTACTCAATTACAGCTGTGTGCTGGATTGCAACAGTTAATTTATTTGCTTATATTCCCTTCAGTTTTTCAGCTTTTCACTTTGCAGTTAATATTGCACCTTAATAATAAAAAAAAATAAAAAAAAAAAAAAAACTTTTTTAGGACTTCAGAAGAAGCTTGAAATTCAGCAAAAGTGGATGTTTCAAACTCTGTACTGATTTTTTAATGCATCCAAATTATTTGGAATTTGTATTGACATTAAAGATCATCTCAGTAAAGATAAATGATGGACAACAGCATCATTTGAAGTAACAGGACAGGAAGTTTAAGGAAATATTGATTTAAAAGTGTGGCTACTGAACACAGAGTGATGTAAAATATACAGAGACTTGGTAGATTTAGAATAACTAAATTAATTTACCTGACCTATGTAGTCATAATAGCCCTAGAACCTGTATTTAGCAAGAAAAACAAAAACAAACAAACAAACAAAACCTGAGCCAAATATTTCTATTGCTTTTCAGGTTAACAAAGCTCCGTTTGCTTCTGCAGCCTGAGCAGCATCTGGATCTGGAATTACCCTACATTAGTATTTTATTCACATTCCTTACAACTGTGAGTATTCATGAAATTTACATTACCTTTTCTCAATAGTATCAAACTAATTGCCGATATCAAATGACGTTTGTAAAAATACCGTATTTAGAATTCCAAAAAAATAAAAATATTTCCATATGAAAAGAATACCTAGTCAACCCTTCCCAAAAATATTAAAATGAAAAATTCTACACCAAGCATATTTTACAAATAGAATAAATAATGCAGTGGAACAGAAGACTGTATGTTATATTGCTGTGTGATATCATGGTATCATATCCAGAGATCTATAAAAATGTAGTTAATTTTGTGCATCTTCAATAGCAGTTCATAATACATAGTACAGTTCCTCCTTTTGAGCTGCCAGAGAGTACACTATGAATGAGTATTAAAAATATTATGTATTCTATGTTATATTTTCATAATATAGAATGTTCTTATTTACATTTTGTGTATTATTCCTAATACGTATTCAGAGCATATATTGTAACAGCTCCTTTGGAACCACTAACATGTATGCTGTGAATGTGTATTAACAGCAGAATACATTTGCATGTTATGAGTCCATAATACTGAATGCACAATCAAATCTTTGATAAAAACTCATTGCTATATATACAAGCACAAGTTATTTTCTCATGCTTCTCACTTGCAACTATGCTATCTTGCACAGTCATCTCTCACCCATATCTTTACAACTCACAAAGAAAAAAAGCCCCAGAACTGCAACAATTCTATGAATTCTAGTTTTCTTGAAGTGAAATATTTCATGAGGACTTTTTTTTTTTCCCTCTCTTTGTTCTATCTGATAATTATAATCAATATTTTCTTGAACTGCCTGAATATATTCTCCTGATTTTTCATTTTGGCTTCCATATAAATGACTGGACTGAGGCCTTAGCATCAAATGCTCATTTGGATATTACATGTAAATTACAGGTCATAGGAAGAAAAACATAAACCTGTCAGTTCTACTAGTATTTTTGACTGTCATGATTTTGTTTGTTTGCATATTTGCCTAAAATAACAGGGATTTTTTGCCAGCCAGGAGCATACAATTCTCTAGACTGAACAGAACTAGAATTACAAAATAAAATTACAAAATAACATGATTACAAAACTTCATTTGAATCAAATGTTACTGTTGTTCTATATTGACAGATAAGCATCCTGGCAACCCGTGCAAGTAAAGGTGCAAAAAGGCACCCTTACTTGTCTAAAACAGGGAATTGAAGAAAAAGAGTCCATGGTCTCTGTTTCTTGCTTAGCTAAATGAAAAAAATGCAAATCTTGGATCCAGGCCTGATATGATTCTGTGTCTGTGTTCCCAGAATGGGGGTTTTCCCAAGGAAGCAAAAGAAAAGCTAAGGGCAACTTAGCTGTTGCCCACTTCCCTTCCTCATTCTTTAGACTTGCTGGAATAGCTAGAAAAAAAAAACACAAGAGGAAATTATCTATAGCATTTGAAGGACTATATAGTGATCATACTCGCTATTAGTTTTGAAGTACTTTCAGTTGTATTATTTTACTAAGCAGTACTGAAAGGTATTTTATAGTTCTGATATCACCACAGATACATTAACTCCAAAAAGTATTCAGATAAGCATTCTGGTAATTAATAGCAAGTATAAACTACCAGACATACAAGAGCCATATGTTTATGCATGACTATAATAATAATGCTTCAGCTAAAATATTAATAAAATCAGAAAATAGAAATTAGATTCAAAGAGTCCTCCACATAGCTGGTACTTTTGAGCCACATATGCAGGGATGCAGTCCTGCCCACTGAATGATAGACACAATTATATTCTCCATTAATAAGTGTAATATCTGCCACATACCAGAGGGAGAGAGTGTGTGTGTATGTGGACATAAAGTCACTGGAATTTTAGTGTTTTCTTTTTAGAAGAAATTGCTACATTTCAGTTTAGTGAGGAAACCTATTACACTGTACAAATTCCTTCATTTCTCTTTTCCTTTTTCTGTGTTTTATTTCAAACATTTTAAAGTATTAATGAAAATGCTGTAAAAGTCATAATATTAAAGTATAATTTTATTTAACATTGTTTTACATTATAAGAGCTATAAACAGGCTCCTGTAAACTTATACAAGCAGTTATTTTGGGGTCTGAGCTATTTTTTTTCTTCTATGATTGTAAATAAAAGTAAGGTAGTTTGTACTCAATTATTTTAGAATTCTAACATACTAGCTGCTCTCTCTCAGAGGTTGCTCCAAGAAGTAAATGCCAACAAGCTGTAAATTACCTTGATCATCAATGATCAAGAACAAGTGAAATACCTTTCTGTGGTTTTTTTACCATTTGTGGGTAATTCTGAAAAAAAGAATCATACACAATTTAGAAAAGGGTTATTGAAGTGTTCTCTCAAAACACTATAACATCACCAAGCTCTTATTTTCTTGAGGAAAGAAATGCAATGTACATCTGGAAATGTATGTGAAGGAGCACTCAAGGCCTATATTCAATAAGTATCCACTTCTACCTGCCATTGTAATGGGATCCAATTTGCCAATAATTAAAAAAAAAAAAAATCAAATAAAAACAAACAAAAAAAACCCAAAAATCATTTGTGAGAATATGAAAATTATGCAAGACATGCTATGAAAGTTGGTGTTATATATGAAGAATTAGTACAATAAACCTAAATCTTCAGAAACATCTAGGTTATCAGGCATTGAATTTGATTTTTATAAAACTCTAACTGGAAAAGGCAAAACATGAGGGTGAACAGAAATACAAAGGTATGCTATTTTTTCTTTATAGTACCAAAAAAGAAATTTCTCTTATGATGTCCACAGCTTCTAATACCTTGTAACACTTTAAATTCTCCTCCTTCATGAGATTTGTTATGGAATGAGAAGTGGTGAAAAGTATCAACAAGCTCCCATGACAAAGAAGGCAGTATAATACTTTTTAAAATAAAGCAGAAGATACCTGATCTCATTTTCTCAATATAAATGAGTGAACTGGGGAAGAATGGGGTGATTTGGCCTCGCACTGACGCAAACAAAATCAGAATTTTGACACATGGATGCAGCTGTCTGTAAAATATTGCATTAATTTGCTCCGCAGTTTGCAGGGAAATACACAATTTGAGAATTTGGCAAAATAAAGTGAAGGGTTTAGAAACACACAACTGGTTTTGTATATATACATTAATGTTTGTCTAAGTATCTGTCTAGACACTCATAGTTAACTACAATCACAACGTGCATGCGTAAAGGATATGCTACAGTAGACCATGAGATTATACATTTATCCTCATTTGTGAAGGTGGATGGCTAGAACTCATGAATGGAAAAAGATATATTATAAAGTATTTAATCCTAATCAATATTTATTCAAGGAGACAAAGTAACAGTAAGGCAAACCCACAATACTTAAGAAAAAAAAAAAATGTTGCAAGCTGGATTTCTTGCAGTAGTTAATGAAGTTCTATAATTTATTTTAACCCTGAAGTGGCTTTTTAAAAAACCCTAATTATATTAATGTACTAAAAGAAATACAATTGTCACTTAGTTTCATTAAGCATGACAGGTGACAGTTCCAAAGATAAATGCTGAAACTTGTGAAAATTGCAAGTTCAGGTTGAAGTGACAATAATATTGTAGCAATGGGATGGAATTGTGCTGTTCACTGCATTAATCAATACTACAATTTATTTTTTAATGTATGAAGAATGTTTCATTTCATTAATTTATGACTAGGTTCTTTCTACTTAAGTCTTTCAGTCTTTGGATTTTGGTTTCATTTTAAAACATTCTGGCTATTTATAAATCCACAGGCAATCTCATAACATATCACTGTTGGAAAAGAATCAGTTTTCCGCATGCCATGTGCAATTTGGGAGACTGATAATATAACTAAATCAATTAAAGGGCTCTATTAAGACTGGAAATGTTGTAGTATTGTCACCCCTGCCATGTTCTATGTAAAAACAAAAGATTTAAATTTATTCAGTTCATGATAACTCACTTATGTTTCCAAATCACAGGCTACAACTGCAAACTCCTAGCAAAACCTAGCATTTTTATTTCCAGTGATGAACACACAAACTACTGCACCAAGTCAGCGTTATATTTAGATTAGCACAGCCTGTATCACAGTGTCACGGATCTGAAGCTCTTGAACTGGGACTGAGAGGATCCCACCATAAAATATTTTCATTACAACTTTATGATTCAAAACACAAACACACACTCCTTGCTGCCATGCACAGATGGGGGTTGTTTATGTTATACTTTGTGATAGCCCACATAATTGACTTTTAGTACTTTGGGATAAGCAAGAAGTTAACATTTTTATTTTCTAACACAGTTAATGAGCAGTGGTAAAATGTGTGTACAGTAGATGTTTAAGGGCAGCTATCAGTAAGAATGATGGCAACATACCTGAGCTATTTACTTTAAGTGTGGTTAAATAATACATATACAGTAATTGATATGTAAACTTAAACTTCAAACATGGCAATAATGAAACCATTTAAACAATCTTCTTCACAGTACTATAAAATCAATACGTAAAGGGTTTCTGGAGCAAACCTTGAGCTTTCAGGATACAAAACTTTCGGAATACAAAACCCTTTCCAAGTCAAAATACAGGCAGTACCAAGTATCAGACAGAACTGAAAACTATCCCTGCCAACAGGTCTAAACATGTTTCTGGCCCTATTAAGGACAACAGTTAATGTAAACATTTTCATGTTGAATGTTAATAAATATATCAGGTGTAAATGATCATGAACCCATTGGTAGCTTTCTCTGCTAATGCTATGTATTTCTGTTCTCTGCATGTTGTATAATCTTTAAGTTGTGGACTTGCAACTTACATTGCTCTTTACGTCTCCTCTACATCTGGCTCATTATTCTTGTGACTTACCAAAATTCGCGTATAAATGGGTTATGTCTCTTAAATTTATTAATCCAATTTGATTAAGAGACAATGTTCATAGTGGAGGAGCATATGAGGCAATTTACGGCTTTTGAGGGTGATTAAATGCTGAAGTGGAGCCAAGGCATTTGATAATCACAAGAACTATTTATTGCTGGAATATTCCAGCCACATGACTGTGTTTCCCATCAGTTGGTGAGAAAAGCACATTTAACAAACAATATTAAGAAGATGTATTTTTCTAGGTAAATGAAGGTTTGAAATTTTATGATGTAACTACAGTTTAGAACCCCCACTCATGTCCCAAGAAGGATAAGTATAGGCAAAGTGTATTCAATGGAAATATTGGAAACATTCAATGGAAACATATTCAAGGAATATGTTTCTCTCCCTAAGAGCAGGACTAAGGACAAATAATTGTGTGAGGGAGTTACCTGTGTAGAAACTGAGGGCTGAGAATGAAATGCAAACATACGTGCTTTGAAAAAGGATTTGTGACTCATTTTCATATTGCTACTGTAAATGAGTAACAATTAGCATCTGCCAAACTGGCCTGTTAGCACATGTTGGAAACAAGCCCAAAGTGGCTGCTGTTCTTCCGTCTCATGGGAACAGGCCCATTTCGTTTTTAACTCCACAAATATAAAAGAAGTAAGGAATGACATCTTAGGAAGTGGCTGCTATGGAATCAGGAGAAGGAAGGTTCTGGTGGAAAACCCTTATAAGAGCTTGGAGAGGAAGTTGCAGTTGAGGGTTTAGGGGATTTTTTTAATTTTTGTTTTTAGTTAATATTGTGAGTCACAAGTAAAAGGCCAATGCAGGGGTACTACTCCATAGTTATTTATACAGTGAATACCAAGAGCCTCAAATCATTCACAGATCCCATCAGTAGTCTGCTATACACAAAATAGCAATGTTTGGTTGGGGTTCTTTTTTTCATTTTGGTTTGGTTTGGTTTGGTTTTGGGTTGGGTTTTGTTTTGTTGGTTTGGGATTTTTTATTTGTTTGTTTTTTTACAAAGAAGGCATCACTGATACTCATGTAAAAATGAGGCAGCATCTTCTGCGGCAAGAACATTAGGCTGTAACCTGGTGACTTCCAGAATGGGAGCAACCAAGCTGCACATGCCTGGTTACATATCTGATCATCATTCTCCTTTGTCCTGTTCTTTTGAACTCATATGCATCAGTTTAAAGCTGTATAAAATTCAACCCTCTTTTTATTTAGTGGAAATGAAGAAGGAAGGTGGAAGGACGATGCTGGAGTGTTGGGCAGGCTGGTTTGGAGAGTCTGTCTGAGCAGAAAACAGAAAGCAGGTAACGTTGCTTGCACTGACAAGCAGGCATGTCCTTAACTGTTAGTCAGAAAAGAAATACATTTGTCCTTCTCACTAATTGTTAGGGAGAAAAAGAAAAGGCAGCCTCATTTTCCCCAATAGTTCTGTCTTCAGTTTTCTGATTTTTGCACTTCATATCCACTAAGAATAACTCAGAGATAAAAGGGAGGAAAGCTGAATTTCTGAACATAGCTGATAGTCTTTTTTAACAGCATCCAAGCAAGGACTGGCGATGGACTATTACTGCACAGTAAAATAGATGAATTATTTTATTTACAGTTGCTAGATATCTAATTTCAGTGTTCTGTTTCTTTTCCCTAGGTAATTTCAGAAGGGAGAAAGGAAGGAGGTAGAAAGACAGAGGAATGCAGCGTTGCAGGGGAGCACTGATTTTCACTCCCCTTTGCTCACAGATACTCTATAAGTCCCGTTACACAGATGATCTCACGCGGTGAGAGGGCAGAGCCAAGGAACTGCTGTGTCGAGGCACTCCAGAGACTCTCCCAGAGCGGTCTGTCTCAGAAAGCAGGCAACATCAGGCATTTCAGGGAAAAGTGAAAGAAGTCAGTAATAAAAGTGGGGAATCATCTACACGTGATGAGATCTTATACTAATTTGCAAAAAAAATGCTTTTTCCTTACCTCAGACATCAGGCTTTGTCTGTACAAGAGACTGTCTCCATACATAAATGGTTTATGTTCTTCAATCATTACATTTTGTTCTTTACGAGGAAATGTATAGAATCTCACTCTAATGTGATGAGAGATTCCATTTTTTCTCTAAAAATCACTCAAATCTCAAACTGAATACAGTCTCAGCACATCAAAATTCTGAGTCTAGCCATGTTTCTTTAAACACACAGAACACACAGCTCCTTCTGCATCTACCACTGGCTTTTTTTTAATGCAGGAAACCTCAACTCTCTTCTAAAATTTACCACAAACTTTCACAGCATCTACAAGCAAAATACTTAATCTTTGCATGCCTTCTTTTTATTATCTATGAAATAAGAATGGCAGTATTTGCTTCCCAGGAAGGTCATATTCACCTCAGATCCTGCTATGGCAGGTACTGATGAATTCCAAGCAGTAATTATTTGCTAAAAAACTCAAGACAAGAATTTATGAAATCAACAAATACACCTGTCAGTCCTCTTCCACAGGACCATGTCAGGAAGCTCCATTGGGAGGCATCATTACCAGGTTTTCAGTCTTGCCCAGCTATCAGCATTAAGTTTGGCCTGTCTCACTTGTGGTATTGCTGACAGAAGTGGCTTTACCCACTTTCGCTTTCCTCAGGCAGCCAGAAAGGATGTTATGACAAAATAAGAGCTACCACTGAGGTAGCAAGGTAGTTATCTTTGAAGGCATTCTGGGCCATGGTTTCAGAACAATCCCACAACACTATTTAGAAGTTGACTGGCTTCTTGTTAAGGACATAACAAATCAGTTTGTTCATTCTTGGAATGATAATGCCATTTCACTGAAGTACAACTGAGTTCCTTTTACATTTTCTGTGTGCAGCAAAAACCCCAATACAATACTGTTGAGCCTTCTGAAATGAATGTCTCTTGAAGCAATAAACTTGTTAAAAGAAAAAAATGGTTTCTGGGCACCAGGGCTATGTGTTTAAGGATTTGAACTTTCTTAATGCCTAAAACCTGGAAAAAAGTCCAGAAAGGACACCCAATTAGAAAGATATTGACTCATCCTGACAAAGAGATGGGGGGAGGGAGAAAGGGAGGAAGGAGGGAAAAGATCAAGGCTCACAACAAAAGATCTATTCATTTATAACAGCTTGGCTGTGGAACCATTCCAGCATGCTTAAAAATACTTTATCCATTAGTTGGGAACTATTTTCTAAATGGCAACTTGCTGCCCACATCTGACCACAACCAGCTCCCTTTTTACATTGAACATCGCAAGGTTCATGTCAAAAACAGCTTGCCACCTCTTCTGGACATTGTAGCAGGGTGAGGCAGAGTAAAGCACAGGTGTCTTGTGTGAAACAAAAATCCCTGACCTCCAGCATATAGAGAGGGGAAGTACAATGCTGTTCAGTTCCTCCCAGGCTATTTTAAGAAAAGAGGACGAACTAATACAACATTAAACTAGAGTTCTCCTCTCACAAAAAAACAGGAACATCATTTTAGGTTAATAAAGTTATTAAAAATAAGGTCATTTAATGCCTCAGTGTATGAGCTCAAGAGTAGTTCTTTGAAATTTTACATGAGGCTGCTTTATGTTAAACTCTGATCACACACCTGAATAAAACTATCAAATGTGTCACCAGTATTCGTACATAATTAGCCAACATATAAACATTTTAATTACAAATACTGTATACTTGTTGAAAAGCAGGATTTTTTTTTTTTTTATCAAATTATTCTCTCCTAGGAACACTTCCTTCTCAGTTATAAAGTGGTATAGCTGGAAATATTAATATTTTATGCTAGGGACTGTGGATACGACTTCATATAAAAGCTTTTCTTTATCTGAAATGTGACTGTTGCTGTAAAGTTGGCATTTCTACCTTTTCCTGGTATTTTGTTACATAGGCTTTCAGAGCTTAGTTTGAGGAAAGTGAATGTCTGGTTTAATGTATGTTTATTTCTCTTGACACATACATTGCATCCTTATGTTAGTTTGCATTGAGACTCTGGAGGAGATGTTGGGAGAATATTGCGCAGTTGATCTTCTCATCAAAGTATCAGCTTTTCTAAACGTGTCAGTCAGCTACAGCTAAAAGTACTCTGTATTACAATATATGCTATCTGATTCACCTCCTCATAGGGATCATCTTTGTAACCTTTTCTCATGTGGATATTCTTAATAACACCAGCCCTATGTAAATGCAAAAAGACTACATCTGTATCTACAGCATCTGTTAAAAGTAAAAATGCAGCGAGCAAATGCTTAGGTTCTTAAAACAAAGTATTCAATAATTTATATTTGGGGTTTAGATTTTAGATAGAGAAAAACAAGGTTTGTAAGAATTCCTTGCTTTTTTTTTGCTTAGCTTAGTTATTTACTTTCAAGCTAACACGTGGAAGCAGTGATGAAAGTGGGCATCGTAAATAAATATTTGTAAATGTCCAGTTATACACAAACATGGTTGTATTGTACAAAATGAAATGAATGCACAATAGCTGCCTTTTTAGCTTGCTGAGACATGACAGCTCCTAACCTAGGTTTGCAGGTACCTTGAAATATTTATCAATAATACAAGACAGATTCTAAAATATAATTTTCTTTATGAAAACAGGCACATTGTAACCCAGCTCTGCAGAAGGCCTAAGAAAAGCGGCAGGGCAAGATCAAACATTTGTTTGCATCTCACCTCCAATAAAATATAATTTTACTTTGGCTGACCTTTAAGTAGATGTAACAATTATATAACAAAGTAAACCAAAAGCCAAATAGAGAAAGAGACACCACAGGTTACACAGTCCAAAATGTATGAGAAACAAAATCTAATTTTGATTTCATCATGAGAAATGCTATCTAAGTTTTAGGTGCAATGCTGGACTGGTAAATGTTTCTGATTTAATGAGGAAATGTATCCAGATTCTAACAGCTCATTTAATTTTCTAGATACATCAAAGAGCAAGATGACCTCAACACAATAGCAGGACTGAAAAGAGTTCCTGAATACTGAGCCCAGCCACAGGGTAGTTTCAGAAGCCTTCCTGTCACTGCCTGGCTTCTGTCTTCTGACAACTTGGGGTTTTTTATTTAAGGGCAACATTTACCTACTGCGTAGGAACGCTATGAAGATTAATTAATCTACATGCCATGTGAAATATGAAATGTGCTGTGAAATAGATCTAAGTGGTGGAAGTGCAAAGGGCAGTGACAGTGCTGCTGACAGGCTGTCCAGGAGAAGGTGCCTGGTTGGCCCTGTTGACTTTAACCTCCTTGCTCTGTCACTCCTCAGAGAACACATCAGGGCAGGAAGGAAAGGATTTCATGAACTGGCTCCTCTTTCCAGTCCACAGTGGAAAATGCTCTCTGGCCCTCAGCCCAAGCTGGTACAGACTGCTTCCATGGCCTTACAGCACATCAGGTGTTGAGCCTCACATAGACTTCTCTCTCATTGGTGCTTGGGCTTCTCTGCCAAAAGTGCTTGTAGCTGAGGTTGGAGCTTAACATATCCGCAGAGTCAATAATCAGACAAACTTGACCACAAGCAAAACAAAGGGTGTTTAGCTGTAACGCATGTATTATATTCCACTTGATTATTGAATCCTAATTTCTGGGGCTAGTGGAGTCCCTAAAACAAAGAAAGGCTTAGAAATCCCTGCCTCCTCAAACATGAGCAGTCTAAGCAAGAAGTTAGTACAACAAAATATAATTATTAATAGATACATAATATTTTTGCAATGCGTACCTCAAACCCAAGACATCACTATTTTTTTCTGGCTACAGTTGCAATGTCCTCTGCTCCATCCATCGCATGAAAATTGAGGTACATTTGCATATCTTAATAACTTAAATAGTCTACAAAGAAAACTGTACCAAATACAATATGAAGCAGAATTAAGCACTTGTTAGTTCTGTTAAGTGATATATAAGAAAAGGAGTGTTTGTTTAATGAAATATAAAAAATAAGTAGAGAACATAATAGACCACTCATCTCTTTACGTACTTTCTCTCTAGAAGAGACAGTGCACAATCATTACCTTTTTAACTCCTCTGTAACCTTGATGATTTTATAAACTGCTGTTACCTCCCTCTTCACTGGTCTTTTTTTCTAGCCTGAAGAGTCTTAAGATGTTTAATTAAAAATCATGTTGACATCATATCATACTTTTGATCATCCTTGTTAACTTCTCTGTATCTTCCTGACTTGGGGAGTGAGGGAATAAGAGTGAACTAGAAGTATATAAGGTGTTTGAGATGAGGGCACGTGGTGGAGTTACAGAGAGGTGAAATGATATTTTCTGTTTTGAGCTGACATTGTCATAGAACTGTTTCTCTACAGTTATCCACTATTTATAAGCTGAAGATCTCATTCCTGAGTGACAGGTTGTGTATGTTAAGTTAGATTTATATATAGTTAAAGCTGTCCCCATGGACATCAGGTAACATTTATTTACATTTCATTTTACTTGCTCTTTTATTACCAAGTATTATGTTCTACAACTCTTCTCAGTTGGTCCTCATCCTTGTCCTGAATAACTTTGTAAGACCAACAGACTTTATCATCTCACCTTTTACCCACCTTGCCACCTCGTTTGCTACTATTACTCTAAAGATCTTAATTTTATACAGCATTTAATTTTGTAACTTCTTTCCATGAATTCTTTCGTTGAATCAGATGCTTTGATGTAAGAACCTCTTTTCAATGACTTCTGACATGGGACACAAGCTTCTCACCTGTTAACACAGATGCAGCAAAAATGCTTGTAGTTTCAGCTTTGTTTTCCCCAAATCTTTTTTACGTATCTTGATTATCTAATGTCTTTACAAACTCTTGTTTCTTTCTTGTAGGCATCTTGTTCTTTACATGTTTGAAAAAAAAAAATCACTGTATATCTTTCGCAAGTTTTTTCCTTGATTTAATATTTTTTTTTCCTTTTAGCTCTCCTTTCCAGTTTCTTCTTTAAGAAGGTTCTTCCTTCTGATGTAGTTAATTTATTTTTTTTTTTAATTAATGGGGTTTTTTGCTTGTTTTTTTTTGGCAATAATATTGAAATTAAGTGTATTATGGCCACTCTGTTATTCTAAAATTAAGAAATAAAAACCTGCTATAGGTCTGCTTGCAGTGAGATTTACATTAATACACTTTATTTTAATGTAGAGGAAATGAAATGAACTCTTGACGTGCCTAGGAAAGGGCATGCTCATAGTAAAGAAATGGTAGTAGATTGTCATACAAGGCTATTAGGATAGGGTCCTGGAAATTAAAATGTTCTTGATCATAACAAAGATAGAGAATGTCAGTAGCCAAATACCGACATGACCCAGTGCAACTGACCTTCACATCAGCTCCAGCCAGTGGCAACTGGACAGCACCCCACGAGTACTGCTGAGCTAAGGATCTACATCAGCACCAGTTTGCAGTTCTCTGGCCCAGGCAGAACTGATGATTGCTCCAACACCAAGCACTGGGATCTTGCCTCACATGACAACACATTTACCTCTTTCCCAGAGCTTTACTTCTTTCTGACACCTTTCTCTGATTTGTATTGTCTCGCCACAGTATACTCAGGCAGCCAGGTCATAGCAGCAGAGCCCCAGTATACAGCTGCTTGCTGAGGTGATGGGTCACCCATGGTGCAGAAAGAGAGTTATTGAAAAGAAATAAAGGGCAGCATGTTAAGGAGGAAACCATCGTATTGGGCCTTCTGTGAGCACCTGGTGGCAGCCAACCTAAAGTCCGAATGTCAAGATTATCCTCCAACCTAGAGCAGTCTGTAAACGGCCTCTGACACCCAGAGATGGGACTATGACTGACCCCCACAGATCAGATTATGTGGAAAAGCCCAAAATATTAAACCAAGTATGACAGGCAACACTAAATAATAGGAGAAAATTGGGATAACACTGGCAAAAATGGCACTGAATAGGACAGAGGTAGCAATTGATTTTTATACAGAAAGGTCAAAGAAAAATAGAGTATGTTACAATATGGTCAGTACCTGACGGAGTGGTAAATTTTATTCACCTAATAGATAAGACAAATTTTGAACACAGAAGTTTGGATAATGTGATAGCTTTCAATAGTTATTACTACAAAGTCACTCTGCATTTAGGAGGACTGCCAAAGAGCAGTTCAGAATTTAGTAAGTCATGGAACATGTTTAACATTTGGCTTACAATTTGAAGGAGCCCAGCCAGACCTGCAACAGTAGCCTCTCCATGACTTATCCTTGAGCTGCTACCCGCAGCATTTGTAGTCTCAATCAGCTGTTAGTGCTTCTCTTGTAAGACTATAAAATAATTGCAAATAGCACAGATTAGGAGGTATGAATGTCACTTAAAGCTCATTTCTGTTTCATATGCTATCCAGCATTCTCCATAGGCAGCAGATGAGGGTCTACAGAAAAACAGGAGCCAAGAAACAAACAATAATAACAAGCACTAATCAGAGCGTAATAATCTTTTGAGTTGCACTTATGTTAAAAGGTAATCACTGACATTCACACAGTACTGAATAAGTAGCATTTCATATGGACTTCATAGTTACAGAAAGAAAATAAATAATTTTATTTCCTAAAGGGCATCAGTAACAAAACATGAAGAAAACACAGCTTTAAAGTTTTAGCACTGGCTTTCAGGAAAGCAGCATTTTCTCAGTTGTGGCACAAGAGCAAATTTTGTATCAGTTCTATATTAATGTTATACTTGAACACATCTTTTCAGTTGTGATATTGCAGCACATGCGTGTCCACTAGGTCAGTGGTATTGAGACAAGCATGTCTGGCTACTTTAAAACAGGTGCCTAGGTAACTTAGCCAGTGGAAAAAGAGTGTAAGCACCATCCTGATTAGATGGCAGTTGAGGGAACGGTTTCATGACAAAGGGTCTCAAGAGACACCATCAATGTAAGGAGTTGCCATCCCTATGTCCCCTGTTTCAGTGGCAGCTGGGACAAGCAGGGTTTGCCATATGTAGGAGAGCTGCTCTTACCACAACCTCCATATGTAAAATTCGCCTCAGCTCCCATGCTGAACACACAGATGCAGTTAGACATCTAGATCTCTGAATCTAACCATATAGTCCTCCCATGTCTCCCTCGTTGTGTTTTTTAAATACAGTAATAATACTTCATCAGTTTGTGCAAATACTCATTTCCAGCATATCTGAGCCACTCTGAGATCCTTGAAGTAAGGGCATTGTTGAGTAAGAATTACTTTTTTTACCTCTGTATCAAATGCAGTAAATATTGTATTTTTCTAAGCACTATTAAGATTTCTTCACAAAATTGTGATCCCTGAATAAAATAAGAAATGAATAGCAGAAAACTTAACACTAATTCCAAGTATAGATGAACAGTATTTTTCAAAGCATAAGTAATAAAGAAAGCAAACACGATTTCAAACCTCTATTTTATGCCTTTTATATGCACATACACTAAAAAAATATATGTACATTATATATAGGCATGGCCATAATGTATGTGTCCTAGCTACTTGAAAGCTTTTTATCTACTTGAAAAACAGAAAATATCTGCAATATGATACAGAATGCACAAGTTTCTTGCAGGTTTATTTCTTTGTTTGATTAAGATAAAAAAAAAAAAAGGTTTGGGATCTAAAATAAGACAATTAGGAATATCTGAAAGGAAAAATAACCAATAAATTATTAATATATTTATCATATTTCATCACATAATCTTTGCATTCATAAATATAGTAATCAAGAAATGTGGACTTTAAAATCAACAATACAGCAACATGTGAAAAGTAGTACAGTTGTTTTTCTTTATAACAACCTTAGCGGTATGAGATTCTTTATATACACAAATATGATCTTTAAAATGGCCTCTATCAGCTTAAAAAATGGACAATTCCATGAAACTTGTTAAAGCCAAGTTGAACTGTGGCACCATATCCAAATGCAGAAAAAGACAATCACATTTTTCGACATTTCTACAGCTGATGGCATTGAAATGTCAGCAAAGCTCAAAGTAAAAGTACACAATAAATTTGATATTACACCACATGTTTGATTAAGCCCAAGGGTGAAATTGTAACCTGCAATTTTATTCTGAGTCAGTAGATTTCTGACACATTTTGATTTTTAACAAAGGGAAACTCAGTGTTAAGGCTTCACAGAATTCAGCAGGACTGTCATGTTTTTATTCCAACTCTCCTAGAAATTGGTCTTTACAAGCCCAGTGGACACAGATACGTTAATAAATTTTGTTATTGTAAAAACTATTCCCAATGAATTGTTTCAAATAACAAGGTTGTGACTATACTCAAAACGTAGACAATTAATGGCAAGTTTGTGTGAAACAGCAACAGTGTTTTCTAATGAAAACTATACTATTTCTACTTCAGATTTTTAATATATTGAAAATATTTCTACACATGTGACTCAAGTTGTTAATGTTTAAAATGCAAGAGTGTTTTCTATAAAAACCTCAAGGAATTTCTTGCCATACTTGCTTATTATAAAACATCCATTAATACTCATAATAAAATATAAGATAATTCCAATAATAGTTAAAAAACCCAACTCTGCCTCACAATGAAGACACAGGGAAACTGTATCACTTGTTGTGACAGGTCTCGGAGAAGAAATGCTTGAATACACATCAAAGAAATACAAATGGTGAAATACGCTCTGGTTTATGATCACGGAGCATGGTAATTAACTGACACATACTCAAACACTTTTAAAGAAATGGCCTATTCAAAAGCCATGCGTTGTTTTTGTTGTTTTCTGATTTTTATCACACTGCTGGATGGCTCAGAAGTGATGCTGTCAAAGCGGCAGTCAAGTACCGAAGTAATTGGAACTGCTGGGTGAAAAGACAAGCTCCATACAGGAATTTCCTGCCACTCCGGTGGCTGTGACAGAAAAGCTCTGAAAATGCCGGTAGAGATTTAGAATGATGAATAGCTGCGACAGTTAGTGAGAAATCCTGGAAGTTCAGTTTTGTTTTATTTGCTGAAATATTACCAAAGAAGGCTTGAAGCCTGTGACTTGTAAAATGTGACTCCAGAATGACCTCTGACAGTTGGGGTTGCTGTGGATGTTATGCTTCTATTTATCTGTGAGTATTGTCAGCTCCTTTGTCTCATTTCTCAAAATAAAAGCACAACCTTTGTCCCACTGTTTGTCATTATTTATACACTGCAAGGTCAATTCTTCTATTTTGAGACCTCCTAATTTTTCTGACATTATTTGTTGGGGCTGTCTTTTCTACCATTCATGATAATTATCCCTGTATTCCATTCTCCAGTCTTCAGAGATAAACTAACAAGGCTATGTCCACGTAATGGACTTCAAAGTAAACTGTTGAAATGAACCTAATTATCCTGTTGCTTGGTGGAATCTGTAACCCTGCGACAGGCACATAAGCTCCTGCTGCCTTGAAGCTCCCAAAGAAATTGGCTTGTGAGAATAACATCCACTGAAGGCAGGAAAATGACACAGAGTAGGAAATGCAAATAAGGACCTCTATCAGCACTCTCAGGCAGGGAGACTTTCATCTCCTAGCTGGACACTGACTGGCTCCCCTGCTGAGGTTCTCAGGTGTGAACTCGCTTCTGATTTCAGGCGCTTGACACAGGTTAATCCCTGTGACCACAGCACAGAGCCAGGAGTAATAAGTAAGAGAGTGTAGATATTACACCCAGTAGATCCATTTGGAGCATTCACCTGAGACTGAAGGAGAGCCACACTCAAATCCCACCTCTGACTGACTCAGTCCCTCAGGTCTTCGGAGAGCATTTCCCATGGTGCGGTGGCTAGAGCAACAGGGAGCAAAAAATGAATCCTTTGTAGATCTCGTTCATGCAAGGAATTATACAGTAAGTGTGATTTGAGGATATCTACACAATTAGATGTAAGAGTCAAAAAGATGAATTTGTGAAATCTTCAGGTATTTAACGATTGGCCTGTTTGGCACAACCAGGACTGTGGTTGTGATATCCAGAAATCTATGTCAAGCATATACAGCACCTTGGACTCAAGAAAGAGCAGAGGAGCAATGGCTTTGAAGGTCTAAATTTTGACCTGAAAACATTAGGCACTTGCAAGTTATTTGAAGTGAATGAGACTTCACATGATTTCACCCAAGTGGATCTAACTGCAGAAGCAGGGCTTCAAGACTTATCTAGAGAGCATCTTCTGGAAACACTACAGTTTAATACTGGTGAAAAAATCCATTGGTACTGAAAGAGTGTCTGCCAGACACTCTTAAATATAAAACCAACACCCAGAACAAGTGCTAAAGCAATTTTATTTTGTATATGATTTTTCAAGATAGCTACAAAATATCGCATGAAGCAAAATGAAAGCAATAATCTTCAAAGCATAACACCACATCCTTTTCCTTCCTGGCATAAGTACAAAAATACAAGCTAAAAGAAGATAACTTCTTACTGAATGAAACCGTTTTCACAGAGACTGGATCTAAACTGCTTTCCTCTCTTCTGCTAAAGCCTCTTTAGAAAAAACAGAAATAAACTGAGGTAGTGGGGGAGAAGGGCTCCAGCAAATCAAAAAGAAAAAAACATTAACAAAACAAAAACAAAAAGAAAGAAACATTATATGAAAATGTAAACTTATTGGTAGAGCTGAATATAATGTTTTTTCATAATTTCTTTCTAGAAATTACTGTAGTTGAACACTTCCAAAAGGAAAAGTTCACTTTGAAGTTATAAATGAAAATATATACAATTGATAAAATTGTCAAATATGTAGACTCTCACTTTCTGTCTCAATTGTAAAATACGGAATCCCACAAAAATATACACTTTTCACAAAGTCATAGTGAAATGAATTTGCAGGCTGCTAAAATATTTTTCTTTTAGCTTCTCTTATTTCTCTTGTGCTATTCATATAG
Source organism: Streptopelia decaocto (assembly GCF_964273445.1). Taxonomy (NCBI): domain Eukaryota; kingdom Metazoa; phylum Chordata; class Aves; order Columbiformes; family Columbidae; genus Streptopelia; species Streptopelia decaocto. Next base: position 28,205,586 of record NC_138663.1, read on the forward strand.
CATTCTTTTTCCTATACAACATGTATTTTCCAATACTACTTCTAAGTATTATAATGTGTTCCTGTTATAACAATGAACTTCTAAAAGAGTAGTGTAAGTCTTCAAAAACAATTTAACCAATAAATCGGAACCAAAATCTGTGAAATCATTATTCATTTTTATCTACTTAGTATTATTATCTTGGTTTAATTTACCTATTTATAATGTGTGTTGTGCTATACAGCCAAACAAACCCTCAGAGTGTAGCAAGGATCAAAGCAATCAAAACCCACCACCACGACCACTAAAAAATCCTAAAAAAAAACCCAAAACAAAACAAAAAACAAAACAAACAAGCAAACAAACACCAAACAAACCAACACTAAAACTTACTTTCTAAATTTAGGATGAAATAGCTATTGAGAAGATGTGAATTGAAGAGTCAGCTTAGCGCTACTTTCAGGACACTTTCATTATGGCAGCGCTCAGCTCTTTACCAAAACATGAGATATACAGATGGGAACAGAAAATATTTAAATACAAACCTGATACTAATCTTCAAGCTACCAGTCATGCTCTGAGAAAAACCTCCTGACTTTACCATTACTTTCTTTGGGACCCATGTCTTCACTCTCAGTGCTCCCAAACTGACTCTGTGTTTTCTCCTGAGTGTGCTGAAATCATACGAAGCAATCCCTTACCAATCCTGGAAGAGTTACTGATAGTAGGAATGCAGGTGAATGTCTCACTTTGAGCTAGGTTGATATTTTCATTTAGTCTATGCTTATGTGTATATTGTAACATCTTTGATGGATTACCTAGGATTAAAACAATGCCATAGTCAGCCTGGTCTTACCGCTCCCAGCCTGCTAGAGCTACTTTTTGGAGACAGTCACAAAGCGCCCTGATACTCCTATTACGGCAAATGCTTCTTAGACAGTTTTCCATTACAATCATATAATGTCTGTAAGTTATCAAAAATGCTTCAAAGCATGCAGATCCCAGGAGAAGTTCCAATTTAAGCGAATATCAGTTATATTGTGCCTATTTAAAATATGTTCAAAGAATATTAAAGTTGAATAGCCAGTGTTTCAGACAGTATTCACATATTGGGGAATGCAAGATGAAAATCTGTCTACACAAATTTCATACGTATCTGTTTGTCCTTGGCTCATTGATCATGCATTATTTTCCACTTCGCAGAACATTATCTGGATCTTATGTGGAGCCTTTAGACCACCAACAAAAAAATCGCTAGTCTTTAAAGAGGTATAATCACTCTTTGCCAGTTGCAAAGCAAGCTATGGAACAAGAGTGAAATGCAGATCAGTTCTCACTCATCTTCCAGGAAGGGGTTATCTGCTGTCTGCACCCTCTATTAGCTAATAAAGCCAACCACATTGATTTGGCACATTCATTCTGAAACACGTTAAGGTTACATTTAAGCCTTAGCTCTTTCATATTAGAAATCAGTATTTTACTCTTTTTCCTAGGTCTCAACTAGACTGTCTCTAGCTGTCTCAGATTCATGCAGTTTTACCAAAGCAAAAAGTTTATTTCAGGGTTATCTCATCCACAGCTTTTCGATTTTACCTAGAGCATGATCAGATGTGACAGGGATGTTGTTGGTGAGATCAGAATGTGAAATCTGTCTGTTAGATACCAGATACTCAGATGTGCTTACTCCTGTAATTTTCTGTCCTGTTTGACCACCAGAACTTTGGACCATCCAAAAACCTTATCCTAGTTTTTTAAAAAAAGCGAGAGCCCTAGATGTTCTTCAATTGTTTTTCATTCCTCCGAACAATTTTCTGGTTCTACTCACTCTCTCAGAGAAGGGGAAATTCACATCGAGATAATACCACCCTTTGTGAATTGGTATAGTCTGAGGAACACAAATTTCATCAGAGAATATACATGAACTTTCCAAACAGAGGTTACTAAATAATATTATTAGATTTTTCACCAGATCATCCTTGTGCTGAGAATAGACTCAAAGCCTAAAGAACAATGTTTAGAGTGACACAGTTGTCATTATTTTAGTGGGTTTAATTAATATATGTAATCAAGTATCATTATTACTTAATAGCTTGATACTGTGGTCCTGTAATCGAAGTCCTGACAAGCCAGTGACCATAGCTACACCTATGTAATTTCTGAAAGCAGGCAGTCTTAGCAGATGCCATAGATCTTTATGTGGCTGTATAGATCACACAGCTGGGAACTGAGGAACGCCTTTAAAATGTCCTACTGTACATTTACTCCAGTTAAAGTGAAGGGAAATGAAATATTCATACGATATGAAGCTTCCTAGGCTGGAAATAGGGTTTCTCTTGCCAAGAGAAGCAAGCACCTTCTATAGAATATTTTGCTTGCCAGAAATATGGAATAAGCATTACCTGACTTCTTAAAATCACCCTTTTGTTTGATTTCTTACCAGACTGAAGTGAAATGTGAACTGTAGCTTTAAGGCCTCTCCCAGATTTAATAAGCTCCAGGTGTACTTGAAGCACTTAATTGCTTCTGAAGGGAGCTAAGAGAATATTGTTCCAAGAGCCTGTTATTTCTGAAAAGACACTAAGATCAGGGTTTGCTGCCTCAGTGAGTTCCTATGGTGAAAGTTATTCATGTGCAGGAGCTATCAGGCTTGAAAGAAAGAGCTTTTATGGAGAACTTCTTTGTGGAAGGATGAATGCACTCAAGACTCTCTACAGAAGGCTATTTGAATAACATGCATCTTAAACAGTGTATGTTGAACTAAACCTCTCTGAATTTTATGGAAATGGGCCCAAAGTGTGAAGCTGGGCTCATGATCCAGGTTTCCTCCTAATAGAGGAGGCTAAATTCAGCTTTTACATAAGGCTTCTCTCCAATGCTGTTAACACTGAACTCTAGATGGCTCTTTTGACAACTGAACTGAAATCTCTTGGTGTAACTTTCAAGAAAAATAAAACCTTCCCTGATAGTAATGACAGTAACTCTCCAGTTCTATACTTTTCTAACAGAGTTCTTATTTTTCCAACCTTCTACAATTAAAATGGCATGTCTATAATTTATGGTAATTAATAACAATGTGATATATATGAAGAAAAAAATCTCCAGGATCGATTCGCTGCTTTCTAGCTTCCACATGATCACATTCCAATAACTAGCAATGTATTGCAGCCAAGAGATACCATAACTACTTAGCTATGTTCTTGCAATTTTGTGTGACTCACCTGTTTAAAGTGTGGAGGGGTTAATATAAAACAATAACTTTGGCAAGTGCTTCTCTCCAGGGACACAAAAGTTAGTAAACCACACTGAATTATGAAACATAAATATCATGTTGATTTGTAAAGAAAAGCTACCTTGTGACTGAGACACAATGCTACAATTTCTAAGGTGCAGACATAGTTCATCTCCTTCAATTTTCCATTGTGTCCCTGGATAAGTCATCAAATTTTTCATTCTAATCTTGTTCTTGGAAGAAACTTATCTATTGGGATTGAAATTTTCCAAAAATTCAGTCTGTATGGGAAATTTTAGAACAGATGTTTCAGGCTTGGCAAAATTACAAGTAAAGAAAACAGGCTCTTATTTTGGGAAGCATGAAGCAATTTTAATGATTGATAAGGTCTCTCTATTAGAGTGTAAACAGGTTGTACAAAACCAAGTTTTTAAAAATAACTGCTTTTGCCTAATTTTTTTACATCTAACATACTTATCCTTATTTTACTCTTTATTTTTCTGCACTTGGCTCTATTTATAATTTCAATTTCTCTAACATTTTCAGAAGACATGAAAATGTCATCCTCAAATCTGGTATAAGTCAAGTACTATAATATTTAAATAATATTTAAATTTTCTAAAGATCTTTCCCAGGCATGAGGTGAAAAATTTCAGTGAGACACTGTCTCCATATCTAGCTACACTTCAACTCAATTTCTTCACACTTCTTGTCATGCAAAACTTAAACATTTCTGTCTTAATAATATAGTTGTGTTTCTGGGTTATTATATATATATGGCCCTTCTACACCTTTCCTTTCCACAGTTTTCAACACTACTTGAATTTCCATCAAGTCAGAAATCTGTTCATAATTCCAGGAAGGTATACACAATCTCGTGTTTTTTCTGGCACTCTTTCTCAGGGGTTATTCATTGTTTGCAGGTGATTGGTGGCTGAGACATTATTTCTAAATCCAGGCTGCTTTTGAGCATGATTAGAGTGTCATTAAATATTTTTATTGTACATAAAGTGCTGGCTATAAACCCCAACCATCTGGCATTGCTGTGTCCTGGTGGTTGGTAAGACAGTAAAAGAATACATTCAACCAATTTTGCCCCTAGAACAACAGCAATAATCCAACAGAAGCTCAGGATCTGTTTACCAGAGAAGGAGCATTTTAATGCTGCTGAATATTATTTTTAAATCATTATTATTACCATGCAATATAAATATCGCTGCATCTTGGAAGGCCTCAACATCAAGCTTTTCAGACATGCTCTGTAGTATCATTACGTTAACCAGGCACACCCGACTCTCAAATGATATTACAGTTATGAATCTGAAACACTTTGGATTTCCATGAAATTCCTAAAAAGTCTCATTCTTTGTTTATTTAGTTTTACAACTAGTAAAGTGTGAAGTTTATTCAATATGCAGACAGACTGCACTTGACAAGGAGGAGCATGTGGGTGGAGGGGAAATGCTGTGATGTCACAGCGCAGCAGCCCTGCCACTGGACATGTCATACCTAGGAGCACTAAATGTGGGGAGAGGGTCTATAGCCCCCTTATTCCCTCCCCCATTAATAAATACACTTTAAATACAGGATGTTTCAAAAAAAATAGACCTAATTTAAAACACATAGTGACTTCAGCTAGGGTCCACCTTTTTGAAACACCCTTGAGGCCCTCACCTAACTTATACATTTCTTAATCCTTTTTGTTTTGATCTGAAAAGAAAAATTCTTTAGGGATTTCCTCCAAAACACATATAAGGAAGTCAATAACTAATACTATAATCTAGAAAAATAATAAAATCCTTCCAGTTTTCTACCATGCCTTAAAGTGCTGTTCCACATCATAATTTGCCTTCCTCAGAACCCAAACAAGTTCTCGTCTTCTTGTATTTCCTGTAAACTGGTCTGCTTGGATGATTTCAGACCAAGGCAACAAGCCAGTTTGAAGAACTACTTTGGAGAACACCAAGTACCAGATCCCCTGTGCATATGAATCTTTCCAATTGCAGTTTGGCACTGTATCTCACAGAGAGAGATAAAATCCTCACAAATAATTTGTTTTCAAACTGTTTAAGGTTGCATAACCCAAAATTTTAAACTCTACCCAAAACCAAATAGGAACCAGAAACTAATTAATCTGCTTTGCTTAACAATCTGAATTAAAGTGTATCTCCCCATAGACACTCTGAAACATTCCAAAGCTGAGTTAATTAAAGTATGGATTTTGGTAACATCTGAAACAAAACAAGACATGTTGCCATTTCAGGAACTCAACAATGTGGACAACCATGCTGGCACTTTTAATTTAATTGACAAGTATTATGCCCTTTCTAGAGTCCTTATACCCTCATATTATGACAGTAGGTTGAAATCTTAGGATGCAGCAGCTCTGTCCTCGTCACAGGATTTCTTAGTATCTCTAAAATTATGCCATCTCAAATTAGTCATGAAGCCATGAATGTGCCACCCAGGAGAATTTTTTTTTTTTTTACGTAGTCGTCCTGTTCTGCTAAGATATTTTAAGCCCTCCAGCAAATTATTCGAAAATCTCGTTGCCTTTCCATTCTGCCCAGGCTGTATTTAAAATGCAAGTAACTGAACTGAGGCAAAACAGCGTGCCCAGTAGAGTCAGGCTATGACTTCTAGCAGCAGCGCTGACCAGATGCGTTACAGGAATTTTACAATATAATGTTTGAAATGTGTGTTACTATTCAACCTGCTCTGTCAATGCTCAAATCCCGCTGAACAGTGTCTGCTCCAATCATGAATCTTCTTTTTCTACATGTCCTGTAGTGGGGAACAGCAAGAAAATGAACACTATGATGCTAATGCTATTGCACACATAATAAAGGACAGTCTGTTTGCAGAGTTGGATGGGGTAATAGCCTTTGCACAGCACGAGGCAGACATGGAAAGTGTTTTACAGAGGTAAAATATGTGATATTCTCATTTCCATCAATGACATTGGCTAGTAACACTTTGGTAATCCTTATGGGTTACCATGGCATGCAATGGGCTATTTAATATGCATGGAAATTTAAGAGTTATGTTTTCAAACAAACAACAGAAACATATTTTCTCTAACAGAAATCAAATCCTAAAATCCAATGTGAAAAGGCCAGTTCAGTGCTACTACTTTTTATCAGTATATTGACAGATGGTACACTGAAAATATACATTTTCCCACTCCAAATTTGGCTGTTGTCCACTTTACAGGTCTGACTACTAACTGTCTATTCTAATACCAGTTCTGTAGTTATCCAATTAGGTAGAGCTGGGAAACACACATCAGACATTCACATCCACATCTGTATGTGACAGACAGAACTTCTGATAGTCAGTGAAGCACACGGAAAGTGGCTGATTAAATTCTTCCATCTGAATTTGTAGGCTGAAAATCTGATCTCAAGTTTTTCCACACTTTCTAAAATCTGACAGTTCGACATCCACCTCCCCAACTTCAACTGATTCTTAATGTGATTTAGAATGACATGAGGCTGCATTTTTACTCGATGAAATGTGCCCTGTAATTTGTTTTAAATGTTAAAAGAGGAAGATTAGTTACATTTCTATATTAATAACCACTCAAACTAAGCAAAAAATCAGTGATTTCTACCTGTTTAGTCTTAGGTAAAATATGGAAGGACTTTTCCTATAATAAAAGCATTATAATTAATCTTTCTTTTAACAAAAGTTAAAATAATAAGCATAATTAATATACATCAGCTTTCATATGTCTTGTTATGAGAATATACACCCCTACCCTCCTATTGTTTTTGTCCGAGGAATCCGTTTGTCCAAGGAATCCGTTAAGAGGATTAATAAATGCAATGTGCTTTTAAATGATAAAAAAATCACATTTGAAATATCTCTGAGCAAAAAGCACTTAATAAAATCTATTAGCAGTAGCAACAAAATATTCAAAAAGTCAATTTGTAAAGCATTTACTTATATTTCCGATGTGCAAATCATTTTGTATGGACTACAAGGATCAGAGAATGAAGTGTCAGCAAATAACTTCTGAAATACAAGATACCCTTGTAGTTAAATATTTCATTTCTGCATGAGTGGTCGTGAACATCTATGGATTTACCAGCCTTTTGTAGCCTATATAGCAGGATAATATGAGAATACCTTCTACAAGTGAAATTGAATTTTAAGATATTCAGATAAAGTGGGTCAGAATAGTATGGAATTATCAACAAACTTAAAACACTTCATGTCAATTTTTATTACATTCAGTAGAACAGAGCTCTCAAAAATGATATAATCTAACCTTTTCAATAATAAAAAAAGAATACTCCTTCTTTAAAAATCTGATCTCACAAGTATTTTTCTTTAGGGAAATACAGCTCATCTCAGAAATATCCCTCTCTTCCTTTCACTGTCATTTATCATTGAATTCAACTGAATCTCTTTCACTGAGACTTTATAATTTCATCTTTAATACCCCCCACTAATCTCCCTCATGGTGGCCTTCAGCCAACAAATGTTCTTTACATTACAATACCCTCATTTATTCAATTCCCAAGAAACAGATCTGTGAAAGGGTTAACCATTTGATTGTCAAAAGCTTTGGGTTCTGCTGAGCTACTAAATTTCATGTGCACTTATTACCCAGGTTAGGTTCAAGCCATTGCTGGGCTGGCACAGCGTTTGCCTAACAGGGATAGACCCCTGTAGAGAAAACTAGACAATTAGATGATACTCTGCACACCTAGCATTTACTCAGCCTAAGCCATACTGGTATAAACTCAAAGGTAAACCATCTTTTCCTGATTACTCACTGGGAGTGCCGGTTCCACAATAAGGGGTTGCAACTAAATCTAAATTAGAGGAATGAAATTAGTTTACCAGATCACAGCTCCTGCTGCCCCTCTGTGCAATATCAGGATGACATTCTACTTTGTTTCAAAAAGGGGGTGGGGAGAAATCATTTCCAGCTGTAATGGGTAATACAAAAAGACTTCACCATTTATTTTATCAAGAGGAAATTACCTACCGAACAAGCAGATGCGACATCACAGGGGCTGAAGCAACAACAGCAATGTATTTGTCTCCCACTCAGTCTTCCCACTTTTGGTATATTTATCTGACAGTTATTAGGGGAAACTTAGTTTTTTTTTACCGATGGCCTGCATCTCATATAAATAATTAAGCATTCTTTGGAACAGGTACATGAAAACAAATTTCCCACATCCCAGGAGAATGTTCTTGCTTCCACCCCCCTTAACCATTCTCCTAATTCACATTTAGGTGCCTTAACATTTAATTGCCTTAACAGGAAATACTGAGGAAGCTCCACCTCCTTTTTGAGAAGCATGGTGATTAAGATGTTTCCACATTAGATGTGGAGGATTTGGTTTCAGATTCCTGTTCAAATTACATTAATTGCAGCATCTTAAGGAGGTCCTGCCCTCTGTGTTGAGCCATATGCCAACTCAGTGTCTCCTTCCAGCTATTTTCTGCTACAGTGTCCAATACCTGTAAGGTCTGAGAACACTTCTGAGGTTTGAACCTGTGTCTTGGACTTGGGCTAGAGAATTTTGTTGGTATTTAGGCAGGTGGTATCTGGACTCAGGAGCACCAGCACCTCACCCTGCTCACTAGTGATGCTTGGATACTTGCACAGCTGAGGAGCAGCTAGCTGGGCTGAGGATCCACGAACTGCAAGATATTTCTGTATGAACTGGATTCAAGGAGGCAGGTGCCTCACGCTCCCTATTTCTTTCATCCAAAGACAGGTCTTCATAATTGGCCACCCACAGCCAAACAAAAAAAATGGATGTTACTTTTATCTTCCTGAAGAAACAGCCTGAAAAATATTCTTAACCCCCTTGCAAAGTCTCTTTACTGAGTTTCTGATGATCTTGCCACTTTGAAATAGGAGGGGGGAAAAAAAAAGCATCCTGCGGTTTATTTGCCGATCTATAACATAGTATTATGAAAACCTGAGTACACTGTCCAATTTTACTAGAACAGAAGAAATTATCCAATCACTTGGAAATATAAGGGATAAAGTTCAGGCATTATAACATCCCATTCTGTGAGAACAAGGGCATATTCCACCACTCATTCCGTGAAAATGAAGCACAGAAAATGGAGGAAAAGGATAAAATTTCTTTTCGTCTACCAAAAGCATCTGGGTGCATTCTGAGCATAAAGAAAACTGCTACTTGTGATACCAAATGACAGATAAAGGTTGTTTGATTGCATGGAAGAGGGACTAACAGCTCTTCCAATCTTAAAAATGGTCATATTAGAGACAAATGAAGGGGTTCTAATCATCACTGAAACAACTCTTTTTGATTAAGTCAGACAGAAGAATCATTTAAGATATAGGAGACAATCAACCATGTTCAGATTTGAAGAGAGCATCTAACTGACATAGCACAAAACAAAAGAAAGGCATTCAAATAATTTTATTTATGAAATATCTCTTACTTATAAAAATGCACATTCATATGAAAACACAGCATAGTAATAATTGATATGTAGGCCAAGATGGGTAGGAATTAATATCTTTATAATATAGATGGTGAGTTAATTAAGATAGAGAAGAGGGATATGATCTACTTAAGGTCATACAGAAAGCCAGTGAAAATAGTAGGAACAAGCACCAGATGTCCTGTTTCTGAAATCTCTGCTATAACCATTAGATCAGTAATTCCCAGTCTGGCAGACCGTAAGGTCTTCTGATGTGTTTCATGCCAGTATGCATTAAAAAGCTAAAACCAAAGCCAACAGCAAAATGTTGCCCACAACACTTTACTTGCTTGCTGTTTGGCTGATAAATTAAGTCAATTAGAGGCCATGGACGGAACTGCTTTCTTTATATGTCTTATGTATAGAGTCAGGCTTTGTCTAGTCTTTAAGTCTGCCTTTGTTGACTTGCTAAAGTAAAACAAAAAGCATAAACCACTGCCAGCAATGATGCAGCAAAGGGAGGTGAGTGGCTGCACTGCAGGGCTGCGGGTGGCAGAAGCCACCAGCTCCCGTTATACCAGCTACCACAGCAGCCACCCCAATGGGTCTGGCAGCGGAGGTTCATGACTTTAACCCAGACACCACTTGTGTGTGACAAGCAAGTTACTCACAGAGATTGCCAAATAAATACAGGCCAAATAGAAGTTATATTGAAGCAAATGTAATTGACTGCTGCACACTCTAAATAGTATTTCATGCCAATTTACATTTTTCAGCCTGATTCTTCACATGTATTGCAGTGCCACTGCATTGACATATTTAAACATACATTCCACGCTTTTCCTTACAACCTTCTTTTCTGACTTGATTGTTGTAGTCACCACAGAAATATTAATCAAAATTCATTGCAAGAAGACATAGTTAAAGAGATGTAAAAGTGCTTTTCTATGGAGCTATTCGTTCTTAGTATGTGAAATGAAGTACTGCATCATATCATAGTAACTTTGTTTTGTAGATTGCCATCTCTCCCAGAAATCATGGATAATGGGAGTTTAATGTTCTTTCAGACACATGAATGCATATTTCTTTAATTTTTTGCTATTGAAAATGAATGTGAATTATAAATTTTGAGAGCAGGGTAGAGTAACAAGGCATATTAGGAAAATAACTACACTTTTGGCCTTCTGTTGACCATAAATACGATGAAAAAAAAAAAAACAAAACAAAACCTCAGAGAAAACGATTTTTCAATTATGGCTAATACAAAAGAGTTTAAAATATGGGAAATACATGTTAACTTTATAGAGAGAGGTATTTAATTTTTTTAAAAAATAATACAGATTTGAAACAATAGAAGTTATCCACAAACCTCCTTTCTCAGATTGTTTTTTCTTGCCAGAGTATCTGACCAGAAACATTCTGAAGGAAAAACAGCAACTTTATTAAGGCTACCGTATGTTTGAGTTTCCCTGGTCTTGGTGATTTTCCTACTATGTTTTGCTTGGGCAGGATTCATCCTACTTCATCCAAGATTCCAAATTACTGGTAACATCAGAAAGGTTGAGAGGTCTCAGGGAATCTTAACAGCCTAATGCAATCAAATAGCTCAACATCCACTTTCAGAGGAGAGTAAATCAGACTCACTGCAGGTGAGATAACCTGATCAAGGATCTGCATTTCCATGGGGAAAATAAAAAATCCTCCCAAGCGATTACAATCCTATGCCCAAGTGCCCCAAAGTTGCCTCAAATGGTGTTCTGAAACTCAGATCTTCTAGGGTTTTTTTCCTCATATGACAGACATACTGTCTATTCATCTCAGGGAGTTCACCCACACTACCTTGCCAATATGCCTTAAATCTGGAGACAAAGTTGTTTAGCCCCTAAGTTCATTCATTTTCACCTCTTTCCACTGACACTGCAGATATAGGTGGCAATCAGACAAAAAGCAGTAATAGGCTGTCCACATGATGTGGACACTAGGATAGGAAGAAAATATTCATTTCATATAGTCACCCAATGATTCTTTCTTTTAAGATAAATTCAGTATAAACCATTTTTACAATTGAGTATAAACTCAATTTCTACCTATTTTACTTACAAAGTCAGAAGTTCAGTCTGAAATGGATAGAAAATATGCCAAAAGTGCATAAAAAAATGTCATGATGTTAAAGTCCAAGATTCAATTACCTGAGTATCTAATTTTAGCACTTTATAAATATTATATATATATATGTCCAGTCCTTCATATATTCTAATTTTAGCACTTTATATATACATATGTGTCCAGCCCTTCATATATTAAAAGATGTATCCTGATGATTTACTTTCAGACACCTGAAATACACAATAAAACAGTACAGAAAACATAAACCAATTCAAAATAGGATCAGATCAAGTGTTTCACAAGGAGTGGAACAATGAAGCAAGTGCTGAAGATAGATAAGGAATTATACTTGGCAGGTCAGACACAGAGAGAAACTGTTCACAAGATCTCCAAGGAACAGTCTGTGCTTGTCAGAAGCACTGAATCTACATTTTGTTAGGTTAGATATCTTCAATATTCAAAGAAATGAATGTTCCCATATCCTTCTCAAATGAGTCCCAGGTTGGCCCAATTTGCATGGAAATGTTTACAAGGGACTTCAAGGTAAATCATCTAAACTTACTTTTTATTACATTGAAATGAAAACTGATTTATCATTTCCCTATTTACAGTACTGGACTATTTACAGCCAAATATGTCCCACTGATAAATATCAGAGAGACTTAACCAGCTAGAATCTTTTGCACTAAAAGCATCATGATGATCCTGAGGGTCTCTTCCAACTGAAACGATTTTATGATTCTATGTAGCCATAGTCCCTGTTATAAGATTTTTTACTTTTCAATAAATAAAATCAACTTTTTAAACTACTGCTAGGCTCAGGAGAGCTAACAGGGTTTTGGCCCAGCTGTGTGAAGGAGCTGAACCCAGACCAACATTCCTGTATTTTGGTGTCAAAGAGCCAGCATAAGTGCTTGCTCTCATTGCCTCAAGTATGCAATCTGTGAGGAATAGCTTTGGTCAGTGCTTTGTGATACCTGCTGCAGGATCCACTGACTATTTGGGTGTTGTCTAAAGGCGAGTACCAGTGACATCATTTACACCACTTTCCAACACTTGCAGGACTCACTAGCAAGTTCAGGTTCAGTAAGACACCCAAGAGCACTGGGTGTTCAGGGGCTGTCTTCTAGGAAGAAGTAGCACTGCCAGTTTGTTTTAAATTGAGACATTGTCAATTATTGCCATGGTTGACTGCAGTACATTAGTAAAGTCATCAACAGGGATGATGGGATTTTGCACAAAAAGCCCAAAACACAGCTTAGAGAAAGTGTGTGGGTCTATAGGATACTAATGCAGCATTATGTTTGTACAGCATCTAAGGAGATTTGTTGCTGTAGTCATTTTCTTGCAGTACTCGGCCATGCAATGGGAAATATAAGTGTTGATGGGAGCATGACAAATGTTTCAGGACCTGTCCGCACCATTAGATTTCCCATATGCCATGGTTCTGATTCTGCCTTGGCATGTTAGGCAGATCTCACCACTCTCTTGAGCCTCAGATGGAGCCAGGTTAAAAGTTCAATGGCACAAGAGGAGCATGAAGTCAGTGCAATATGGCTATGCAGTGGCCATGCTTCTGTCCCTGCTGGTTGCCATCCCCTGATGCCATGGGGTGGCATGGAGCTGGGGGACCACAGCCAAGTCCAACATGCAGTGGGGCCAGCTGTGCAGCCAGCAGCACTGTCATTGCCCATGGTGGAACTCCTTTGCTGCTCCAACAGTCCGCCTGAGGAGCTGCCTGCTCTGCTCAGGCCCATCAGCTCTGTGTCCTACGGTCCAAGGTCTGCACAGGGAGGGGAAGGCAAGGCGGGAGGCACAGCACTGTGACACAGCTTCAAACAGCAGACTTCTGCCTCTCCCTGCAAGGCTGCCTTTGCTTTCAAAAAGAACCATAAACTCCTTCCTAGCCAGACAGGCATGAAAATATGAACGTGTGTACATATGTGTGAACACAGATGAACTGGCTTTGACATTCAGAGCTCCTTAATTCAGGGGAGCCCTTGCTTGCAAGCATTTTGAGTCACAAAAGCCAGCCCTGATAACTTTATTTGCTCGCCATTTAGTAATTATATATTTCGGTCACCCAAAGATGTTCAAATGCTGGAAACTGGAAAGAAATATCAGACATTTTTATAAATACAGTGACTGATTCCATGATTTATTCATGAGGTTATAAGGTACTGTTGGGTTTAGTAATCACTCCATAAATAGGGCAATAAAAGCACAGACCAACACCTTTCACTTACCCTAGTAAGTAACTTCATGGTCAGATTTTTCTGGTATACTGAGCAGAAAGCCATTTTCTATCAGATAATGAAAATATTTAGAAAAATCTCTAGAGCAGTGAGGGCTATAGAACTCCTAAAACTGTAATTGTTTTACACCATTATTAGAAATGAAAATATTTGGAAATTATTGAAGTTTCCCAATAAATAGGGTGCTACACCAAATAACCCTGAGGCTGCTAAGAAAAGCGGTTTTGAAATGATGAAAAAGAGAGTGGTTACTTTTTCATCTATCTGCTTCTACCACATAGCAATAGCTATATATATAACAGTATCCTTGTCAGAAATTGTTTTTTATAAGCAAAGCAACTATCATTTGGAGTACAGCGTATTTTATATAACTCAAAATCAGAAAAAAAGTTTTAAAAAGTTTTAACAAATGTAATTGTACAAGGTTCACTAAATGCATCCACACATACTCTGCAATAACTTTTTAGCGTATCAAATCTAAAAAAGTTGAAGACAACTGATAACATTCATTATTTAATAAATAATAAACTATTTGAGTTCACTTAAAAGTTGTGCCTGTTTTTAGCTATTTTTGTTCAATGTGTTGGAGAACTATCTTTTCTCTGAGATGAAACCTTGGTCTAAATCTTTCTCCCCCACATGGAAAAGGGAGCAGTGTGCATGAGAAATGTGGTTCAAATTTTGAAGAGTTTGTGTGGATCAACAACTGAGGAATCTCCAAGGAAAACCTGAGGGGGTTCAAGTGACAGAAACAGTTACACTGGCTAATATGACCCCAGTAAACTGCTTCAAATTAGTTGCATTTTCTACAGATTATAAATCTACATAGAACAAGATTTTATCCTGTAACCATAAGTACAACAGAAACTCCAGATCTCAAAGAACCCAAAAAAGCCTGAAGAAAATCATAAAAATACATTAATATGATAAAAATGTTCTTAAATCAACTGAAAAACATTTCTATACTCTAGTCCAGCCTACTAAAAATCTATACTCAGAAAGTCTGCTAAACCTTTCTTAACAGCTTCAGCTCAACTACTAAATGTAATGTTAATATCACATTATGGAAGCGGTCCAATATTATTAAAAACAAATATACTTCGTAATAATTTATTTTACCAGTATGTTAGATCATATAGTTTGTTTTTCATGCAGTATTTCTGTGGTTTTTTTAAATGTATATTTTTCTGTATATTTTTGAAATGCTATTATAACGTTGAGTTAAAGGATGAGTATGTGGCATTAAAATAACTGGTAGGTTCACCAGAAGTTACATTAATGACTGCAAGTCCTGTTTGGGAGGTGTAGCTCAGTTAAGCCCAGGTGACAGGCCAGAGTTAGGCCTGGTAAGTCCCACCTGGTGAGCCATCACAACCCTCACAAGATTTGGCTTCCCAAGGACAAACGGACTGGATTTTCAGTGAAAGAAGGAATTATTTAATCTGCATTTACTTACTTTATTTTGGGGGGAATTAAAGCAGTGATTCCACCTGCATTTAAAACAATGACAGTGGCACAATACAAAGACCAGCTGTCTCATATGGTCTATGACTTGGAGAGCAAGACGCTTTCCCTGAGAACATCAGCTTGGTCAGCTGAAGTCAGGTAGATCTCTAGTTGTAACTAGTAAGGTATTTCAATGGGTGTAAAATATTCTCAGTGGTGAGATACAGTGTGATTTCAGGGCTAATGGATAAGCTTAACACATGAACAAAGTGGGTCTAAGTTGGTGGTTTTCAAGCTATCACCAAGGGCTTTACTGGCTCTTTGCCATCTTGGGCAGCAGGCTCATATGAATAAACTCTGCAAATTTTTTTTTCTTTTTAGAATGTAGCACTTCAAGATCTGTGCCAGCTAGTATGGCTCCTTCTTCCACACAAGTAAACCAGCAGTTAAGTCCGTGCTCATCTGCTGCATTCCAAATCTTTCTTGCAGCAATAATAAGAAATGTTTCATATGCCGAACACCTTCCTAATTCTCAGACAAATCATTAGCAATGTGAACTGTTTTTCAACAGGTAAAACTATGGAGGTTACACTTGATTAGCTTAAAACCACAAAGGCAGCCTGTGTCTGAGCAGAATATTTAGCTGAGCTAAATAAAATCATCGCTGGTCCTGCTACCTGACTGCCTTCAGAAGCCAGTCAGTTTTCTGATGAGATGGGAAAAGGTTAGCATTTAAGGTATATGTTCAGACATATTCATATACTTTATATTGCTACGTCAAAAGTAGTTAAGTCAGCTTTTAGGAGCCTGTTTGCAATTTTTTCCACTATTGTTGGCCACTATTGTTGGCTGCACTTCCTGGTTTTTATGGATGATTCATTTCAGGAAGCACTGAAGCCACAAAAATTCCTCAAATCCATAAAAATAAACCAAACCCAACCAAACCTATGTGTTTTGTGTAAAAGCAAAGCACAATTTGATGATTTTGCAGAACAAAAATAAAAAGCTTTAAATTTGTGAAATTTCAAGAAATATTTTCAGCACCACTCCATTTCCTTTGTTTCACAGCTACAAAGTTTGACACTGAAGTTGCTGAGTAGGAAAAAGCAGATTAAAAAGGGGGAAAGATAAGGGTATTTTGCACAATGACAAAGAAACTCACTGCTCTGCAACAGTCAAAAAAATATAACTACAAATTGTTCATCTACAGCAAATTGATTTGCACAAGAACTTTGTAAAGTAAAATATAGTTGCAGTCTCTATAGCTGCAGTATACTTCACATGAAATAATCTACTCCTATATCAATAGCCTGATGCAACTTCCATGAGAACGTCAAAGCTGTGTTTTGTTCATGTCATTGGGTTTTCTTCCTGAAACAGATTTAGAAAGAGCCTAAGATTTCTTTCCTTGTCTGATCATGTCTGTAATGTTACAACACTCTCAGTGCGCCCACATCTCTGGAGTAAACTGTTCTGCTGGGTTTATTTTCAAGAAAGCTAACAAAAATCATCATTATTTTGGCTACTTACTAACCTTTAAATGTTGCCCTAACTACTAACTACATGCTTGCCAGCATCTTTCTCATAAAACTTCTGTAAGAACGACAGAATTGCTGAAAAAATTATTATAACAGTGCAGTAGAACTGTTAAGCTTTTGCCTCATTTTTGATTAATTTCATGCCTGACTCAGTCAGAGATTAGGCCCTGACACAGGTTATAATTAAATATTGAAATCATGAAGTGCAAGAATGTTTAATTTTTAAAATATGAGTTTTAATTTACCTCATACAGAGAATAGCTCTGGTCACCTGCAGAGATGCATTACACACTACATTGCCTAATGTAGGATGCCTGAATAAGGCTGAGCATACAGTTAAAGTAAACTAATGCAATTTACTGAACAGCAGTCAAATATTTATCCAGTTGATGAAGCAGACTTTATGTGAAACTCAGACAATAATTAAAGAGAAGCCTTGCTTAAAACATGCTTATTCCCGTTTTCACAAATATGTTATACCAAAGCAGCATCTTCCTGTTCTCAAATATTGATGTTCTCCTAACACATTATACAGTGAGCTTGTCCTTGGCATTCTCTTGACTATTTAATGAATATATTTTCTGGCATTTGCCTTATCTTTGTTATGTTGTTCTTTGGAGAGCTAAAACTATTAGTTAACCCTTGACAGAAAAACATCAGAGCAGGCTAGCAAAAGGTCTTACAGTATCAGAGTTATTAACATGGTATTTGATTAAACCATAGAAAGATGGGGAACAGATACTACAGAATATGTCCCCTGCACTTAGACTTTCACAACCTTGGATGTTTTTTGAAGAACTTTCACTTTTTTTTTTTTTTTTTTTGGTGATTTTATCTGAACAATAATCTGAATAGTCACAGGCTGAATACTAATCCTACAATTATTCTGTAATGTAGTATCTCTATCATTTCAAGTAGAATTGAATACATCGGATATTTCCAGAACTTGTGAACAAATATTTTTTTCTTCAAGTTTCAGTTTTCATAGTAAAAAAAAAAGTTAAAATCCTTTTATACCTGAAATATATGTTGAGGAGATACATGTTTTACATGATCTAGAACAAAAGGTAAACAGTTATCATCTAATACCTCAGTAACAAAGGAGACAGAGTTTCGACTTGATCTATATTCCTAAAATAGATGGAAGCATATTTCTATAATAATATATTGACCAGTAGGTAATGAAGAATATATTGGCTATTAACAGTCATTAGGAAATCCACAGATTTTTCAGTAGAATAAAGCTGATGAAACATTGATGTCCATCACCTTCAAAACACACCATATTTCAAAATACATCCTGCACATGACAGTTCACTTAATCCAAATACTACTAATTTTTGCAACATAAATGGATAATTCAACATAAAACGACTGCATGAGGTTTCTCTTACACTGAAGTAGTATTTTTGATAGTGTTTGGTTGGTGGTTGCTTTTTGTTTTTGGTTTTTTTTTTTTTTTACATTGAGAGTGTCACTCATACAAAGAGCTCCTGCAATGAGAAGGCTACTTTTACATTTTTAAGAAATGAGGATTATCTTATCTAGATCAGATGAGCAATAGATGCAAATACCAACAACACCTAGTTAGCACTTCAGAAATGCTGCTGAGCAAGAGCCTGACTGGCGTAAACTACCATAACTACTTCAGCGGAGCTGTGCCAGTAAACATCGTCTGGGGTTCCGGCCTGCTATTTAGAAGCTGTATCCAGCCACATTTCATTTTGGGCTGCAGCCTCCAACCCAAACCTGCTGCATCTGCCGGTGGATAGGAGGCTACCTCGCAAACTCTCTGTCTGGACAGTTTCTAATTCTCACTGTGCAGTATCACCCCAGTCCTCGCTGTTCTTAAAGCCAATATACCACAAACAGTTACAGATTTAAGTACAATGCTGCCATTCTTACATTCACTGGGGGTCAAGAATCTGCATGTGTGAGCTCTGTAAAGTCAGAAAATTAATGCTTATTAACAACAGGACAGTTTGAGCTGCAGAGGATCTGTCATTGTATTCTGCCATTCTGTTTGGAGCATTCATGTCATTGCTCAAAGCATGCAACAAATCATGAAGTTTTACTGAGATGCTACTCACCAGTAAGCTCATCTGGGGATTATCAGCCAGTATTTTTTGTAGTGAAAGGTAACAATCCTACCTAACTTGTTTCCTCTTACCTAATGGAGGAGGCTGCATTCAGCCTGTCTTTCTACCTGCCTTTTCACTGTTGATTGAGGAACTGAGGAAAGGCAGCTGGTTTAATTAGACAGATGTTAACAAACAAAGTCCTATTCACCACCTGTGTTACTGTTCATAAGACCACATGAAAAATGTCCTTGCTAGCACAGGTACAATTCACAGGAAGAAATGAAGCACCAGAGGCTCAAGAACGACCATTCGTACTATCATACTGTATGAGACTTTGTGGTGATTTTTACAATCTGCCGTTGTAGTCAATATGTACAGGGTCTTCAGATTTGTTGTACCATGACTTAAGGTTGGGTCTAATCCTCAGATTTCTACCATTTAAAGACCAGTGTAACGTCACAAAGGTTTGTCTTTATTAGACTAGTGGTTTTGTTTGTTTGTTTGTTTGTTTTAAAGTGCCCTATTAAGCAGTAAAAACATTGATAAAACTGTGAAAAATGGCAGCAAATTTTGAAGTATTTTGACTACAATATTTTATATGTAATCACGTTTGAACACTTTTAAATGCTTTTCAGTATGGTTGCGTTTGTTCTCTTCTCCACCAAAGGTTTCAGAGCTAGTAAAAATATTTGAGTAACTATTGTGCACCACCAAACACACAAAAACCTGACCTTTTAGCTGTAAGTAAAATAGGATTAGATTATAGGACATCTGCCATTTTTCGAGGATCACTTTGGTTTGTCCCCAAACAGTGTTGAATGTCTATAAACTCTGGGTCCTATTCAGAGCTAGCTCTGTAGTGATTCACATTAGATGACATTACACTGTTGTGGTTTTTTTTTTCTGTTCAGCTGTTTCCATTTAGAGATCCTATTTTAACATAATAAAATCTTTTAAAGGTGTAGGAGTTTTATGGTGCATTTGTGTCCCAAAGTCACTGAGATCAGGCCAGTCCATATCCCTCTGTCCATAAACACACACAGACAATCCCAGGAAATCACATAGTAGCTGATTAATCGACAAAACTTCCACTCTACATTTCTTTTTATTACAACTACTAAGTGTTTCCCAAGACCATACAAAAACTCACATTGCTTCTCTCAAAGTTACTGGCACCGCAAAAGATGCAATTTATTCCAGCAGGAAATATGCAACACCTGCAAATGTCTTTAGCGAAAAAAACCCAAAGGTACTTGTCTGTAAAGCTCACATGTTTACACCTTTATACCCCCTTTGTGTATGCATAACACTGACTTATTCTCCTTCTATTTATAGCTATTTACTGCACAGATCTGAATGAGCCTAATTTATGTCATAGCACCTCATGTTTTACTGGCTTTCACATCATCTTAGCTATAATCCTCGCATTTTTTATCAAGATCTTAGATTGTATGTCAGGGAAGCTGCCACAAGATTGATTCTGTGTTGTCAAAAAGAAAAAAAAAAATGCTTGAAGGGCTTAATACTGTGGCCCTTAATTACAAGACTAATTGTACTTAATGGATCCACTCATGGGGACGGCAAGAGTGGGCCTGAACAGATTATGTATTGCCCCTGGAAACCTCTCCTTGCTTGGCAGGCACCCACTAAGAGTGTGGCTGATTCACATGCCAGAGCAGATGCCACTAACACAGAGGGCCGTGGGGTTAGCCTGCCAGAAAGGATTCATTTTCACTTTGAACCATTCGCTGCAGCAAGATACATGAGTACATGCTGGCTTGTGACTGTTACAGCCCCATGATATTTTACAGTGCATAGAATCTGTAATGGAAGAAATCATTCCACAATAAAAATTATTTAAGATGGCCTTACTTAGCCTGTATGCATCATAGGGCATCAAATTATTTTACATGGTGCATAATGACCAGCTATTGATGTTCTCCACTCAGGCTTACCAAGTGAATGGAAAACTTCACCTATGCAATAGGAGGGTTCATCATGCCATACTGTACAGTGTCTTACTTGATGGCTACTACTGAAGGTTAAATAACAGCTAATGGCTACTTAGACTACTTCCAATGTTCTTACAAGTATTTCTTCTGTACCTCTAAGCATGTTTATGTATACATAGATGTGTGTGTATACATATAAATCTGTACATTTGAGTACTAATGTTGGGATCACCTTAGCACAGTGTAAACATTTGTTTTATCTGACTTGTCACTGCAGTAATAGGATCCTTTTGATAATTGCAAGGAACCATCATCTCACTACTCCAATGAGTAATGCTTTTTAATAAATAAATAAATGAAACTTTAGATTATATTTCTTTTAAAAACTTTTTTTTTTTTTTTAAGTCCCACTCCTATAGTCTGAAGGCTATCTTCTTAACGCTTTGGAAAAAATTCCCACCATGTCCCCCAAACCATTCTTAATGCTGATAGATCAATTAGCAAGATTAGTTTTCCCATCTTTGTATGCATGTATGTGTGTAGACACAAACAGTTTCTTTCATTTGAAATGTAAAAATAATGCCAAATTCTTGTTTGAAGTTGTTCGATGACAATTGCTCATAGAACTCTAACCTTACTTATGCAAATCACTAGAGTTCATGGTAAGTCTGACATTTACAGAATTAATGAACTAAATAATTAAGTGACCTGGTAAGCGAATTGGTAAACCAGAACTATTAATCTTTTAATGAATTCTTTACTATCACTTAAATAATAAATTTTTTGCATAATTTTAAAGGATTACAGTAAAGAAACATTAGAATAGAAAATCCATTATGTAAAGGAACGTTGCTTTTATAAATCTATTATTATGTCTCTTTTTATTGAATTCATTTCTATTCAAGGTTTAGAAAAGTGGCAATTCCTGCACTGGTGACTAACAGTCCCCAACATTTTAGTGGTAAGATTTTTTTCTTGCTAAGACAAAAAGTCTAGGATCATTTACCGCTTCAGACAAACCACTGCCTAAAGTGAGTAATTAGCATACAACTGTAATTTAAGAAATCCTCTATTTGATGGTGTGCATCACACATGTTTCATATTTTCAAAGCACTAGTAAGTTAACTAGGCACACTAAATGACATTTCTGAACCAGTTCCTCTTAGAGATAAATTTTCTTTTTTCTATGTGTTGTTGGCTTTCACCTTTCTACCAGCTTCATACCGTATCTCTTACTTTTTCATGTTAAGAGTATCCTGAACTCAAATACTCTCTTGAAATCCAGTATACCAGCATTCTTCATATTCTATCCTGATTGCTAAGTAAATTTGTTTTTCCCCATCTTCCTCCCTTTCAATGTACACAATGGAATTAGACATGTCAGAATGGAAATTTGGAAGTACCATATGCTTCTGTAGGTACCATTTCTCCTGATTGGGAAACTGTTGCTGTACAGACTTGAACTACACAGTCTCTTCTGCTATATCTAGGTGTCCATAAGTACCAGCAATAAGATAAGGACGTGTGCATTTTTTTGTGACATAATCTGTTTTGACACAACAACCAAAGATTTCAAGGACTTGTAAAAAAGGCTGCAAGATTTGTTCCCTTTTTAAAAGCACAGCCACTGAAAGCAGATGGATAAAAACAACATGTATCCAAAACTGTTAAAATATTTCAAGTCATTTTTACAAAATTAATACTTACACTTAATTTTTGATTTCTCTCCTTTGAAATGTACTACACGATATCACTTATAGCTGCAAAACATTTCAAATTGATATTGAAATGTCATAGGGTGATATAAGTAATAATGGAAATAACAAAATTAGCATCTGACTGGGATCTTCCTTTCGAAAAAATGTCTCCATTCTGTAAAAAAAAAAATAAAATAAAATAAAATAAAAAGAGCTACCTGTTGTGAAGAGAAAAATAGCACTTGGTGGCTCAAGAAAGAAAGTCTGGGTTCTGCAGGCTTTCAGTGGCAGGTGCCACATACTCATGTATCTTCCATGGCAATTCAGCAAGTCGATCCTGTCCACACAACAGCTCTGTGAGCTTTCTGAGCAACATGAAACCGCTTGAGAGATCTGTAACATAATGCAAAGACTTCAGGTTATTATCTTCTGAGTGCTGCTAATGATGTTTCCTTTGTGAATACAAAGGAATGCACCAAATATTGGCCATGACTGGTGTTTACTCTAGCCAGGTTTAGTTTTTATAAATAAATCCACTTAAATGACAGTAAATAAAAAGGGCAAGGCTACACGAATGTACTACCGTTAAAGGTGTACCTGGGGAAAAAAATTCTTGAAAATGAAACATCATGGCCAACAGAGCCTTACTACTTCAATTGAGTTCAACTTACATTCAGGAAACTGATGAAACTTCATTAACAGAAAATCTAATTCTGCTGACCTATGCTGCACCCACACAGTGGGGTTTTTGCAGTTCATTATGCAGGAACAGTAACTGCAACAGGCAGTAACACCCACAGAAATAATTCTCAAATCACAGAGTACTATTCTGTCCCACAGAACACTCTCTCATTAGATAATAAAGCTGTAAGAAACCAAGAAGCAAAGCACAGGCAGTGTGCTATTCTGCAAGCTCGGTCACTAATTGTAGCTGGCCAAAAATTTTCTACTAGAGAAGACAAACATATTTTAAGAATCATGTAAACTTAAGTTTTCAATATATTTCATTGTGAAGAGTGATGGGAAGTGGGCAGACAGAATCAGTGGAGGAAAGTAGAATAACTTCAGTTCACGTGAGTGTTAGGTATACAGGTGTGCACATTTGTGGTTCATGAACTCCTCTGAACAAACACCCATGCAGAAACTTACCTTGTGTTAACCATCAGACAAGTTATTCAACTTTTCAAGTCAAACAGCATACCTAGAACAAAACGGCTATCAGACAGAAAGGGTTTTCTGGTCTGCAGATGATGACGTGATATAAAGATACCCAAGGGCTAGACGATTCAAGGGCTAGAGGAAATTGGAAACCATATGGCAGGGACTAAGGAACTGTGTGAACAGTAAAACTAAGACATATTAGTTTCAAAAGAAATTGTGTTGGTTGACATTTTTTACTTAATTATATTAAGGCTGCAGTGTAAGGCAAGCCTGGATATCAAATAAGCCATACAGGAGAAAATAGTAAAAAGACCTAATCATAACAAAAAATATGTCAAGATATGATCTCCAAGAGAAAATAAAAAATACACAGGACAGAGAAACCTGACTGAATATTGGATTGTTTTATTTGGAATACAGTGCCAACTTCAGTTTTACAGAGGTCCTTGTTTTTCAGAAGTTCTCTCCCTCTTCCCCACAATTTAAATTTTGATACTCTGATGTCTAATGCAAACTAAGTTTAACACTGCCATTATTCCTACAGTGTAGGAAACACCAGGATCTGTTTTAAGTATTTTGATGAAGTTGGTAGGTATTTACAGATGTGCACTGAAATAGTTCCTAGATGTCCCATACACGTAGCACAATCATGTACAATGTGAACAGGCTCTTTAGAAAACAAAACAAAATAAAAATGAGAACAAGAGAAGATGACATCAACTATAACAGTGGAAATCAAGCCTTGGAAGGGAGATTACCCTTGGAGATTTTAAAATACATGGGTACACATCAAAACGCTAATTTTAAAAAAAAACCTGAATTTAATTTTGACCCTGAAACTAAGGGAGAAAGCAAAAGCCACAACTTTGTTTACATCCCATTTAAGGTATGGGTGAAATTACTTCTTCTAGTACAAAGAAACTGAGTGAGGGGGTAGTGGAAATGCTGAGTAATTTATCTGAAAAATGTTCTAGATGTCATCTAATACAGGTTTTTATGTTATCCAGCTAATGCTGGTAATTGCACTTTATCTCTCTAGCAGCCGCTGCAAGAGCTTCCCAGCCACACCAATCACAACAGTCTTCAGCTGATTTAGAAAAGAGAGTATTGGGCCATAAAGGGTAAATATGTAATAGAAAATAAAGTGCTTATGAGTAAAAAGAAATAGCAGAGAGACCAAAGCAAACATAATTTGTTAGAAAGACACTGAAATAATCTTTTTGAGCTCATTATTTTAAGATCACAGATAAAGTGACTCCAAAATTATATCAGTGCACCGGCAGAACCCAACCATTAGCTCTTTGGATTGGGCACAGACAGCATCTGGGATGGTTCCTTGGGCTGCCGGTGCCTTCAAACAGAAGCTCTTCAGACTGGCAGTGTGGGAATACTGCCTTTGAACAGCTGAGTGATATGCAAAAGATATAAAAACAGATATAAATGCTAATAATTAAAAACTAAATGAATAATACCCAATGCAGAATTTTTAAGAAGGCTGAGAAGACTTTGCATTCAGAGGCAGTGCCAGCCAGCTGTAATAATCATCTTTAAACACTGCGAGAAAGAAGGAAGACATTATTAGCATCATGGAAACAAAGCAAATACCCCCATTGGTAAAGTTGTGTTTCTACAGTAATAAAGCTTCTGTAGTAAACTGAAATGGTTATACAGTTGAATCTCTCTGCTCTGAATGAGCAAAGCAACATTATATTTATGGGTCTGAAGAGACCCTGCTAGAAACATATGGCCTTTTATCCGAGCCTACCCAGAGCAATAAACTTTGAAATACCGTAGTTGTATTTGTTACTTTATGGGCAACAGTGTATTAAGAAATAAACATTTAGCACTGTACTTTTATACAATGGAAAATATTAAATCTCCTCTGGAATTACCTAGGTAAAGTTGGGCATTCATTTGACATTGCATGCTCCTCTGGTGAAAACCTTTGCTTAAACTAATTTGAAACAACTAGAACCAAATTAAACAGCTGAAATAGTTTATTTTGAAACCTGTGAACTAAGCACACTTTATATGATCTGTGAGATGTTTGATTTATGAGTTTGCTGTGTAATTGTATCAGGGATGTCTACCCTGCAGCTTTTTGGCTGATGTTCCTCATCCCTCTTGCTCTTCCAGCATGTGTGAATACCAACCACTTCTGCAGGTGGCTGGTCCGATCGCAGCCACACACAGCTCTGCCCACTGCTACAAACAGTCCAGGTAAATGTCCACTCCCTCAGGCACAACTCTTCCAAAATATTTTCAGACTACAGGTTGCCACTGCCACACACTTTTTGATTCTTTTCTCATATATGATGATGCACACATTATACCTCTTCCCTTGATGAAAACCAGAAGTAGCAGATGAAATGAGAAGGTGAATAATAAAGGTGAAGACTGGCTGGTGTTTGAAAGCTCACCTTCTTCCTCCTTCAAGTGCAAAGAGGTCCAATGAAGAAAAAACAAAATAAATAATAAATAAAGGTAACTGGTCGATGGCTGATGTTGTCCAGGCTATGAATTACAATGGAAGCAGAATACAATACCAAAATAACACTATTGCAGAGACTGGAAAGAAAGCTAACCTATGCAATGGGAAATCTAATTGTATGTAGATTTTGAACTATTGTTTCTCTTAAAAAGGGGAAACAGGCATGGCCCTCAGAAAAATCCAAACCACAGTTTGCCCAGAGACCCTGAATTTTAGTGAGACTTAAAATATGAATTGAGATCCAAACCCACAGTTGTAATACAGGCCTCCTGGTCTGATAGAGACATAACACACACTGCATCCAGGGAATAAAAGCTGCCTTTATAAACACATTAGTCAAATTAAAAAAAAAAAAAAAAAAAAAAAAATTCACAGACAATTATGCATTTACCTCCAAATCTTGCAAAGGACTGTGGGTGTATTTTGGTGTTGATTTTATCCTTGCTAATAAAACAAGCATACCACATAAGGAGAAGAAAGAAGCACACCACTGTCATGTTTTCTTAAATTATCTAGGGATTGCCTGACCGGGAAATCACTAAGAAAACCACACTATAGCTGATTGATGGCTGCAGCACAAATGTCGCAGCACTAACAAGTTCTCACTGAAAACTGAGAACTTTGCACCATGGACAAAGCATAGAATGGTGGTAGAAACGTCCTGGTCTGCAGAGTCTTTCCTTCAGCCAGAGGACAACAGATTTGGGTGCTCAGCTAGTGGAGTGGACAGGATGAGGACAGGAGGTAGAAAGTGACCTCTCAGCCCCTCTTTCCAAAGCTTAACTCCCAAGCTTGGATTTTGCTTTCTGACCTTCGTATCACTGCGAAGAGAGAGAACATGTGTCATGTCCTGATCTCCAGCCCAAGGTACTGTGATGAGGACAGAGCACCAGTGTCTGCAACACAGGTAAACATTTCTGCTTTCTGGTATTTCCTGAGCACTGGTACTGTAGCCTCTTGTGGCAGATGTACAGCCCTCTCTCATGCAGTTACATTAGGAAAAAAAATAAAAAAATAAAAAATTCTTATTTTGGGGACCTACTGACATGACTAGGAGAGAGCCAGGAATAAGGGAAGTTGGGTGAACAGTTTGCTGGGAAGCAGCTGTAGTGCAGTGGTTGCCATATCACAGATCAAATACACACCAGGAAGAAAACTGAGCTGTTGTATCTTGCTGTTGATCTCAGAAACATGAACTTCTATCATTCCTTGAAAAAAAAAAAAAAAATTAATTTTTAAGAAGTCAAAACAAAGAAAATGGATGAAAAAACCCCAACAAACCAACCTCCAGTATTCTTTACTCTTAAATTGATAAAATGCATGAGGACTCACTGCCATGAAAAATACAGCTTGCCAAATCAGCAGACCCCAGACAGCACTCTATCAACATGACATTGTGAGATTCTATTTTGTTTTCCAGCAGTAGAACATACACATGGGTATTTCTACATTACCTAAAGTATAAGAGCACCAGAGCTCCAACCTCACTGAGACCCATATGGTCAGCCAGCCTGGGACACTGAGCAAGGTCCCTGCACACAACACATAGCTGACCACCGGGGATGGGCAGGGAGGTGTGCAGGAGCCCTTCAAAGCTGAAGGGGTTGAAGGGCAACCTGTGTGCATGTGGTAATCCTTTGTACTCAAGAAGAAGGAGAGGAGAAGCACATCTGAGGACAGGGCAGCCCTCACCCAGCGTGGCAACGCTAGGTTTTTCCTATTTAATTTTTGAAACCTCATGCGGATCCAAGCACAAACTACTTTCCCACAAAACTAATAAAGCACCTTCTCGAGGTATCTGAACAATTCTTTCAAGGCATTTTCTGCTGTGGGCATGATTTCCTTTTGTGAGCAGATCAGATTGCTCAGGACAAACACTGCATCCCTGGTTGTGCCTTCACTTGCTCCTTGCAAGTTTATACCTTCAGAAGGTACCATCGTGTCCCAACAATACTGTACTTTCAAGGCAGGGCACATGGATTTCCTTTGGCCAGACCACAGCTCTCCATTTTATAGCTGCAGCCCTTACACCCAACCAGGTTTTCTGTGTAAACACCCAGAAAGTAAATAGAAATTCTTTTGTGTACCCTGGGCCTTTCCAAGGGCCATGCTTAGAGGCAACTTCAGCCCTCATTGCAATTCACAATACCATTTGATATATTTCTCCAAGCCATTTGACTCTGAAGGCTGAGATAGGATGGACCACATGGGAAGGCAGAGGTATGTGTGCTAGGTTGCTGCTGTGGACCTGGGCACCTGGCAGGGCATCTTTCATCTGAAGCTATTGACAACACATGAGACCACAGAGCCAGGACAAAGGCATTGGTGTTAACTGTAAATGCACAAGACATAATTCTACTAGTCAAGGAGCAGAAAGATGATCTGAATTACACACTCAGTATTCAAGACTTCACGTGTCCACTAGGAAGCCATTTTACCAGCCAGAGGACAGTGGCATAATAAAATACCTCCCGTTGCCCGGCCATACTGTACAATCCAAAAATACTCCCTTGCCTACTTAGGACAGGTTTATAGTTCCTGTACACTACCAGAGTAGTGCAAAGGGACTGTGGTCCACTGTGGTTCTTGCCTTATTTATGTTTGCTGTGGCTGTAAGATGACATCCCTTGCAACAACTCAGCTTTCTCCTTGCTTCTTCAGGAAAGCCAGATCCATATTACCATCATTTCAATAGTATAAGGCTATTATTATTAAAGACGCTTATTTTATTTTGAGGTTCAGAAAAATCCATTTCAGTCAGCATTGTGAATAATTAACGTACTTTCACAAACAGAAATCCATAGTCATTTTAATATTATGAAACCTAGACCTGAATGCAGAAAGCTTGCCCAGTATATATAATGATGACAGGAAATTCCACCTATGGTATTTTCTTGTTTTTTTCCCAAATTTTCTGAGCCGCCTTGGAGGCCTGGAAGAGCCCTCTGGAGAATTTCCAATGCTCTAGAAGGCCCAAGGCAGCATTTCCAGTGCCAGAAGGTGAACGACGGGCTGTATTAGTCTGTAAGCTTGCCTGTGATGACCAATGGCAGTATTGTGAGATGAAAAAACAGTGTACAAGCCAAGGCTCAGATGAAACAGATTCTGACTTATCTGGCAGGTCTAAATAATTTAAAAGCACAAAGCATAGCTAGCCTGCTAGAATGAGTAAAGCACATCCTGCTGTGAATGAGGAGACCTAAGTTTTATCAGTTTAACATTTTGGACTACAAGGAAAGAGGCTGGGAGGGTTCAGTGGAGTCCAAGGATAATAAATTAATACTTGCTCATAACAGCGAGAAATAGCAACAGTTCTGGAGAATACAAGAGATGTGGTACATCAGTGATTATGTCTATCACAATTGTCTCCTGAAGCCCTGACCAAGGCTGAAGTCCTACTCACCCAAATGACAGCTCCCCTGATGGTTTCCTTCAAATTGTGAGACAGACAGAAGTATATTCACTGTCCTGTGATATACATGCTGGTATGAAAGATGCTGCATCTGGTACAGGTGTCAGACTACAAATGCAAGACCATCTTATTTACTTTCTCCTGTCTTAGTATTTTTCTTAATTCTTTCCCAAAACCTCCAGAACCTATATATTCTGGCATTCCTTGAGTACAAAGAGCAGATGATATTTTTAAGCCTCTCCTCCCCATGCCAGTACCTTCCAGCTCCTTCAGTCTCTCCCAGGCAAGAAGAGACATGTACCTCCCTTCTAAATCTCCTTTTGCCCCCTGAGTCTACCTGCCAGACACCAAACTCCTTACTCCTTGGCTAATGCTTCTGAACAGCCCAGAAATGGGTAGTACTGCCCTAAAGTTATCTACCCTGCCATTCCGTCCCAGCCTTCACAGAAATGGGGTATCCTGACCATTGGGCCTGTCTGCAAGTCATCAGTGAAGTCCTTTCTCAGGGATGTACAGCAAAGTCTGGCTGCTTTGCTTCCAGACTGCTTTTGATCATTAAAGGTGTTAAGCACATAAAGAGTTTTTAACTAAAATAATGTACACAGCAAAGTTAGTATATTCTGTAGATGGCCCTCATCTCTTAGAAATCTCTGCGACAATGACGAATAAAGGAATACCCATCCCTAAACTTAAACTATATATTAAATTCTCTGTACTTAAAGTTTCATCTGTGATTTGATGCATATGTGCTTTACTGAGCTGTAGCACATAAATATTTTTATAGAATCATTACCTAAAGAATGTATTACTCCCTTTCTTGTTCAAAATTCCCTTAGAAAAAAATACAATTTTTGCCTGTTAAAGACAAAATAAAGGCTTTAGGATTTAGTGAGCAGTTCACAAAACTCCTTTAATGTAGTGTAAGATAGTATTTGTGTTTCCAAAGTGAAGCAGTACATGAAGTAGCATGTGCCAGTTATTTTTAAATTTTTAAATCCAATTAATTGTTCTAGCTACAGTACCACTAATTTTTATCTAGCTGATTAACTAGAGAATAATCCAAATACATTTCAAATTATAAATCTTTCATGATTTGGGAGATTTTATACAAATGTACATTTGACAGTGCTAATTTAAAGCAAATATCAAGCTTGATTAAACATTCCCAAGATAAGAAGGATAAACGATTGAATTATTTTATAGATTTAACTACCATTGATATGATGTTATAAACAGAAATATTTTGATGTTCATCATTAATTTTTAAAAATAATTCTTTGGGAAACAGCCAAGAAGGACTGGAGAAGTAGGTCAGAATGTATGCACAAAACATTTGTATTCTTTACTATATAAACACTAATTTATTTATTGAAATAATACACTGTTAATTATTTATTAAAGAAATTATAATTTTGCTGAGCTTCCCTCTGAAAGAAAAAAAAATCATTAAAATGTGGCTAATGCAATAGCCAAGGCTATGATTGTTTCACATCTCTGCCTCCCAACTGTTTGCCAGGTGTTTATTCGCAAATCACTGTCTGTTTAAACATAAACTACATCAGAGCATCCCCAACAAGCAAGTGAATTACAAAGTGTTTTAGCAAGCTTTAAGTATTTTAAAAATATTCAATATTTCCCATTACATTTTCTGTCCCATATGTGGGAGACTATAGTGGGAGAAAAATCTCTTTAGGGATCTGTTTTCTGGAATTGTTGTTAGGAAAGGTACATTTCATAATACCATTGGCTATTTCCCCAAATCCAGGCTTTTAAAAAGGCAGATATACCAAACACTATCAAGTAATATGGGAAAGGGAGGGAAAAGACGCTTTGTAAGAAATGACATTACACACATAGGGGCTTTTTTCTGTTATTTTTATATATATTTTTACAGGGTTTTTTAAATAAAAAACAAGGAACATGACTGATTCACCAAAAGTGTTTAGAACTCTTATGAGCACAATCGATCCTCCAACCATAAATTAGATAGACTTCACAGAAACACTCAGGTAAACAGAGAAAGTAGAAGCATGAAAACGCCCATTACCAATAAAAAATTGAGCACATGTTCCCAGCTGGAGAGTGAGTGGAACCATAGTCAACAACACAGAAATATGCACCAGCACGTTATTCTCCAAGGCAGTGCTGTAAATGAGACAGTGTCCTGGGATGGTTTGCCTATACTAATCTCAATTGGCCTCTCTAGTTAATACATTTAAACAAAAACATGGATTTTCTGCAATCTGTTACTATGCTTGATTAATTTGGGCTTGGGGGTAGATAACCATTTTTATCCTATTTTCCGTATGATGCACTTAAAATGAACATATTTTTCTAATGGTGTAATTTCATTTTGTTTCATTAATTCTACTGAAAAACAAGGAATATTGTGTCCAGCTAGTGCATTAATAAATATAACATGAAATTGCTTAATGCAACACACATTTCTCTCAATATCAGTTAGCTCTGTGTTACAGCACAAAACAAAAGAATGCTGCTTTTAGTTTACTTTTGCTTTTTCCAATACTATGAACTGATTTGGGGTGAAGGGAGAACTGGTTGGTTTTGTGTCAGACTTACTGATATTTATTCTTTCTTATTTTGGGGAGTCTGGTTTACTGCATTTCGCTAAACTTCATTGATTCACTTTGCAAGTGGCATTAAATACAATTCTTTACTGAACTCCAGACAGATTAGACCTACTGCATTCCCCTTATTTAGGAAATCAATTATCAAAGAAACAGATCAAGTTAGTCTGGCAAGACATCCTTTTGGAAAGTCCATGTTGTTTTTTTTAATTATCCCTTGTTCCTTCATTTTTCTTTCAGACTTTGCCTGTAGTCTTGTATAAGACTGCAGTCAGATTAACGGGCCTCCAGTGTTTAAACTACCCTGTGTCACCACCATCATCTGAAATATAAAGGCTCTGTTTGCTGATCCCTGTCAGGATCTTTGTCACTTCGGTTAACAGATGCATTCAGATCACTGCTACTGTACCTACACTTTTCGTGCACTTACTTATTTGGGTATATGGCGATGGAAATACTTAGGCCAGTGTGACATAATTGTGTTGGGGTTTTAGCCTTACTTTCAGCCTGAGTATTCTGACTTCCAGCCTGACCTCACCTCCCATAGTCAGCACTTCTGTCCTTACACAAAAAGTACATTTGATTTAAATTTGATGCCACACATGAACCATTTTATTCTTGACCCCTATTCATTACACTGTGGTTGAGCTTCTCCTTCTATGTTCTCTTTTTTTAATATATATATATATGTCTATGTCTATATACACATATACATACATGCCAGGGGTGGAACTTTATGCAGTTTATTTTAATTTACAAGGTCTAATTCAGCTTTATTTAGGTGCTTATCTCTACTTCTCTATTTCCTGGCCTCTCAGACATGGAATACTCCCTGTCCCTTTAGGCTGTCTGTTTATTTCTCCTGCCCTTTCACAAGTGGTTATTTATCCAGTCAGTTCTGGAGCCCTTCCCTGCAAGATTTTCCCCTTGATTAAGATGCAAGTTCCAGACAGTTTTCACACCTTTGATTTAAAGAAATTTCACGCCTTCTCCACGTTAAAATCCCTAAGCTCTTTAATCCAGTTGACCTCATTAACTAGTTTCCTTAATTTTTCGAAGTTTATCCTTTTGAAATTAAGATCCTTACAAGCTTGGATGCAGCAGTGCTGGTGGGGGTGGTGGCTGCATTGTGGTGCAGCTGCTGCACAGGCATGTGAGTTGGTGCCCATGCTGCACTGAGTGGTGTTAATGGGAAAGAATGCAGCCCCTTCCACCCCCCAAGCTACTTCTCTTCCAGTTAATTAAGCTGAATAAATTGGTGATCATTTCATACTAGGTTATTTTCTACCAGTTCACTCTTTATGCCCTCATAGCACAAACCCAAGATACAACAACAATTTGTTGCCTCAATAGAGGCCTGCTGTATTACTTTGTCATGACATGTTTTTATTTGATTTTTTCCACAAAGTCAGGTTTTAACCTATGCTTTAAAGGAAAGTTCAGACACTTCTTTAGTTGAAAATTGCTGTACAATCAGGAAAATTTCTTCCTTGCCTCTGACAAAAGTTCCTTGTCTTATGACCCAAGACACTGAGGGTTTGTATTAGAAGCCTGTTCAAAGAAGAAGCTGGGAATTATTTGGAACAGAAAGGAGAATATTACTGCTGATTTGTTGTTCTGCCTACTAATACTGAGAAATTACATTGTCTCCTGAAGAGATAATTGCTAACAAGATTCTTAAATCTAGAGATATACAAGTAGGCACTAACAGCATAAAACTGTAAGATGAGGAAGGCTTGTTATTGCACCTAGGTCGTCCTAAGAATAGAGAGTGATTCATTCTTGCACATTTTGTCCTATTCTCTACTTTATAAATCTACATGTTGCAAGCAAAATGACCTTTGTTATTTCTCTTGGGAAGCTACTGCACGCTTTAAAACGTCTCAGCAAGTACAAGGTTTTCACTGGCCTTTAGCAATACTTTTCCTTTCTTAACTGAGTCTCAGCCTTCCAACCAGAAGCAAGAAAACACAACTTAAGCACTCATGGTTATACCTATGCAATAATGGTAATAGCAGAAAGACATCACCTCACAAACTGCCCTTACCCGTCACCAGCTTTTAAATGTCTCAGCCACGATGTGTACGTGTGTACTGGATCAGACTTGGGAAGCCAGAACGTGCACCATCCATTAACTGTCAGGCTCCCCTATGTTAGATACCAGCCCCAAGGGAGTAACTAAAACACAGCAGAGCGAACCTAACAGCAAAATGAAATGCACTTGTGCACTTGCCTGTGAAGACGGGCATCCAGTTCAGTGGGTACAGCCCTGTGTTGCAAAGAACAGGGTAGTGGCATGTTGTCTTTTATGTGGGGCAAGCAAACAAGAACACTTATGTGTTGGTGCTGCTCTGATTCTGTGAAGTGTAGTGAAAGATAAAAGTACACAAGGCAGAGCATGTGTCTCCTAGGCACAGTCATGCTGTGGAGAGAAGTAATTTATCCCTGCTGGGAACATCCATCATAACCCAGAGCCTGGAAATATCTGTTATTAGAGTGCATTCATTCCAGAGCTTATGCTATGTATGTTTGCTATTTAAGTTGATTTGCTGCAATACTGGTGTCAATTAGCTTCTAAGATCCCTTCCCATGATTTCACCAGTAACGAGCATGTTCACCTATATCAAGTTAACAAACTAATATTGCAAATAGGGGCAAGTGTGAAAGTTGGTCCTGTGCTTTATCACAGCTTAAAGTCTGAGCCAAAAGAAAGCAAGTTAGAAGAAAAATGGCTCCTAAATTGGAGTTAATGCCTTACTCACCTGTAACCCCTGAAAGTCCAGAAGCTCGCATCATGAAGATTAAGATGAGGTGCATCTAGAATTTAGGCAAGCTTACCTGTTAACGATTTACCAGAAATCAAGAGGAGTCTTTGGCAACTCAGTGTTTTTACTTGAGCGATCTGTGGGAAATAAACATACTAATACTTCTAAGTGACATTTGCAGAGAGGCAAATTCATTTTCTTTTTTTACTTTTTCAGTACGTCTTCTTAAAACTTTTTTAGAATTATCTCAAGTAGGTTCAGGTCTCAACCTGTGATGGGAAAAAAAAAAAAGAAAGACTGAAAATCAACATTTATGGTCTTAGATTCCCTTATTCCTGGAAACCACCGTGGAATAGCTTCAAGAGCACTCAGGAAAATGTTAAGGTTTTGAAGTAGGAGAAAAAAAAAACCTGTGCTGTCCACTAAACAATAGACACAAATGGAAATTCTTGCATTTGCGGGATGAAACATGGAAGTGAAGGGAAGCATTAAGTGCAGGTAGTGATGGAGACTGATTTATTTCAGAAATTCTGAAATCATAGGTGCTAATCAGGGCCTAAGGCTCCTCTTTGCATCTCACAGCAAAGAGGAAGATGGTATTGACTGCAGATGGGGAAGTGCTGAGGAGGGATATGCTGATTCTCCAGAGTGGCCATTACTCACAGCTCTGAATTTGCAGAGCTCAGGAGACGAGTGATCTCCAGAAAGGGGTCGCTGTCAGAACAGGAGTTGCCCTGTAGATTATTCTGCCTAGCACACTGTCCTCTTGCTTGATCAATGGAGATGCTCAGACTATGTCAAAGACAAATCAATCAACATCATAATTATCCTTATTTTTTGGTTTCTGGGACTCAAAGTGCAGACAATCCTTTCAGATCCATTCTGGCCAGATGTCCAGTGATTCAAATGTCCAAATAACAGAAGTCTCCTATCGAAATGGTAATGTCCTGAGACATGCTGGTGCTTTCTTTAATGTACAGTATAGCTTTAATGCTGACTCTGAATAGAGGAAATACTTGTAAAGCTAAGCCTTTGGTAGCATGAATAATATTTTCAGGTTGACACTGTAGATGTAAGCATAACGAATAGTTAAATAAATGACTGAACTTCCCATATACATGCAATATTCTACCACAGCTTTTAACTAATCATTAAATAAAACAGAGCTAGCACATTGCTGTGAGCAAAATAATCTTTCTAACATGACTCTTAAACAACTCAGTAAATCACTCTTCAGTAATTTCTTTATCTGACTGGCTCAGTATCCTTGATAGATTTCCGATAGCCCTAAGAAATATTTGATCAGTGGGTTGCCTGTGTGTATAATCTTTAGTTATTTGCTACACTAGTTTATCTCATTTTTTCCTAACTGAAACCTCATTTTATTATTTCATTGTGAAACATTTTCTCTGTGCAAAGGGTGAATTTATTAGACAGCTCAGACTCCTTCAGCCCTCTGAAGGACTAAGTGTTCTGGGGTGATTATGTGACAACTTAGACGAGAAATACTTTTGCCCTCAACTGCGTAGTGGCTAAACAGCTACCCAGTATAGAAGCAGCCATGAAGCCCTATCTTTAAAATAAAAATATTGTTTACACACCCCTTTACATGGTAAGGAAGAGGAAGAGCTGGAGTGAGGGTTATGTGTGTTGTAGCATTGCACAGTTTGCAAGTCAGCGTGGCTGAAGCCTTTTTGAAGACAGCAGGTTTTTAAAAGAATTGCCTGGATGCAAACAAAAGTCCCTTGTGGCTGAAATTCACACATGTGTCTAGGCAGGTTAACTCTTTGAGTGATGTAGGATTTTCAGCCACTACAGATCAAACAGAAGGACTAGCCCGTGGCTTTGTGCACACAGTGTGTTGGACTTGGCCCCTACAACTGTCTAATGACAACATTCTGAGTCAATACCTTC
This sequence comes from Streptopelia decaocto, assembly GCF_964273445.1. NCBI lineage: Eukaryota > Metazoa > Chordata > Aves > Columbiformes > Columbidae > Streptopelia > Streptopelia decaocto. Next base: position 28,242,623 of record NC_138663.1, read on the forward strand.
CAGTGGCTAACCCAAGGCACGTCTCTTGTGTGGCAGGAGAAAGGTTAATGTTGCATGTAGTGCTTTCTATCTGCTGTCAGCACTTAGCAGTTTACTCTCCCTAAAATTAAGCAAAATCGGCATCCAGTTAATGGCACGAGTTTAAGATTGCCTCTGATACTGTGCTTGTTTTAGAATTAAATCTAACTACACCAATAAAACTAATATATAGTTGATCTGTAGTTCAGAGGGAAATCACTTGCTGGAAGAATGGTTAAGGGTGAGATTACTCCTTGAAAAAAAACCAAAAGTTCCAGCATTTAAATAGTTTATTCTTAAAAACATAATATCTTCTCTAAATGATTTAGATCTGTAAGTATAAATTTGCACACACCAAATGCAAAGATCCTTAAAAAAATGCACAGCTCCTAAAATTCAGAATACCAGCATAAGGAAATATGGGAATAATATTGAACACTTTCCTGCACTTTTATGTCATTAAACACTCCTGAAGTGCTGTGTTAGAGTAGTGAAGTTAGGAAGTGATTAAGGACCTGGATTCATTTTTTTTAATATAGTCTTGTATTGGTGAGGTATAGATAGGACTGTGCAAATTGTGCTGCAAAGAAAAATGTGTTCAAACTCTACCTATAGTTTCAAGAAGAAAAACTTACATTTCTACATTCACTACAGTGCCACCACTGTGAAGTTATTAACAATAACAATATTTGGTAGTTAAACATCCACAGGGTTATCTACCTTTTTAAAGAAGAGCAGGGATGCTTAGGATTTGGTTAGCTGAAAATGACTCATTCACATGAGTCAGTAGAGCTTTTGACATGAAAGGAGCTCCTGGATTAAGTGACTTAATCTATTAACTAAAATAGGGTAAAAAACCCAAACAAACAAACAAATAAACAAACAACAACAAAAACCACCACATGCCACATCACTGAAACCAACCCTACTACATTCTAATTTTAGTAACTTTATTTATAAAGTTCTTTTCTGATACATTTACTTCCAAAACAAGGGAGAAATTAATGGAAATCCTGAGATGATATAAAAGGAAAATGTCCCAAATCAAGCTTAACTTTCCAAGTGAAGTTATGAGTCTCAGAATGTTTTTCTAGACCTCCTACTGGGTAGATCTCAATATTGCCATCATTCAAAGAACTCAACCCACAAAAATAAATATATTTCTAAGGGAAATATATGTCATGCTGCTTGCAGTGCTTTCATTTTTTTCAGTCAATCCCAAATCTAGTACTGTTTACCCCTTTTTCTTAAGAGCCATGCTTCAGACATCATATTACATGTGTGTTTAAATTTTCACTCATAAAGGTAATTTGTGGGGGACAAAGGCTCCCCTCCGCATCTCGCAGCAAAGAGGAAGATGGTACTGACTGCAGATGGGGAAGTGCTGAGAAGGAAAATGTTGATTCTCCAGAGTGGCCATTGCTCACAGCTCTGAATTTGCAGAGCTCAGGAGACGAGTGATCTCCAGAAAGGGGCTGCTGTCAGAACAGGGAGTTGCCCTGTGGATTATTCTGCCTAGCACACTGTCCTCTTGCTTTCTATTCCTTCTTTTCTTTGAATAATCTGGAAAACATGAGCTGTAAAGGCTCATGAAGAGATTGCAGATAAAATACCCTTATATGAGTAAAAAGTATTAAATAAAAAGCAATACCCAGCTCCTGTTTTGAGACTGCCATCACTACGTTTTCACCTCTCTTCTGTTGTGGAGAAAACAAGCGAAAAAACATTCTAGTAGTTTTAGAGTTGTACCTGTTGGTTTAGTTTTCAGAGTGCAGCTGCTGATCCCCTGTGAAGGAATGTGCTACATGTCTGTCAGTACCTCATGTCCAGGAGATGCTCTATTCACAAGAATGCCCAGATATAATAGAATCGCTTTGCAGTCTGTATCTTGTTGAGTCTGAGGTTTGTTGATGGTGGAAAAGTAACCACAAAGGCTGAGGTACAGGAAGGGTTGCAGATTGGTGGAGTCAGCAGAGGCTTAGGAAGCACAAGTACGTGAGTAGATGTAGTCAGCCCAAATCTAGAGGGTACAACCATCTTCTCCAATGTTCTGTGCAATAATTGAATGGCTGTGAGTATAGCTCTCTGCTGCCACTTTAATACTAGTTTGCCGGTTCTCCTTGCACTTCATGCTGATCACCTTCCGCAAAAGATGAAAAATTGGTAAATCTTGAATCTGGACCACTGCCACTACATTTGGCATTCAGAGCAGTGGATTCTAACATAAATCAATTTCTGCTTTACACAGACTATTCTTAAGTGTATATCTCTCTATCTACACAGAAATAAGAAAGAGAAAAAAAGCAAAACAAAACAAACCTACAGAATAATAACTACAGATCAAATGAAGCTGGTCTTCCACAACATAAGTAGCATATTCAACACCCACGCTAAGTTCACTTTCTTTCCTGATGATCAGATTGTCATCGCATCAAAAATTCCCTTGTTTAGTTTTGGCTGTGCTTGCAAGCTTTATCAGACATTAAGGTCTTCAGAGATGTTATGTGAGGTTGTGTCAAAAGGACAAAAAAACATTCAACATGCTGTCTTTGGCAGAATGAGTTCCAGCTTTTACAAATCTATTTCAGTTAGGCCTTTCATTTCAAGGAACAGACAGATTTTAATTCCGACATGTAGAGACCTCACACATCAGTACGTATACACTTGCATTTGCTGCTGCAAAGCTAGTGCCATCACAATGAAATAATAAACTTCTAAACAAAAAAACCTAGAAGATTTATTAATAATTTGACAGGACAAGTATCACATTCACTGCTTTGGTGCAGCTAAAACAAGTTTCTTATTAGTAATGTGATATAAAAATACAGCTCTCAGCTTAAAAGACCCAAATGTTGTTACATTATTGTAGGATGAAGCATAGGAAGTATTACCCACATACAGTTTTAGTACAAATATACTTTTTGCAGAAAGTGCCCATTTCAAGATTACTCTGCCATAAACATCTGACTGTCTTAATGAGGTATGAGTTATAATGTGACTGTACCTCTCCTGGTGTCATTTTTGCTTCTTTACTAACATTTGCTCTTGTTATTTTTTTCTTACTGTACATACCATATACTGGAGCCACTCCCATTTTCACAGTTTAAACTGTACTGAAAATCGTTGTCTGTAGTAAAAGTGCCGGACTCTGAAAAATGCAATTATGTTAAGTCTAGATGGTCTAAATAAACATCACTATGTAAGTAAAAACTCTTGAAGAAGACGATTTTTGGAGACAAGACATGTCTTGCATAGCTAAATGTCCCAGGGATGCCACAGCATTCTCTTGCATGGGATGGTAACAGTGGACAGAACACAGCACTTTTAATACAGTACCAGAAGCAAATACTGACAAACAAATGCCAGACTCCGAGGAAATTATGACGTATAATACTTTGTTTATTGCAGCTAACCAAATACACCTGTAGTAGGAATTATTGTTTGTCAACAGGATACATAATACCTGCACTTTCATGTTTTCAGCTATTTAAAAATAACAAAATTCAGTGTCATTTACTTTTCAACAGAAAATAAATGAAATCTAAATTTATAGGTATTTTTCATTAGCTCTTAGATACAGCGGCTGTGCTAGAAACCATTATCTAGTACATTTTGCTTTCCAGATAAAACTTTCAAATGCTTACATTTCATTGCACGTTGGTTGATTGGATAATTTGAACATCAAAGGAACCTTTCATTTAATTTAAGCCGTAAAGTTGTCTTTTGCTTTATTAACTTTCGATCAATAAACAAGCAATTTGGAAATGTAATCAGGAAATGCTTCCAATTGGCTGACAATGTATCAAAGCCAGTGCTTGAAGGCAAGAGCAAGCTGTAACAAGCAGTTTATTACCAGTAGCTGTTACTGACATTAGTCAAAACCAAGAAAGATAAAATGGAATAAGAAATGTAATGCTGGAAGAGCCTTGGGCGCTGTGTTCTCTTCTTCCTTTTGAAAACTGCAAGCCTGTCTTTGATATGATAACAAATATAAACTGTTTAAAAACACCAAATGCAGAAAAACTGAGACTAGCCTGTCATGGAGTTAATCCATTCTAGAGTGACATACAAATAGTGTAACATCCAGCGGATATATGTTATGGAAATATTTTGAATTGGATTTACATGTAGTGAGCAAATTGGAACTTTTGATTTTATGTGATATTGTAATGTGCATGTTCTCATATTAACTGAGTGTAATCCTATTTGAAGATAATGAGTTTTCAATAGGCTCTCCAGTCTGAAACTGCATCAGGACATTTTGATTTTGGTTGGAGAAGGTCCAAATGGACTTAGAAAATATTGCGTACCTCAGACTTGGGGGTACCCCTTATTTCTGAGAGGAATTTACATATTTTTTGAACAGCACATCACCCATAAAACAGAATTGTGAGCTTTTGTAGTTTGTTTCGACAGTGTGTTATTTGTTTTTATCTGTGTTGTCTATAGCCTGAAGCAGAAGACAGGGTTAGATTTCACCTCTGTTTTATTGACCATGTCACTGAAAGAATCTTGCAATTATTTCACAATTATCTGTACATATTTTTTAACTCAATTAACAATAAATAAAAAGGAGAAGAAGGAAAATATGTTTGGCTGAAATTGATTTGAGAGGTGACTAATGAGAATAGATTAATAGATTAAATTTCCCTGTTCTACAATGAAACAAAGTCACAGAGACTTAGCACAAAGGGATGCAGGAAAAGAACAAAGAGAGAAAATGTTTTAGCTGCTTTTTGAAAATTCTGTATGCTGGCACACTGGACATGCTGAGCACATCATAAGGTGTGCTGACACACAAGTCCCATATTTCATCAATTCAAAGGGAAGCAATATTGTTATGTTAGAGGATTATTTTTCTGGTTCTTCCAGTTAACTGTTTTACAGGTTTCATAAAAGTAGCTACTTCATGTGGAACTATAGCCATAGATGCACACAAAATGTTAAAAGGTCTTACTTTCATCTCATTAGTATATTCCAGCAATGCCTTAAAACTCTCTTTCCCCTTGGACCTCAAAACTTGGACATTGGTGACACTGATGACTCATGAGTAGCTGTGTTGCCAGTCCTTCCTTGGACAGGGAGTGCAGTGCTGGTAGGTCAGGGCTTCAAACCTCACTGCTTGCCTGTTTAGCCTCCACATCCTTTGATAACCTTGCCCTTGACTGTCATGGCTTTCCTTGAATTCCACCATATTTGACCCATGAACACTATGAGCTGGAAACATTGTTGAGTCTTGAGGAATGCCAAGTAGCTCTACCTCATAAACTAGACCTCCTATAAGCTGTAGTAATATTAGTGGTCATTTGTTATAAGATAGGAAACATTAAAACCATCATTTCCTAGCCAAAATATTATGGAAGAGAAAAATTAAAACATCATATTTGAGGAGCCTAAGTAGGTCCACAGATTCTCATGAAGTTATATCACCTTATGCGAGCTGAGATGCCACCTAGAGTTTCTTGGCCTAACTTTCAGTATTGTTCACGAAATATATATGAGCCCAGAATACTAATGGACGACCACCCACTGAAATCAGAGAGTAATTCCTGTGTCAAGGATGTGTACCTATCACTACACTGAAGTTTCATATCATCAGAATTTGGCCTAAATCACATACATTGAAATCATCATGCTGATAACATGACATGAAGAGAGGAGTTTTAGCAATTTCTCGTTTGTCAACCAAAATCAAGGAGAAGAAGAAAACTCATCTCATTTACAGGTAACCTCCATTATCACAAGGTCTTGTCCATCAAAAAGAATTCTGAAAATTAGTAGACCTTTGTACCCATCTGAAAGTCTGAGGAAAACACTGCAGTTGCCCTGTTACATCATACCAAAGGTCATTTCAGCCTTTTCCTTAATCTTTTACTAGTAATCAAAAAAAACCCATTAAAAACTAGGAAAAGAGCAATTACTGTTAGAAGAATAACAAGAAGACAAGAACTTGTCCTTGAAAGAAAGAAGAAGAAAAGAGATTTCTAATTTCTTTTTTTATCCAATTGCAATCAAAAATTCTTCTCCTTCATTGCAGAGAGTCAGACACCAGAGCATGAATAGTTTTGTCAGAGAAAAACAAAAAAATAGGTTTAATATTAAGGTTAACACACTCAATGTTCCATGGATTGAGACCAAAAAAATGTAAATAATAGATTTAATTTTCATGCGAAAAGAAACAACAAAAGTTCTACTTAGTTTTGTGTTAAAACATTTGTTCAATCTAAAATGAATCACGGTTTTCTTTTTTGGAATATTTTTTTCTTATTTTCAGTGAAACTAGCTCAATTCATTGTTATTTAAAACAAAACAAACACAAACCAACAAAAAAACCCATAAAGTTCAATCTTTGAATTTTTTTTTTTAATCTTTGGAAATTCCTAAAAGTATCACTTGTTTCTGCGATATTTTCTTCTTCTTAAAAACAACTTTAAAATAGTATAAATTATATCTAGAAATAGGAAAACTAAAAACCACAATCAGATGTTACCTAGGACTACCTTCTGTGTCTTTTTTGGATCAACAAGTGGTTTAGAAAGAGAACAAGAGTGACAAAAGTGAATATATGAGTATGGGAGTGATATGATTCTGGCTACATTAGGGCAGGTTAAAAAAAACAGTGAACATAGATAACACTGAAATAGAGACAGGAAGAAATGTTCCTTTTATGTGTCCTATAAAATGACATAATTTTATCCCAAACTACTTTCTGCATGCCTAACAGCGTATCCGAGAGTGAAAGAATTTGTTGTGAAATACGAAAAGGGTTTGTTAACCTCTTCTGCAAAAAGAAACAGTGACATACGAAAGTGACTCTCAGTACCCTAGCTCAACACAAAGCAGATATTTCAGGTTTGATTTTATCATCTAAACACAGGCATCTAGTATTTTTTTTATAAGGCTTAGACTCTCTTTCTTGTCCTTGAGCCACTCCAGAAGGATATTGTCTCCTGGAATTCCTAAGTCACACTTACAAGCCTTTGTCTTGATATATTTAATATCTTAGGACATCTCAAATGGAAATATGTGCACAGGTTTAGGCAGCACACCATATGTACTCTGCTTAGCTTAACTTCTTTCCAGACTGAATTGCCTGCAGTGGCAGTTCTGTTAAATAACTCTCATGTAGACATCTACAAGAACCTAAATATTGAATCGCATCCCAATCATTCCACAGTTTTGTCAATAGCAAAAGAACACGTCACATGATTCTAGATGTGTCTTTGGACCTCACACAGTGATGTAAGCATTCATTTTAAGCATTTAAATTTAATTATGATCACGGGTGTTTTAGAATATATCTATCTACATGGTTTTTGAAAACATATCAAGTTCAGTTCTGCCTACTCTGGTTCAACTAAAAGTGGTGCAGGTGTATCTGCATGCAGGTGTATCTGCCCATCCACAGACATTTTTGCCTTGGGACGAACATTGAGTTAAATTCAGCTTTCACACTGGAGCTGATATGTGCTTAGCCGGTTCAGAAAATGAGCAAAGTAAATTTGTGTCTCCCTGAAAAATGCAAAGCGGATATGTTCTGAGAAATATCTATGACAATAAAATGTCAAAGTATTAAGTACCTAGACCACAAATCCATCAAGTATTTTTGGTCTGTTTACATGAGGACTTTCTTAGTGACATGATGTGGCTACTATTACAATACATCTGGTATATATTAAAAAAAAAAAAGTGGCAGATGTTTACACTAAAGCAATATAAACATTCTACAATTAATCAAACACTGGCTTAAACAACAGCTATAAGAGCAATGTTCATGGGCCTGTATAAGTCCACCATTCAGATATGTAATTCATTCATGGATAAGAGATGAACTAGGATAAGCTACAGACAACTGAATGATTTAGAGCCATGCTATTTGTTTGCCAAAAAAGGTGATTGATGTTTACATTTAATAGACTACAGTTAGTTTATTTATCTAAATAGTAAAAAAAGAAAAAAAAAAAAGAAAAATTATTATGGTTCAGTTGTACAAGCTTGTGGTGCAAAAGCAATTACTCTAATTGCAACATACACGACCAGCCTTCTGTAATCACAGGAGAAAGTCAAAGGTGATACTAACACAATTTGGGATAATGCTGTGCTCTCATACTTTATTTTACCAACAATATTACCATTGCTTATCCACCTGATTTTGGCCCCAGATTTTGGCAGAAGTCCATCTTATGTCCATATTTTTCTGGTAAAAATGCAGGAATCATTATGTGAACAGATTATGCCACCTGTACTAAGCTGCTTACTAACCTGTGCACACCTGCATTTTAATTCAGTAGCTGGGTAAATATTGCAAACATTACAAGATTGCTTCTTCTTTTTTCATGCATATAAACCTATGAATGAAGAAAGAAAGTTCAGTGAAGGTCTCATACATAAAAACCCAAACGAGAACATCCATTTCCAGTATGAGAAGAAAATTATGTCAGTTCTTGCACAGACACATTCAGCTAAGTTTTAGTTTGCTAGTTAGCGGGCAATATCAAAATGCTATCAGAGGAAACATTTCTATTACATATCTAATCAGCAGCCTTTATTTTTAACAGATTGCCTATTTAAAAACACTCTCTAAACAGAGTGGTTGCAATGCCTGTCAATATTTCAATATCACCTTTAATAACAACATACATATTTACAAAAGAAAATTTAATTTTGAGCACGGCCCTTCCTGAAAGCACAAATTCTGAAGCTGTTTAAAACCTTTATTGGACATTGTTCTCCTTCATAGTGGAGCACTGGGTGCTGCGGGTTGCATCTTGTGCAGAGTGTAGGAGATGGTTTCCAAATTCTCCGTGAATTGTGAAAGAAATTTGGTGAG